>NC_138318.1:0-5000 GCF_965601325.2 Salmo salar
AGCGTCTGTGCCACCAGTAAGTACAGATAGTAACGTTAGTATAAACCCCCTCGCACGGTCCCCGCAGCCGGACATCTTTCTCATGGCTTCTGGAGGGAAACGCTGTAGGAATGCTCAACCGGTGTCGCTTATTCAGCCGACAGAAACTTTCAACCGGTTCTCCCCATTAAGCGAGTCGGGGTCGGAGGCCGAGACTTCTCTGGTCTCTACTCCTCCCGTTGTGGGGTCTGAGACGCCGACGGCTCCCACCATTAGCTCTGACAAATTGAAAACCCTAGTCATTGGCGACTCCATTACCCGCAGTATTAGACTTAAAACTAATCATCCAGCGATCATACACTGTTTACCAGGGGGCAGGGCTAACCGACGTTAAGGCTAATCTAAAGACGGTGCTGGCTAAAGCTAAAACTGGCGAGTGTAGAGAGTATAGAGATATTGTTATCCACGTCGGCACCAACGATGTTAGGATGAAACAGTCAGAGGTCACCAAGCGCAACATAGCTTCAGCGTGTAAATCAGCTAGAAAGATGTGTCGGCATCGATTAATTGTCTCTGGCCCCCTCCCAGTTAGGGGGAGTGATGAGCTCTACAGCAGAGTCTCACAACTCAATCGCTGGTTGAAAACTGTTTTCTGCCCCTCCCAAAAGATAGAATTTGTAGATAATTGGCCCTCTTTCTGGGACTCACCCACAAACAGGACCAAGCCTGGCCTGTTGAGGAGTGACGGACTCCATCCTAGCTGGAGGGGTGCTCTCATCTTATCTACGAACATAGACAGGGCTCTAACTCCTCTAGCTCCACAATGAAATAGGGTGCAGGCCAGGCAGCAGGCTGTTAGCCAGCCTGCCAGCTTAGTGGAGTCTGCCACTAGCACAGTCAGTGTAGTCAGCTCAGCTTCCCCCATTGAGACCGTGTCTGTGCCTCGATCTAGGTTGGGCAAAATTAAAAATGGCGGTGTTCGCTTTAGCAATCTCACTAGTATAAAGACCTCCTCCATTCCTGCCATTATTGAAAGAGATTGTGATACCTCACATCTCAAAATTGGGTTACTTAATGTTAGATCCCTCACTTCCAAGGCAGTTATAGTCAATGAACTAATCACTGATAATAATCTTGATGTGATTGGCCTGACTGAAACATGGCTTAAGCCTGATGAATTTACTGTGTTAAATGAGGCCTCACCCCCAGGTTACATTAGTGACCATACCCCCCGTGCATCCGGCAAAGGCGGAGGTGTTGCTAACATTTACGATAGCAAATTTCAATTTACAAAAAAAAAAACAACAATGACGTTTTCGTCTTTTGAGCTTCTAGTCATGAAATCTATGCAGCCTACTCACTCACTTTTTATAGCTACTGTTTATAGGCCTCCTGGGCCATATGCAGTGTTCCTCACTGAGTTCCCTGAATTCCTATCGGATCTTGTAGTCATAGCAGATAATATTCTAATTTTTGGTGACTTTAACATTCACATGGAAAAGTCCACAGACCCACTCCAAAAGGCTTTCGGAGCCATCATCGACTCAGTGGGTTTTGTCCAACATGTCTCTGGACCTACTCACTGCCACAGTCATACTCTGGACCTAGTTTTGTCCCATGGAATAAATGTTGTGGATCTAAATGTTTTTCCTCATAATCCTGGACTATCGGACCACCATTTTATTACGTTTGCAATTGCAACAAATAATCTGCTCAGACCCCAACCAAGGAGCATTAAAAGTCGTGCTATAAATTCTCAGACAACCCAAAGATTCCTTGATGCCCTTCCAGACTGCCTCTGCCTACCCAAGGACGTCAGAGGACAAAAATCAGTTAACCACCTAACCGAGGAACTCAATTTAACCTTGCGCAATACCCTAGATGCAGTTGCACCCCTAAAAACTAAAAACATCTGTCATAAGAAACTAGCTCCCTGGTATACAGAAAATACACGTCGGTGTGTGTGTGTGTGTGTTGTCGGTGTGTGTGTGTTGTCGGTGTGTGTGTGTGTGTGTGTGTGTTGTCGGTGTGTGTGTGTGTGTGTTGTCGGTGTGTGTGTGTGTGTGTGTGTTGTCGGTGTGTGTGTGTTATCGGTGTGTGTGTGTGTGTGTGTGTTGTCGGTGTGTGTGTGTGTGTGTGTTGTCTGTGTGTGTGTGTGTGTGTGTTGTCGGTGTGTGTGTGTGTGTGTTGTCGGTGTGTGTGTGTGTGTGTTGTCGGTGTGTGTGTGTGTGTGTGTTGTCGGTGTGTGTGTGTTGTCGGTGTATGTGTGTTTATGTGTTGTCGGTGTGTGTGTGTTTGTGTTGTCGGTGTGTGTGTGTGTGTGTTGTCGGTGTGTGTGTGTGTGTGTTGTCGGTGTGTGTGTGTGTGTGTTGTCGGTGTGTGTGTGTGTGTGTGTTGTCGGTGTGTGTGTGTGTGTTGTCGGTTTGTGTGTGTGTGTTGTCGGTGTGTGTGTGTGTTGTCGGTGTGTGTGTGTGTGTGTTGTCAGTGTGTGTGTGTGTGTGTTGTCGGTGTGTGTGTGTTTATGTGTTGTCGGTGTGTGTGTGTGTGTGTGTGTTGTCGGTGTGTGTGTTTGTGTTGTCGGTGTGTGTGTGTTGTCGGTGTGTGTGTGTGTGTGTGTTGTCGGTGTGTGTGTGTTTGTGTTGTCGGTGTGTGTGTGTTGTCGGTGTGTGTGTGTGTTGTCGATGTGTGTGTGTGTGTTGTTGGTGTGTGTGTGTGTGTGTGTGTTGTCAGTGTGTGTGTGTGTGTGTGTTGTCGGTGTGTGTGTGTTGTCGGTGTGTGTGTGTGTGTGTGTGTGTGTTGTCGGTGTGTGTGTGTGTGTTGTGTGTGTGTGTGTTGTCGGTGTGTGTGTGTATGTGTGTTGTCGGTGTGTGTGTGTTGTCGTGGTGTGTGTGTGTGTGTGTTGTCGGTGTGTGTGTGTGTGTTGTCGGTGTGTGTGTGTGTGTGTGTGTAGTCAGTGTGTGTGTGTTATCGGTGTGTGTGTGTGTGTGTTGTCGGTGTGTGTGTGTGTGTGTGTTGTCGGTGTGTGTGTGTGTGTTGTCTGTGTGTGTGTGTGTGTGTTGTCGGTGTGTGTGTGTTGTCGGTGTATGTGTGTTTATGTGTTGTCGGTGTGTGTGTGTGTGTGTGTGTGTTGTCGGTGTGTGTGTGTGTGTTGTCGGTGTGTGTGTGTGTGTGTTGTTGGTGTGTGTGTGTGTGTTTGTGTGTGTTGTCGGTGTGTGTGTGTGTGTGTGTGTGTTGTCGGTGTGTGTGTGTGTTGTGTGTGCGTGTGTGTGTGTGTTGTCGGTGTGTGTGTGTGTGTGTTGTCGGTGTGTGTGTGTGTGTGTGTTGTCGGTGTGTGTGTGTTGTGTGTGTGTGTTGTCGGTGTGTGTGTGTGTGTTGTCGGTGTGTGTGTGTTGTCAGTGTGTGTGTGTGTGTGTGTGTGTGTGTTGTCGGTGTGTGTGTGTGTGTGTGTGTGTTGTCGGTGTGTGTGTGTGTGTTGTCGTTGTGTGTGTGTGTGTGTTGTTGGTGTGTGTGTGTGTGTGTTTGTGTGTGTTGTCGGTGTGTGTGTGTGTGTGTGTGTGTGTTGTCGGTGTGTGTGTGTGTTGTGTGTGCGTGTGTGTGTGTGTTGTCGGTGTGTGTGTGTGTGTGTGTGTGTGTGTGTGTTGTCGGTGTGTGTGTGTGTGTGTTGTCGGGTGTGTGTGTGTGTGTGTGTTGTCGGTGTGTGTGTGTGTTGTCGGTGTGTGTGTGTGTGTTGTCGGTGTGTGTGTGTGTTGTCGGTGTGTGTGTGTGTTGTCGGTGTGTTTGTGTGTGTGTGTTGTCGGTGTGTGTGAGTGTGTGTTGTCGGTGTGTGTGTGTGTGTTGTGTGTGTGTTGTCGGTGTGTGTGTGTGTGTGTTGTCGGTGTGTGTGTGTGTGTGTGTTGTCGGTGTGTGTGTGTGTGTGTGTGTGTTGTCGGTGTGTGTGTGTGTGGTGTGTGTGTGTTCTGTGTGTGTGTGTGTTGTCGGTGTGTGTGTGTGTGTGTGTTGTCGGTGTGTGTGTGTGTGTGTTGTCGGTGTGTGTGTGTGTGTTGTGTGTGTGTGTGTTGTCGGTGTGTGTGTGTGTGTGTTGTCGGTGTGTGTGTGTGTTGTCGGTGTGTGTGTGTGTGTGTTGTCGGTGTGTGTGTGTTGTAGGTGTGTGTGTGTGTGTGTTGTCGATGTGTGTGTGTGTGTTGTCGGTGTGTGTGTGTGTGTGTGTGTGTTGTCAGTGTGTGAGTGTGTGTGTGTTGTCGGTGTGTGTGTGTGTGTTGTGTGTATGTGTGTTGTCGGTGTGTGTGTGTGTGTGTTGTCGGTGTGTGTGTGTTGTCGGTGTGTGTGTGTGTGTGTGTGTGTTGTCGGTGTGTGTGTGTGTGTGTTGTCGGTGTGTGTGTGTGTGTGTGTGTTGTCGGTGTGTGTGTGTTATCGGTGTGTGTGTGTGTGTGTGTGTTGTCGGTGTGTGTGTGTGTGTGTGTTGTCTGTGTGTGTGTGTGTGTGTGTTGTCGGTGTGTGTGTGTGTGTGTTGTCGGTGTGTGTGTGTGTGTGTTGTCGGTGTGTGTGTGTGTGTGTGTTGTCGGTGTGTGTGTGTTGTCGGTGTATGTGTGTTTATGTGTTGTCGGTGTGTGTGTGTTTGTGTTGTCGGTGTGTGTGTGTGTGTGTTGTCGGTGTGTGTGTGTGTGTGTTGTCGGTGTGTGTGTGTGTGTGTTGTCGGTGTGTGTGTGTGTGTGTGTTGTCGGTGTGTGTGTGTGTGTTGTCGGTTTGTGTGTGTGTGTTGTCGGTGTGTGTGTGTGTTGTCGGTGTGTGTGTGTGTGTGTTGTCAGTGTGTGTGTGTGTGTGTTGTCGGTGTGTGTGTGTTTATGTGTTGTCGGTGTGTGTGTGTGTGTGTGTGTTGTCAGTGTGTGTGTTTGTGTTGTCGGTGTGTGTGTGTTGTCGGTGTGTGTGTGTGTGTGTGTTGTCGGTGTGTGTGTGTTTGTGTTGTCGGTGTGTGTGTGTTGTCGGTGTGTGTGTGTGTTGTCGATGTGTGTGTGTGTGTTGTT
>NC_138318.1:12500-15000 GCF_965601325.2 Salmo salar
TGTGTGTGTGTTGTCGGTGTGTGTGTGTGTTGTCGGTGTGTGTGTGTTGTCGGTGTGTCTGTGTGTGTGTGTTGTCGGTTTGTGTGTGTGTGTGTGTGTTGTCGGTGTGTGTGTGTTGTCGGTGTGTGTGTGTGTGTGTTGTCGGTGTGTCGGTGTGTGTGTGTGTGTGTGTTGTGTGTGTGTGTGTTGTCGGTGTGTGTGTGTGTGTGTGTTGTCGGTGTGTGTGTGTTGTCGGTGTGTGTGTGTGTGTGTGTTGTCGGTGTGTGTGTGTGTGTGTTGTCGGTGTGTGTGTGTGTGTTGTCGGTGTGTGTGTGTGTGTTGTCGGTTTGTGTGTGTGTGTTGTCGGTGTGTGTGTGTGTGTTGTCGGTGTGTGTGTGTGTGTGTGTGTTGTCAGTGTGTGTGTGTGTGTGTTGTCGGTGTGTGTGTGTTTATGTGTTGTCGGTGTGTGTGTGTGTGTGTTGTCGGTGTGTGTGTGTGTGTGTTGTCGGTGTGTGTGTGTGTTGTCGGTGTGTGTGTGTTGTCGGTGTGTCTGTGTGTGTGTTGTCGGTTTGTGTGTGTGTGTGTGTGTTGTCGGTGTGTGTGTGTGTGTTGTCGGTGTGTGTGTGTGTTGTCGGTGTGTGTGTGTTGTGTGTGTGTGTGTTGTCGGTGTGTATGTGTGTTGTCGGTGTGTGTGTGTGTGTGTGTGTGTGTTGTCGGTGTGTGTGTGTGTGTTGTGTGTGTGTGTGTTGTCGGTGTGTGTGTGTATGTGTGTTGTCGGTGTGTGTGTGTTGTCGGTGTGTGTGTGTGTGTGTGTGTTGTCGGTGTGTGTGTGTGTGTTGTCGGTGTGTGTGTGTGTGTGTGTGTTGTCAGTGTGTGTGTGTTATCGGTGTGTGTGTGTGTGTGTTGTCGGTGTGTGTGTGTGTGTTGTCGGTGTGTGTGTGTGTGTTGTCTGTGTTTGTGTGTGTGTGTGTTGTCGGTGTGTGTGTGTTGTCGGTGTATGTGTGTTTATGTGTTGTCGGTGTGTGTGTGTGTGTGTGTGTGTGTTGTCGGTGTGTGTGTGTGTGTTGTCGGTGTGTGTGTGTGTGTGTTGTTGGTGTGTGTGTGTGTGTTTGTGTGTGTTGTCGGTGTGTGTGTGTTGTCGGTGTGTCTGTGTGTGTGTTGTCGGTTTGTGTGTGTGTGTGTGTTGTCGGTGTGTGTGTGTGTGTTGTCGGTGTGTGTGTGTGTTGTCGGTGTGTGTGTGTTGTGTGTGTGTGTGTTGTCGGTGTGTATGTGTGTTGTCGGTGTGTGTGTGTGTGTGTGTGTGTGTTGTCGGTGTGTGTGTGTGTGTTGTGTGTGTGTGTGTTGTCGGTGTGTGTGTGAATGTGTGTTGTCGGTGTGTGTGTGTTGTCGGTGTGTGTGTGTGTGTGTGTTGTCGGTGTGTGTGTGTGTGTTGTCGGTGTGTGTGTGTGTGTGTGTGTGTTGTCAGTGTGTGTGTGTTATCGGTGTGTGTGTGTGTGTGTTGTCGGTGTGTGTGTGTGTGTGTGTTGTCGGTGTGTGTGTGTGTGTTGTCTGTGTGTGTGTGTGTGTGTGTTGTCGGTGTGTGTGTGTTGTCGGTGTATGTGTGTTTATGTGTTGTCGGTGTGTGTGTGTTTGTGTTGTCGGTGTGTGTGTGTGTGTGTTGTCGGTGTGTGTGTGTGTGTGTTGTCGGTGTGTGTGTGTGTGTGTTGTCGGTGTGTGTGTGTGTGTGTGTTGTCGGTGTGTGTGTGTGTGTTGTCGGTTTGTGTGTGTGTGTTGTCGGTGTGTGTGTGTGTTGTCGGTGTGTGTGTGTGTGTGTTGTCAGTGTGTGTGTGTGTGTGTTGTCGGTGTGTGTGTGTTTATGTGTTGTCGGTGTGTGTGTGTGTGTGTGTGTGTGTTGTCGGTGTGTGTGTTTGTGTTGTCGGTGTGTGTGTGTTGTCGGTGTGTGTGTGTGTGTGTGTTGTCGGTGTGTGTGTGTTTGTGTTGTCGGTGTGTGTGTGTTGTCGGTGTGTGTGTGTGTTGTCGATGTGTGTGTGTGTGTTGTTGGTGTGTGTGTGTGTGTGTGTGTGTGTTGTCAGTGTGTGTGTGTGTGTGTGTTGTCGGTGTGTGTGTGTGTGTGTTGTGTGTGTGTGTGTTGTCGGTGTGTGTGTGTTGTCGGTGTGTGTGTGTGTGTGTGTGTGTGTTGTCGGTGTGTGTGTGTGTGTGTTGTCGGTGTGTGTGTGTGTGTGTGTGTGTTGTCGGTGTGTGTGTGTTATCGGTGTGTGTGTGTGTGTGTTGTCGGTGTGTGTGTGTGTCTGTGTGTGTGTTGTCGGTGTGTGTGTGTGTGTGTTGTCTGTGTGTGTGTGTGTGTTGTCGGTGTGTGTGTGTTGTCGGTGTGTGTGTGTTTATGTGTTGTCGGTGTGTGTGTGTTTGTGTTGTCGGTGTGTGTGTGTGTGTGTTGTCGGTGTGTGTGTGTGTGTTGTCGGTGTGTGTGTGTGTGTTGTCGGTGTGTGTGTGTGTGTGTGTTGTCGGTCTGTGTGTGTGTGTT
>NC_138318.1:27500-30000 GCF_965601325.2 Salmo salar
GTGTTGTCGGTGTGTGTGTGTGTGTTGTGTGTGTGTGTGTTGTCGGTGTGTGTGTGAATGTGTGTTGTCGGTGTGTGTGTGTTGTCGGTGTGTGTGTGTGTTGTCGGTGTGTGTGTGTGTGTTGTCGGTGTGTGTGTGTGTGTGTGTGTGTTGTCAGTGTGTGTGTGTTATCGGTGTGTGTGTCTGTGTGTTGTCGGTGTGTGTGTGTGTGTGTGTTGTCGGTGTGTGTGTGTGTGTTGTCTGTGTGTGTGTGTGTGTGTGTTGTCGGTGTGTGTGTGTTGTCGGTGTATGTGTGTTTATGTGTTGTCGGTGTGTGTGTGTTTGTGTTGTCGGTGTGTGTGTGTGTGTGTTGTCGGTGTGTGTGTGTGTGTGTTGTCGGTGTGTGTGTGTGTGTGTTGTCGGTGTGTGTGTGTGTGTGTGTTGTCGGTGTGTGTGTGTGTGTTGTCGGTTTGTGTGTGTGTGTTGTCGGTGTGTGTGTGTGTTGTCGGTGTGTGTGTGTGTGTGTTGTCAGTGTGTGTGTGTGTGTGTTGTCGGTGTGTGTGTGTTTATGTGTTGTCGGTGTGTGTGTGTGTGTGTGTGTGTGTTGTCGGTGTGTGTGTTTGTGTTGTCGGTGTGTGTGTGTTGTCGGTGTGTGTGTGTGTGTGTGTTGTCGGTGTGTGTGTGTTTGTGTTGTCGGTGTGTGTGTGTTGTCGGTGTGTGTGTGTGTTGTCGATGTGTGTGTGTGTGTGTTGTTGGTGTGTGTGTGTGTGTGTGTGTGTGTTGTCAGTGTGTGTGTGTGTGTGTGTTGTCGGTGTGTGTGTGTGTGTGTTGTGTGTGTGTGTGTTGTCGGTGTGTGTGTGTTGTCGGTGTGTGTGTGTGTGTGTGTGTGTGTTGTCGGTGTGTGTGTGTGTGTGTTGTCGGTGTGTGTGTGTGTGTGTGTGTGTTGTCGGTGTGTGTGTGTTATCGGTGTGTGTGTGTGTGTGTTGTCGGTGTGTGTGTGTGTCTGTGTGTGTGTTGTCGGTGTGTGTGTGTGTGTGTTGTCTGTGTGTGTGTGTGTGTTGTCGGTGTGTGTGTGTTGTCGGTGTGTGTGTGTTTATGTGTTGTCGGTGTGTGTGTGTTTGTGTTGTCGGTGTGTGTGTGTGTGTGTTGTCGGTGTGTGTGTGTGTGTTGTCGGTGTGTGTGTGTGTGTTGTCGGTGTGTGTGTGTGTGTGTGTTGTCGGTCTGTGTGTGTGTGTTGTCGGTTTGTGTGTGTGTGTTGTCGGTGTGTGTGTGTGTGTTGTCGGTGTGTGTGTGTGTGTGTTGTCAGTGTGTGTGTGTGTGTGTTGTCGGTGTGTGTGTGTTTATGTGTTGTCGGTGTGTGTGTGTGTGTGTTGTCGGTGTGTGTGTGTGTGTGTTGTCGGTGTGTGTGTGTGTTGTCGGTGTGTGTGTGTTGTCGGTGTGTCTGTGTGTGTGTGTTGTCGGTTTGTGTGTGTGTGTGTGTGTTGTCGGTGTGTGTGTGTTGTCGGTGTGTGTGTGTGTGTGTTGTCGGTGTGTCGGTGTGTGTGTGTGTGTGTTGTGTGTGTGTGTGTTGTCGGTGTGTGTGTGTGTGTGTGTTGTCGGTGTGTGTGTGTTGTCGGTGTGTGTGTGTGTGTGTGTGTTGTCGGTGTGTGTGTGTGTGTTGTCGGTGTGTGTGTGTGTGTGTGTGTTGTCAGTGTGTGTGTGTGTGTGTGTTGTCGGTGTGTGTGTGTGTGTTGTCTGTGTGTGTGTGTGTGTGTGTTGTCGGTGTGTGTGTGTTGTCGGTGTATGTGTGTTTATGTGTTGTCGGTGTGTGTGTGTGTGTGTGTGTGTTGTCGGTGTGTGTGTGTGTGTTGTCGGTGTGTGTGTGTTGTCGGTGTGTGTGTGTGTGTGTGTTGTCGGTGTGTGTGTGTGTGTTGTCGGTGTGTGTGTGTGTGTGTTGTCGGTGTGTGTGTGTGTGTGTGTGTGTTGTCGGTGTGTGTGTGTGTGTTGTCTGTGTGTGTGTGTTGTCGGTGTATGTGTGTTTATGTGTTGTCGGTGTGTGTGTGTTTGTGTTGTCGGTGTGTGTGTGTGTGTGTTGTCGGTGTGTGTGTGTGTGTGTTGTCGGTGTGTGTGTGTGTGTGTTGTCGGTGTGTGTGTGTGTGTGTGTTGTCGGTGTGTGTGTGTGTGTTGTCGGTTTGTGTGTGTGTGTTGTCGGTGTGTGTGTGTGTTGTCGGTGTGTGTGTGTGTGTGTTGTCAGTGTGTGTGTGTGTGTGTTGTCGGTGTGTGTGTGTTTATGTGTTGTCGGTGTGTGTGTGTGTGTGTGTGTTGTCGGTGTGTGTGTTTGTGTTGTCGGTGTGTGTGTGTTGTCGGTGTGTGTGTGTGTGTGTGTTGTCGGTGTGTGTGTGTTTGTGTTGTCGGTGTGTGTGTGTTGTCGGTGTGTGTGTGTGTTGTCGATGTGTGTGTGTGTGTTGTTGGTGTGTGTGTGTGTGTGTGTGTTGTCAGTGTGTGTGTGTGTGTGTGTTGTCGGTGTGTGTGTGTGTGTGTT
>NC_138318.1:35000-37500 GCF_965601325.2 Salmo salar
TGTCGGTGTGTGTGTGTGTGTGTGTTGTCGGTGTGTGTGTGTGTGTGTTGTCGGTGTGTGTGTGTGTTGTCGGTGTGTGTGTGTTGTCGGTGTGTCTGTGTGTGTGTTGTCGGTTTGTGTGTGTGTGTGTGTGTTGTCGGTGTGTGTGTGTGTGTTGTCGGTGTGTGTGTGTGTTGTCGGTGTGTGTGTGTTGTGTGTGTGTGTGTTGTCGGTGTGTATGTGTGTTGTCGGTGTGTGTGTGTGTGTGTGTGTGTTGTCGGTGTGTGTGTGTGTGTTGTGTGTGTGTGTGTGTTGTCGGTGTGTGTGTGAATGTGTGTTGTCGGTGTGTGTGTGTTGTCGGTGTGTGTGTGTGTGTGTGTTGTCGGTGTGTGTGTGTGTGTTGTCGGTGTGTGTGTGTGTGTGTGTTGTCAGTGTGTGTGTGTTATCGGTGTGTGTGTGTGTGTGTTGTCGGTGTGTGTGTGTGTGTGTGTTGTCGGTGTGTGTGTGTGTGTTGTCTGTGTGTGTGTGTGTGTGTGTTGTCGGTGTGTGTGTGTTGTCGGTGTATGTGTGTTTATGTGTTGTCGGTGTGTGTGTGTTTGTGTTGTCGGTGTGTGTGTGTGTGTGTTGTCGGTGTGTGTGTGTGTGTGTTGTCGGTGTGTGTGTGTGTGTGTTGTCGGTGTGTGTGTGTGTGTGTGTTGTCGGTGTGTGTGTGTGTGTTGTCGGTTTGTGTGTGTGTGTTGTCGGTGTGTGTGTGTGTTGTCGGTGTGTGTGTGTGTGTGTTGTCAGTGTGTGTGTGTGTGTGTTGTCGGTGTGTGTGTGTTTATGTGTTGTCGGTGTGTGTGTGTGTGTGTGTGTGTGTTGTCGGTGTGTGTGTTTGTGTTGTCGGTGTGTGTGTGTTGTCGGTGTGTGTGTGTGTGTGTGTTGTCGGTGTGTGTGTGTTTGTGTTGTCGGTGTGTGTGTGTTGTCGGTGTGTGTGTGTGTTGTCGATGTGTGTGTGTGTGTTGTTGGTGTGTGTGTGTGTGTGTGTGTGTGTTGTCAGTGTGTGTGTGTGTGTGTGTTGTCGGTGTGTGTGTGTGTGTGTTGTGTGTGTGTGTGTTGTCGGTGTGTGTGTGTTGTCGGTGTGTGTGTGTGTGTGTGTGTGTGTTGTCGGTGTGTGTGTGTGTGTGTTGTCGGTGTGTGTGTGTGTGTGTGTGTGTTGTCGGTGTGTGTGTGTTATCGGTGTGTGTGTGTGTGTGTTGTCGGTGTGTGTGTGTGTCTGTGTGTGTGTTGTCGGTGTGTGTGTGTGTGTGTTGTCTGTGTGTGTGTGTGTGTTGTCGGTGTGTGTGTGTTGTCGGTGTGTGTGTGTTTATGTGTTGTCGGTGTGTGTGTGTTTGTGTTGTCGGTGTGTGTGTGTGTGTGTTGTCGGTGTGTGTGTGTGTGTTGTCGGTGTGTGTGTGTGTGTTGTCGGTGTGTGTGTGTGTGTGTTGTCAGTGTGTGTGTGTGTGTGTTGTCGGTGTGTGTGTGTTTATGTGTTGTCGGTGTGTGTGTGTGTGTGTGTTGTCGGTGTGTGTGTGTGTGTGTTGTCGGTGTGTGTGTGTGTTGTCGGTGTGTGTGTGTTGTCGGTGTGTCTGTGTGTGTGTGTTGTCGGTTTGTGTGTGTGTGTGTGTGTTGTCGGTGTGTGTGTGTTGTCGGTGTGTGTGTGTGTGTGTTGTCGGTGTGTCGGTGTGTGTGTGTGTGTGTTGTGTGTGTGTGTGTTGTCGGTGTGTGTGTGTGTGTGTGTGTGTTGTCGGTGTGTGTGTGTTGTCGGTGTGTGTGTGTGTGTGTGTGTTGTCGGTGTGTGTGTGTGTGTTGTCGGTGTGTGTGTGTGTGTGTGTGTTGTCAGTGTGTGTGTGTTATCGGTGTGTGTGTGTGTGTGTTGTCGGTGTGTGTGTGTGTGTGTGTTGTCGGTGTGTGTGTGTGTGTTGTCTGTGTGTGTGTGTGTGTGTGTTGTCGGTGTGTGTGTGTTGTCGGTGTATGTGTGTTTATGTGTTGTCGGTGTGTGTGTGTGTGTGTGTGTGTTGTCGGTGTGTGTGTGTGTGTTGTCGGTGTGTGTGTGTTGTCGGTGTGTGTGTGTGTGTGTGTTGTCGGTGTGTGTGTGTGTGTTGTCGGTGTGTGTGTGTGTGTGTTGTCGGTGTGTGTGTGTGTGTGTGTTGTCGGTGTGTGTGTGTGTGTTGTCTGTGTGTGTGTGTTGTCGGTGTATGTGTGTTTATGTGTTGTCGGTGTGTGTGTGTTTGTGTTGTCGGTGTGTGTGTGTGTGTGTTGTCGGTGTGTGTGTGTGTGTGTTGTCGGTGTGTGTGTGTGTGTGTTGTCGGTGTGTGTGTGTGTGTGTGTTGTCGGTGTGTGTGTGTGTGTTGTCGGTTTGTGTGTGTGTGTTGTCGGTGTGTGTGTGTGTTGTCGGTGTGTGTGTGTGTGTGTTGTCAGTGTGTGTGTGTGTGTGTTGTCGGTGTGTGTGTGTTTATGTGTTGTCGGTGTGTGTGTGTGTGTGTGTGTTGTCGGTGTGTGT
>NC_138318.1:42500-50000 GCF_965601325.2 Salmo salar
GTGTGTTGTCGGTGTGTGTGTGTGTGTTGTCGTTGTGTGTGTGTGTGTGTTGTTGGTGTGTGTGTGTGTGTGTTTGTGTGTGTTGTCGGTGTGTGTGTGTGTGTTTGTGTGTGTTGTCGGTGTGTGTGTGTGTGTGTTGTGTGTGCGTGTGTGTGTGTGTTGTCGGTGTGTGTGTGTGTTGTCGGTGTGTGTGTGTGTGTTGTCGGTGTGTGTGTGTGTTGTCGGTGTGTGTGTGTGTGTGTGTTGTCGGTGTATTTGTGTGTGTGTGTTGTCGGTGTGTGTGAGTGTGTGTTGTCGGTGTGTGTGTGTGTGTTGTGTGTGTGTGTTGTCGGTGTGTGTGTGTGTGTGTTGTCGGTGTGTGTGTGTGTGTGTGTTGTCGGTGTGTGTGTGTGTGTGTTGTCGGTGTGTGTGTGTGTTGTCGGTGTGTGTGTGTTGTCGGTGTGTCTGTGTGTGTGTTGTCGGTTTGTGTGTGTGTGTGTGTGTTGTCGGTGTGTGTGTGTGTGTTGTCGGTGTGTGTGTGTGTTGTCGGTGTGTGTGTGTTGTGTGTGTGTGTGTTGTCGGTGTGTATGTGTGTTGTCGGTGTGTGTGTGTGTGTGTGTGTGTTGTCGGTGTGTGTGTGTGTGTTGTGTGTGTGTGTGTTGTCGGTGTGTGTGTGAATGTGTGTTGTCGGTGTGTGTGTGTTGTCGGTGTGTGTGTGTGTGTGTGTTGTCGGTGTGTGTGTGTGTGTTGTCGGTGTGTGTGTGTGTGTGTGTGTGTTGTCAGTGTGTGTGTGTTATCGGTGTGTGTGTGTGTGTGTTGTCGGTGTGTGTGTGTGTGTGTGTTGTCGGTGTGTGTGTGTGTGTTGTCTGTGTGTGTGTGTGTGTGTGTTGTCGGTGTGTGTGTGTTGTCGGTGTATGTGTGTTTATGTGTTGTCGGTGTGTGTGTGTTTGTGTTGTCGGTGTGTGTGTGTGTGTGTTGTCGGTGTGTGTGTGTGTGTGTTGTCGGTGTGTGTGTGTGTGTGTTGTCGGTGTGTGTGTGTGTGTGTGTTGTCGGTGTGTGTGTGTGTGTTGTCGGTTTGTGTGTGTGTGTTGTCGGTGTGTGTGTGTGTTGTCGGTGTGTGTGTGTGTGTGTTGTCAGTGTGTGTGTGTGTGTGTTGTCGGTGTGTGTGTGTTTATGTGTTGTCGGTGTGTGTGTGTATGTGTGTGTGTGTTGTCGGTGTGTGTGTTTGTGTTGTCGGTGTGTGTGTGTTGTCGGTGTGTGTGTGTGTGTGTGTTGTCGGTGTGTGTGTGTTTGTGTTGTCGGTGTGTGTGTGTTGTCGGTGTGTGTGTGTGTTGTCGATGTGTGTGTGTGTGTTGTTGGTGTGTGTGTGTGTGTGTGTGTTGTCAGTGTGTGTGTGTGTGTGTGTTGTCGGTGTGTGTGTGTGTGTGTTGTGTGTGTGTGTGTTGTCGGTGTGTGTGTGTTGTCGGTGTGTGTGTGTGTGTGTGTGTGTGTTGTCGGTGTGTGTGTGTGTGTGTTGTCGGTGTGTGTGTGTGTGTGTGTGTGTTGTCGGTGTGTGTGTGTTATCGGTGTGTGTGTGTGTGTGTTGTCGGTGTGTGTGTGTGTCTGTGTGTGTGTTGTCGGTGTGTGTGTGTGTGTGTTGTCTGTGTGTGTGTGTGTGTTGTCGGTGTGTGTGTGTTGTCGGTGTGTGTGTGTTTATGTGTTGTCGGTGTGTGTGTGTTTGTGTTGTCGGTGTGTGTGTGTGTGTGTTGTCGGTGTGTGTGTGTGTGTTGTCGGTGTGTGTGTGTGTGTTGTCGGTGTGTGTGTGTGTGTGTTGTCAGTGTGTGTGTGTGTGTGTTGTCGGTGTGTGTGTGTTTATGTGTTGTCGGTGTGTGTGTGTGTGTGTTGTCGGTGTGTGTGTGTGTGTGTTGTCGGTGTGTGTGTGTGTTGTCGGTGTGTGTGTGTTGTCGGTGTGTCTGTGTGTGTGTGTTGTCGGTTTGTGTGTGTGTGTGTGTGTTGTCGGTGTGTGTGTGTTGTCGGTGTGTGTGTGTGTGTGTTGTCGGTGTGTCGGTGTGTGTGTGTGTGTGTTGTGTGTGTGTGTGTTGTCGGTGTGTGTGTGTGTGTGTGTGTGTTGTCGGTGTGTGTGTGTTGTCGGTGTGTGTGTGTGTGTGTGTGTTGTCGGTGTGTGTGTGTGTGTTGTCGGTGTGTGTGTGTGTGTGTGTGTTGGCAGTGTGTGTGTGTTATCGGTGTGTGTGTGTGTGTGTTGTCGGTGTGTGTGTGTGTGTGTGTTGTCGGTGTGTGTGTGTGTGTTGTCTGTGTGTGTGTGTGTGTGTGTGTTGTCGGTGTGTGTGTGTTGTCGGTGTATGTGTGTTTATGTGTTGTCGGTGTGTGTGTGTGTGTGTGTGTGTTGTCGGTGTGTGTGTGTGTGTTGTCGGTGTGTGTGTGTTGTCGGTGTGTGTGTGTGTGTGTGTTGTCGGTGTGTGTGTGTGTGTTGTCGGTGTGTGTGTGTGTGTGTTGTCGGTGTGTGTGTGTGTGTGTGTTGTCGGTGTGTGTGTGTGTGTTGTCTGTGTGTGTGTGTTGTCGGTGTATGTGTGTTTATGTGTTGTCGGTGTGTGTGTGTTTGTGTTGTCGGTGTGTGTGTGTGTGTGTGTTGTCGGTGTGTGTGTGTGTGTGTTGTCGGTGTGTGTGTGTGTGTGTTGTCGGTGTGTCTGTGTGTGTGTGTTGTCGGTGTGTGTGTGTGTGTTGTCGGTTTGTGTGTGTGTGTTGTCGGTGTGTGTGTGTGTTGTCGGTGTGTGTGTGTGTGTGTTGTCAGTGTGTGTGTGTGTGTGTTGTCGGTGTGTGTGTGTTTATGTGTTGTCGGTGTGTGTGTGTGTGTGTGTGTTGTCGGTGTGTGTGTTTGTGTTGTCGGTGTGTGTGTGTTGTCGGTGTGTGTGTGTGTGTGTGTTGTCGGTGTGTGTGTGTTTGTGTTGTCGGTGTGTGTGTGTTGTCGGTGTGTGTGTGTGTTGTCGATGTGTGTGTGTGTGTTGTTGGTGTGTGTGTGTGTGTGTGTGTTGTCAGTGTGTGTGTGTGTGTGTGTTGTCGGTGTGTGTGTGTGTGTGTTGTGTGTGTGTGTGTTGTCGGTGTGTGTGTGTTGTCGGTGTGTGTGTGTGTGTGTGTGTTGTCGGTGTGTGTGTGTGTGTGTTGTCGGTGTGTGTGTGTGTGTGTGTGTGTGTTGTCGGTGTGTGTGTGTTATCGGTGTGTGTGTGTGTGTGTGTTGTCGGTGTGTGTGTGTGTCTGTGTGTGTGTTGTCGGTGTGTGTGTGTGTGTGTGTTGTCTGTGTGTGTGTGTGTGTTGTCGGTGTGTGTGTGTTGTCGGTGTGTGTGTGTTTATGTGTTGTCGGTGTGTGTGTGTTTGTGTTGTCGGTGTGTGTGTGTGTGTGTTGTCGGTGTGTGTGTGTGTGTTGTCGGTGTGTGTGTGTGTGTTGTCGGTGTGTGTGTGTGTGTGTGTTGTCGGTCTGTGTGTGTGTGTTGTCGGTTTGTGTGTGTGTGTTGTCGGTGTGTGTGTGTGTGTTGTCGGTGTGTGTGTGTGTGTGTTGTCAGTGTGTGTGTGTGTGTGTTGTCGGTGTGTGTGTGTTTATGTGTTGTCGGTGTGTGTGTGTGTGTGTTGTCGGTGTGTGTGTGTGTGTGTTGTCGGTGTGTGTGTGTGTTGTCGGTGTGTGTGTGTTGTCGGTGTGTCTGTGTGTGTGTTGTCGGTTTGTGTGTGTGTGTGTGTGTTGTCGGTGTGTGTGTGTTGTCGGTGTGTGTGTGTGTGTGTTGTCGGTGTGTCGGTGTGTGTGTGTGTGTGTTGTGTGTGTGTGTGTTGTCGGTGTGTGTGTGTGTGTGTGTGTGTTGTCGGTGTGTGTGTGTTGTCGGTGTGTGTGTGTGTGTGTGTGTTGTCGGTGTGTGTGTGTGTGTGTGTGTGTTGTCAGTGTGTATGTGTTATCGGTGTGTGTGTGTGTGTGTTGTCGGTGTGTGTGTGTGTGTGTGTTGTCGGTGTGTGTGTGTGTGTTGTCTGTGTGTGTGTGTGTGTGTGTTGTCGGTGTGTGTGTGTTGTCGGTGTATGTGTGTTTATGTGTTGTCGGTGTGTGTGTGTGTGTGTGTGTGTTGTCGGTGTGTGTGTGTGTGTTGTCGGTGTGTGTGTGTGTGTGTTGTTGGTGTGTGTGTGTGTGTTTGTGTGTGTTGTCGGTGTGTGTGTGTGTGTGTGTGTGTTGTCGGTGTGTGTGTGTGTTGTGTGTGCGTGTGTGTGTGTGTTGTCAGTGTGTGTGTGTGTGTGTTGTCGGTGTGTGTGTGTGTGTGTGTTGTCGGTGTGTGTGTGTTGTGTGTGTGTGTTGTCGGTGTGTGTGTGTGTGTTGTCGGTGTGTGTGTGTTGTCAGTGTGTGTGTGTGTGTGTGTGTGTGTGTTGTCGGTGTGTGTGTGTGTGTGTGTTGTCGGTGTGTGTGTGTGTGTTGTCGGTGTGTGTGTGTGTGTGTTGTCGGTGTGTGTGTGTGTGTGTGTTGTCGGTGTGTGTGTGTGTGTGTTGTCGGTTTGTGTGTGTGTGTTGTCGGTGTGTGTGTGTGTTGTCGGTGTGTGTGTGTGTGTGTTGTCAGTGTGTGTGTGTGTGTGTTGTCGGTGTGTGTGTGTTTATGTGTTGTCGGTGTGTGTGTGTGTGTGTGTGTTGTCGGTGTGTGTGTTTGTTTTGTCGGTGTGTGTGTGTTGTCTGTGTGTGTGTGTGTGTGTGTTGTCGGTGTGTGTGTGTTTGTGTTGTCGGTGTGTGTGTGTTGTCGGTGTGTGTGTGTGTTGTCGATGTGTGTGTGTGTGTTGTTGGTGTGTGTGTGTGTGTGTGTGTTGTCAGTGTGTGTGTGTGTGTGTGTTGTCGGTGTGTGTGTGTGTGTGTTGTGTGTGTGTGTGTTGTCGGTGTGTGTGTGTTGTCGGTGTGTGTGTGTGTGTGTGTGTTGTCGGTGTGTGTGTGTGTGTGTTGTCGGTGTGTGTGTGTGTGTGTGTGTGTGTTGTCGGTGTGTGTGTGTTATCGGTGTGTGTGTGTGTGTGTTGTCGGTGTGTGTGTGTGTCTGTGTGTGTGTTGTCGGTGTGTGTGTGTGTGTGTTGTCTGTGTGTGTGTGTGTGTTGTCGGTGTGTGTGTGTTGTCGGTGTGTGTGTGTTTATGTGTTGTCGGTGTGTGTGTGTTTGTGTTGTCGGTGTGTGTGTGTGTGTGTTGTCGGTGTGTGTGTGTGTGTTGTCGGTGTGTGTGTGTGTGTTGTCGGTGTGTGTGTGTGTGTGTGTTGTCGGTCTGTGTGTGTGTGTTGTCGGTTTGTGTGTGTGTGTTGTCGGTGTGTGTGTGTGTGTTGTCGGTGTGTGTGTGTGTGTGTTGTCAGTGTGTGTGTGTGTGTGTTGTCGGTGTGTGTGTGTTTATGTGTTGTCGGTGTGTGTGTGTGTGTGTTGTCGGTGTGTGTGTGTGTGTGTTGTCGGTGTGTGTGTGTGTTGTCGGTGTGTGTGTGTTGTCGGTGTGTCTGTGTGTGTGTTGTCGGTTTGTGTGTGTGTGTGTGTGTTGTCGGTGTGTGTGTGTTGTCGGTGTGTGTGTGTGTGTGTTGTCGGTGTGTCGGTGTGTGTGTGTGTGTGTTGTGTGTGTGTGTGTTGTCGGTGTGTGTGTGTGTGTGTGTGTGTTGTCGGTGTGTGTGTGTTGTCGGTGTGTGTGTGTGTGTGTGTGTTGTCGGTGTGTGTGTGTGTGTTGTCGGTGTGTGTGTGTGTGTGTGTGTGTTGTCAGTGTGTATGTGTTATCGGTGTGTGTGTGTGTGTGTTGTCGGTGTGTGTGTGTGTGTGTGTTGTCGGTGTGTGTGTGTGTGTTGTCTGTGTGTGTGTGTGTGTGTGTTGTCGGTGTGTGTGTGTTGTCGGTGTATGTGTGTTTATGTGTTGTCGGTGTGTGTGTGTGTGTGTGTGTTGTCGGTGTGTGTGTGTGTGTTGTCGGTGTGTGTGTGTGTGTGTTGTTGGTGTGTGTGTGTGTGTTTGTGTGTGTTGTCGGTGTGTGTGTGTGTGTGTGTGTGTTGTCGGTGTGTGTGTGTGTTGTGTGTGCGTGTGTGTGTGTGTTGTCAGTGTGTGTGTGTGTGTGTTGTCGGTGTGTGTGTGTGTGTTGTCGGTGTGTGTGTGTTGTCAGTGTGTGTGTGTGTGTGTGTGTGTGTGTTGTCGGTGTGTGTGTGTGTGTGTGTTGTCGGTGTGTGTGTGTGTGTTGTCGTTGTGTGTGTGTGTGTGTTTTTGGTGTGTGTGTGTGTGTGTTTGTGTGTGTTGTCGGTGTGTGTGTGTGTGTGTGTGTGTGTTGTCGGTGTGTGTGTGTGTGTGTTGTGTGTGCGTGTGTGTGTGTGTTGTCGGTGTGTGTGTGTGTGTGTGTGTGTGTTGTCGGTGTGTGTGTGTGTGTGTTGTGTGTGCGTGTGTGTGTGTTGTCGGTGTGTGTGTGTGTGTTGTGTGTGTGTGTGTTGTCGGTGTGTGTGTGTGTTGTCGGTGTGTGTGTGTGTGTGTGTTGTCGGTGTGTTTGTGTGTGTGTGTTGTCGGTGTGTGTGAGTGTGTGTTGTCGGTGTGTGTGTGTGTGTTGTGTGTGTGTGTTGTCGGTGTGTGTGTGTGTGTGTTGTCGGTGTGTGTGTGTTTGTGTGTTGTCGGTGTGTGTGTGTGTGTGTGTGTGTTGTCGGTGTGTGTGTGTGTGGTGTGTGTGTGTTGTGTGTGTGTGTGTTGTCGGTGTGTGTGTGTGTGTGTGTTGTCGGTGTGTGTGTGTGTGTGTTGTCGGTGTGTGTGTGTGTGTTGTGTGTGTGTGTGTTGTCGGTGTGTGTGTGTGTGTGTTGTCGGTGTGTGTGTGTGTTGTCGGTGTGTGTGTGTGTGTGTTGTCGGTGTGTGTGTGTTGTCGGTGTGTGTGTGTGTGTGTTGTCGATGTGTGTGTGTGTGTTGTCGGTGTGTGTGTGTGTGTGTGTGTGTGTGTTGTCAGTGTGTGTGTGTGTGTGTGTTGTCGGTGTGTGTGTGTGTGTGTTGTGTGTATGTGTGTTGTCGGTGTGTGTGTGTGTGTGTTGTCGGTGTGTGTGTGTTGTCGGTGTGTGTGTGTGTGTGTGTGTGTTGTCGGTGTGTGTGTGTGTGTGTTGTCGGTGTGTGTGTGTGTGTGTGTGTTGTCGGTGTGTGTGTGTTATCGGTGTGTGTGTGTGTGTGTTGTCGGTGTGTGTGTGTGTGTGTGTGTTGTCGGTGTGTGTGTGTGTGTGTGTTGTCTGTGTGTGTGTGTGTGTGTGTTGTCGGTGTGTGTGTGTTGTCGGTGTGTGTGTGTTTATGTGTTGTCGGTGTGTGTGTGTTTGTGTTGTCGGTGTGTGTGTGTGTGTGTTGTCGGTGTGTGTGTGTGTGTGTGTGTTGTCGGTGTGTGTGTGTGTGTGTTGTCGGTGTGTGTGTGAGTGTTGTCGGTGTGTGTGTGTGTGTTGTCGGTTTGTGTGTGTATGTTGTCGGTGTGTGTGTGTGTGTTGTCGGTGTGTGTGTGTGTGTGTGTGTTGTCAGTGTGTGTGTGTGTGTGTTGTCGGTGTGTGTGTGTTTATGT
>NC_138318.1:55000-57500 GCF_965601325.2 Salmo salar
TGTGTGTGTGTGTGTGTGTGTTGTCGGTGTGTGTGTGTTATCGGTGTGTGTGTGTGTGTGTTGTCGGTGTGTGTGTGTGTCTGTGTGTGTGTTGTCGGTGTGTGTGTGTTGTCTGTGTGTGTGTGTGTGTTGTCGGTGTGTGTGTGTTGTCGGTGTGTGTGTGTTTATGTGTTGTCGGTGTGTGTGTGTTTGTGTTGTCGGGTGTGTGTGTGTGTGTGTGTTGTCGGTGTGTGTGTGTGTTGTCGGTGTGTGTGTGTGTGTTGTCGGTGTGTGTGTGTGTTGTCGGTGTGTGTGTGTGTGTGTGTTGTCGGTGTGTTTGTGTGTGTGTGTTGTCGGTGTGTGTGAGTGTGTGTTGTCGGTGTGTGTGTGTGTGTTGTGTGTGTGTGTTGTCGGTGTGTGTGTGTGTGTGTTGTCGGTGTGTGTGTGTTTGTGTGTTGTCGGTGTGTGTGTGTGTGTGTGTGTGTTGTCGGTGTGTGTGTGTGTGGTGTGTGTGTGTTGTGTGTGTGTGTGTTGTCGGTGTGTGTGTGTGTGTGTGTTGTCGGTGTGTGTGTGTGTGTGTTGTCGGTGTGTGTGTGTGTGTTGTGTGTGTGTGTTGTCGGTGTGTGTGTGTGTGTGTTGTCGGTGTGTGTGTGTGTTGTCGGTGTGTGTGTGTGTGTGTTGTCGGTGTGTGTGTGTTGTCGGTGTGTGTGTGTGTGTGTTGTCGATGTGTGTGTGTGTGTTGTCGGTGTGTGTGTGTGTGTGTGTGTGTTGTCAGTGTGTGTGTGTGTGTGTGTTGTCGGTGTGTGTGTGTGTGTGTTGTGTGTATGTGTGTTGTCGGTGTGTGTGTGTGTGTGTTGTCGGTGTGTGTGTGTTGTCGGTGTGTGTGTGTGTGTGTGTGTGTTGTCGGTGTGTGTGTGTGTGTGTTGTCGGTGTGTGTGTGTGTGTGTGTGTGTTGTCGGTGTGTGTGTGTTATCGGTGTGTGTGTGTGTGTGTTGTCGGTGTGTGTGTGTGTGTGTGTGTTGTCGGTGTGTGTGTGTGTGTGTGTTGTTTGTGTGTGTGTGTGTGTGTGTTGTCGGTGTGTGTGTGTTGTCGGTGTGTGTGTGTTTATGTGTTGTCGGTGTGTGTGTGTTTGTGTTGTCGGTGTGTGTGTGTGTGTGTTGTCGGTGTGTGTGTGTGTGTGTGTGTGTTGTCGGTGTGTGTGTGTGTGTGTTGTCGGTGTGTGTGTGAGTGTTGTCGGTGTGTGTGTGTGTGTTGTCGGTTTGTGTGTGTGTGTTGTCGGTGTGTGTGTGTGTGTTGTCGGTGTGTGTGTGTGTGTGTGTGTTGTCAGTGTGTGTGTTTGTGTGTTGTCGGTGTGTGTGTGTTTATGTGTTGTCGGTGTGTGTGTGTGTGTGTGTGTTGTCGGTGTGTGTGTGTGTGTGTTGTCGGTGTGTGTGTGTGTTGTCGGTGTGTGTGTGTTGTCGGTGTGTCTGTGTGTGTGTTGTCGGTTTGTGTGTGTGTGTGTGTGTTGTCGGTGTGTGTGTGTGTGTGTTGTCGGTGTGTGTGTGTGTTGTCGGTGTGTGTGTGTTGTGTGTGTGTGTGTTGTCGGTGTGTATGTGTGTTGTCGGTGTGTGTGTGTGTGTGTGTTGTCGGTGTGTGTGTGTGTGTTGTGTGTGTGTGTGTTGTCGGTGTGTGTGTGTATGTGTGTTGTCGGTGTGTGTGTGTTGTCGGTATGTGTGTGTGTGTGTGTGTTGTCGGTGTGTGTGTGTGTGTTGTCGGTGTGTGTGTGTGTGTGTGTGTTGTCAGTGTGTGTGTGTTATGTGTGTGTGTGTGTGTGTGTTGTCGGTGTGTGTGTGTGTGTGTGTTGTCGGTGTGTGTGTGTGTGTTGTCTGTGTTTGTGTGTGTGTGTGTTGTCGGTGTGTGTGTGTTGTCGGTGTATGTGTGTTTATGTGTTGTCGGTGTGTGTGTGTGTGTGTGTGTGTGTTGTCGGTGTGTGTGTGTGTGTTGTCGGTGTGTGTGTGTGTGTGTTGTTGGTGTGTGTGTGTGTGTTTGTGTGTGTTGTCGGTGTGTGTGTGTGTGTGTGTGTTGTCGGTGTGTGTGTGTGTTGTGTGTGCGTGTGTGTGTGTGTTGTCGGTGTGTGTGTGTGTTGTCGGTGTGTGTGTGTGTGTGTGTTGTCGGTGTGTGTGTGTTGTGTGTGTGTGTTGTCGGTGTGTGTGTGTGTGTTGTCGGTGTGTGTGTGTTGTCAGTGTGTGTGTGTGTGTGTGTGTGTGTGTTGTCGGTGTGTGTGTGTGTGTGTGTGTGTTGTCGGTGTGTGTGTGTGTGTTGTCGTTGTGTGTGTGTGTGTGTTGTTGGTGTGTGTGTGTGTGTGTTTGTGTGTGTTGTCGGTGTGTGTGTGTGTGTTTGTGTGTGTTGTCGGTGTGTGTGTGTGTGTGTTGTGTGTGCGTGTGTGTGTGTGTTGTCGGTGTGTGTGTGTGTTGTCGGTGTGTGTGTGTGTGTTGTCGGTGTGTGTGTGTGTTGTCGGTGTGTGTGTGTGTGTGTGTTGTCG
>NC_138318.1:65000-245000 GCF_965601325.2 Salmo salar
TGTGTGTGTTGTCGGTGTGTGTGTGTGTGTGTTGTGTGTGTGTGTGTTGTCGGTGTGTGTGTGTTGTCGGTGTGTGTGTGTGTGTGTGTGTGTTGTCGGTGTGTGTGTGTGTGTGTTGTCGGTGTGTGTGTGTGTGTGTGTGTGTTGTCGGTGTGTGTGTGTTATCGGTGTGTGTGTGTGTGTGTTGTCGGTGTGTGTGTGTGTCTGTGTGTGTGTTGTCGGTGTGTGTGTGTGTGTGTTGTCTGTGTGTGTGTGTGTGTTGTCGGTGTGTGTGTGTTGTCGGTGTGTGTGTGTTTATGTGTTGTCGGTGTGTGTGTGTTTGTGTTGTCGGTGTGTGTGTGTGTGTGTTGTCGGTGTGTGTGTGTGTGTTGTCGGTGTGTGTGTGTGTGTTGTCGGTGTGTGTGTGTGTGTGTGTTGTCGGTCTGTGTGTGTGTGTTGTCGGTTTGTGTGTGTGTGTTGTCGGTGTGTGTGTGTGTGTTGTCGGTGTGTGTGTGTGTGTGTTGTCAGTGTGTGTGTGTGTGTGTTGTCGGTGTGTGTGTGTTTATGTGTTGTCGGTGTGTGTGTGTGTTGTCGGTGTGTGTGTGTGTGTGTTGTCGGTGTGTGTGTGTGTTGTCGGTGTGTGTGTGTTGTCGGTGTGTCTGTGTGTGTGTTGTCGGTTTGTGTGTGTGTGTGTGTGTGTTGTCGGTGTGTGTGTGTGTGTTGTCGGTGTGTGTGTGTGTGTGTTGTCGGTGTGTGTGTGTTGTGTGTGTGTGTGTTGTCGGTGTGTATGTGTGTTGTCGGTGTGTGTGTGTGTGTGTGTGTGTGTGTTGTCGGTGTGTGTGTGTTGTCGGTGTGTGTGTGTGTGTGTGTTGTCGGTGTGTGTGTGTGTGTGTGTGTGTGTTGTCAGTGTGTGTGTGTGTGTGTGTTGTCGGTGTGTGTGTGTGTGTTGTGTGTGTGTGTGTTGTCGGTGTGTGTGTGTATGTGTGTTGTCGGTGTGTGTGTGTTGTCGGTGTGTGTGTGTGTGTGTGTGTGTTGTCGGTGTGTGTGTGTGTGTGTGTTGTCGGTGTGTGTGTGTGTGTGTGTTGTCGGTGTGTGTGTGTTATCGGTGTGTGTGTGTGTGTGTTGTCGGTGTGTGTGTGTGTGTGTGTTGCCGGTGTGTGTGTGTGTGTTGTCTGTGTGTGTGTGTGTGTGTTTTGTCGGTGTGTGTGTGTTGTCGGTGTGTGTGTGTTTATGTGTTGTCGGTGTGTGTGTGTTTGTGTTGTCGGTGTGTGTGTGTGTTGTCGGTGTGTGTGTGTGTGTTGTCGGTGTGTGTGTGTGTGTTGTCGGTGTGTGTGTGTGTGTGTTGTCGGTGTGTGTGTGTGTGTTGTCGGTTTGTGTGTGTGTGTTGTCGGTGTGTGTGTGTGTGTATGTTGTCGGTGTGTGTGTGTGTGTGTTGTCAGTGTGTGTGTGTGTGTGTTGTCGGTGTGTGTGTGTTTATGTGTTGTCGGTGTGTGTGTGTGTGTGTTGTCGGTGTGTGTGTGTGTGTGTGTTGTCGGTGTGTGTGTGTTGTCGGTTTGACTGTGTGTGTGTTGTCGGTTTGTGTGTGTGTGTGTGTGTTGTCGGTGTGTGTGTGTTGTCGGTGTGTGTGTGTGTGTGTGTTGTCGGTGTGTGTGTGTTGTGTGTGTGTGTGTTGTCGGTGTGTGTGTGTGTGTTGTCGGTGTGTGTGTGTTGTCAGTGTGTGTGTGTGTGTGTGTGTGTGTGTGTGTTGTCGGTGTGTGTGTGTGTGTGTTGTCGGTGTGTGTGTGTGTGTTGTCGGTGTGTGTGTGTGTGTTGTCGGTGTGTGTGTGTGTGTGTGTTCTCAGTGTGTGTGTGTGTTGCTGGTGTTTGTGTGTGTGTGTGTTGTCGGTGTGTGTGTGTGTGTTGTCGGTGTGTGTGTGTGTGTTGTGTGTGTGTGTGTTGTCGGTGTGTGTGTGTGTGTGTTGTCGGTGTGTGTGTGTGTGTGTGCTGTCGGTGTGTGTGTGTGTGTGTTGTCGGTGTGTGTGTGTGTGTTGTCGGTGTGTGTGTGTTGTCGGTGTGTGTGTGTGTGTGTGTGTTGTCGGTGTGTTTGTGTGTGTGTGTTGTCGGTGTGTGTGAGTGTGTGTTGTCGGTGTGTGTGTGTGTGTTGTGTGTGTGTGTGTTGTCGGTGTGTGTGTGTGTGTTGTCGGTGTGTGTGTGTGTGTGTGTGTTGTCGGTGTGTGTGTGTGTGTGTTGTCGGTGTGTGTGTGTGTGTTGTGTGTGTGTGTGTGTGTGTGTGTTGTCGGTGTGTGTGTGTGTGTTGTGTGTGTGTGTGTTGTCTGTGTGTGTGTGTGTGTTGTCGGTGTGTGTGTGTGTGTGTTGTCGGTGTGTGTGTGTGTTGTCGGTGTGTGTGTGTGTGTGTTGTGTGTGTGTGTGTTGTCGGTGTGTGTGTGTGTGTTGTCGGTGTGTGTGTGTGTGTGTTGTCAGTGTGTGTGTGTGTTGCTGGTGTTTGTGTGTGTGTGTGTTGTTGGTGTGTGTGTGTGTGTTGTCGGTGTGTGTGTGTGTGTGTGTGTGTGTGTGTGTTGTCGGTGTGTGTGTGTGTGTTGTCGGTGTGTGTGTGTGTGTTGTCGGTGTGTGTGTGTGTGTGTGTGTTGTCGGTGTGTTTGTGTGTGTGTGTTTTCTTTGTGTGTGAGTGTGTGTTGTCGGTGTGTGTGTGTGTTGTGTGTGTGTGTGTTGTCGGTGTGTGTGTGTGTGTTGTCGGTGTGTGTGTGTGTGTGTTGTTGGTGTGTGTGTGTGTTGTCGGTGTGTGTGTGTTGTGTGTGTGTGTGTGTGTGTGTTGTCGGTGTGTGTGTGTGTGTTGTGTGTGTGTGTGTTGTCGGTGTGTGTGTGTGTGATGTCGGTGTGTGTGTTGTCGGTGTGTGTGTGTGTTGTCGGTGTTTGTGTGTGTGTTGTCGATGTGTGTGTGTGTGTTGTCGGTGTGTGTGTGTGTGTGTTGTCGGTGTGTTTGTGTGTGTGTGTGAGTGTGTGTGTGAGTGTGTGTTGTCGGTGTGTGTGTGTGTGTTGTGTGTGTGTGTGTTGTCGGTGTGTGTGTGTGTGTTGTCAGTGTGTGTGTGTGTGTGTGTTGTCGGTGTGTGTGTGTGTGTGTTGTCGGTGTGTGTGAGTGTGTGTTGTCGGTGTGTGTGTGTGTGTTGTGTGTGTGTGTGTTGTCGGTGTGTGTGTGTGTTGTCGGTGTGTGTGTGTGTTGTCGGTGTGTGTGTGTGTGTTGTCGGTGTGTGTGTGTGTGTGTTGTCAGTGTGTGTGTGTGTTGCTGGTGTTTGTGTGTGTGTGTGTTGTCGGTGTGTGTGTGTGTGTTGTCGGTGTGTGTGTGTGTGTTGTGTTTGTGTGTGTTGTCGGTGTGTGTGTGTGTGTGTTGTCGGTGTGTGTGTGTGTGTGCTGTCGGTGTGTGTGTGTGTTGTCGGTGTGTGTGTGTGTGTTGTAGGTGTGTGTGTGTTGTCGGTGTGTGTGTGTGTGTGTGTGTTGTCGGTGTGTTTGTGTGTGTGTGTTGTCGGTGTGTGTGTGTGTGTTGTCGGTGTGTGTGTGTGTGTTGTGTGTGTGTGTGTTGTCGGTGTGTGTGTGTGTGTTGTCGGTGTGTGTGTGTCTGTGTGTGTGTGTGTTGTCGGTGTGTGTGTGTGTGTTGTAGGTGTGTGTGTGTGTGTTGTGTGTGTGTGTGTGTGTGTGTGTGTGTTGTCGGTGTGTGTGTGTGTGTTGTGTGTGTGTGTGTTGTCTGTGTGTGTGTGTGTGTTGTCGGTGTGTGTGTGTGTTGTGTGTGTGTGTGTTGTCGGTGTGTGTGTGTGTGTGTTGTCGGTGTGTGTGTGTGTGTGTTGTTGGTGTGTGTGTGTGTTGTCGGTGTGTGTGTGTTGTGTGTGTGTGTGTGTGTGTTGTCGGTGTGTGTGTGTGTGTTGTGTGTGTGTGTGTTGTCGGTGTGTGTGTGTGTGTGATGTCGGTGTGTGTGTGTGTTGTCGGTGTGTGTGTGTGTTGTCGGTGTGTGTGTGTGTGTTGTCGATGTGTGTGTGTGTGTTGTCGGTGTGTGTGTGTGTGTGTGTTGTCGGTGTGTTTGTGTGTGTGTGTGAGTGTGTGTGTGAGTGTGTGTTGTCGGTGTGTGTGTGTGTGTTGTGTGTGTGTGTGTTGTCGGTGTGTGTGTGTGTTGTCCGAGTGTGTGTGTGTGTGTGTTGTCGGTGTGTGTGTGTGTGTGTTGTCGGTGTGTGTGAGTGTGTGTTGTCGGTGTGTGTGTGTGTGTTGTGTGTGTGTGTGTTGTCGGTGTGTTTGTGTGTGTGTGTGAGTGTGTGTGTGAGTGTGTGTTGTCGGTGTGTGTGTGTGTGTTGTGTGTGTGTGTGTTGTCGGTGTGTGTGTGTGTTGTCCGAGTGTGTGTGTGTGTGTGTTGTCGGTGTGTGTGTGTGTGTGTGTTGTCGGTGTGTGTGAGTGTGTGTTGTCGGTGTGTGTGTGTGTGTTGTGTGTGTGTGTGTTGTCGGTGTGTGTGTGTGTTGTCGGTGTGTGTGTGTGTGTGTGTTGTCGGTGTGTGTGTGTGTGTTGTCGGTGTGTGTGTGTGTGTTGTCGGTGTGTGTGTGTGTGTTGTGTGTGTGTGTGTGTGTGTGTTGTCGGTGTGTGTGTGTGTGTGTGTGTGTGTGTGTTGTCGGTGTGTGTGTGTGTGTTGTCGGTGTGTGTGTGTGTGTTGTCGGTGTGTGTGTGTGTGTGTGTTGTCGGTGTGTTTGTGTGTGTGTTGTCGGTGTGTATGTGTGTGTGTGTTGTCTTTGTGTGTGAGTGTGTGCTGTCGGTGTGTGTGTGTGTGTTGTCGGTGTGTGTGTGTGTGTTGTCGGTGTGTGTGTGTGTGTGTGTTGTCGGTGTGTTTGTGTGTGTGTTGTCGGTGTGTTTGTGTGTGTGTTGCTGGTGTTTGTGTGTGTGTGTGTTGTCGGTGTGTGTGTGTGTGTTGTCGGTGTGTGTGTGTGTGTGTGTGTGTTGTCGGTGTGTGTGTGTGTGTTGTCGGTGTGTGTGTGTGTGTTGTCGGTGTGTGTGTGTGTGTGTGTTGTCGGTGTGTTTGTGTGTGTGTTGTCGGTGTGTTTGTGTGTGTGTGTTGTCTTTGTGTGTGAGTGTGTGCTGTCGGTGTGTGTGTGTGTTGTGTGTGTGTGTGTTGTCGGTGTGTGTGTGTGTGTTGTCGGTGTGTGTGTGTGTGTGTGTTGTCGGTGTGTGTGTGTGTGTTGTCGGTGTGTGTGTGTGTTGTCGGTGTGTGTGTGTGTGTTGTCGGTGTGTGTGTGTGTGTTGTCGGTGTGTGTGTGTGTGTGTGTTGTCGGTGTGTTTGTGTGTGTGTGTTGT
This sequence comes from Salmo salar, assembly GCF_965601325.2. Taxonomy (NCBI): domain Eukaryota; kingdom Metazoa; phylum Chordata; class Actinopteri; order Salmoniformes; family Salmonidae; genus Salmo; species Salmo salar. The sequence goes on from NC_138318.1 coordinate 70,299, forward strand.
CGGTGTGTGTGAGTGTGTGTTGTCGGTGTGTGTGTGTGTGTTGTGTGTGTGTGTGTTGTCGGTGTGTGTGTGTGTGTTGTCGGTGTGTGTGTGTGTGTGTTGTCGGTGTGTGTGTGTGTGTTGTCGGTGTGTGTGTGTTGTGTGTGTGTGTGTGTGTGTGTGTGTTGTCGGTGTGTGTGTGTTGTGTGTGTGTGTGTTGTCTGTGTGTGTGTGTGTGTTGTCGGTGTGTGTGTGTGTGTGTTGTCGGTGTGTGTGTGTGTTGTCGGTGTGTGTGTGTGTGTTGTGTGTGTGTGTGTTGTCGGTGTGTGTGTGTGTGTTGTCGGTGTGTGTGTGTGTGTGTGTGTGTGTGTGTGTTGTCGGTGTGTGTGTGTGTGTTGTCGGTGTGTGTGTGTGTGTTGTCGGTGTGTGTGTGTGTGTTGTCGATGTGTTTGTGTGTGTGTGTTGTCTTTGTGTGTGAGTGTGTGTTGTCGGTGTGTGTGTGTGTTGTGTGTGTGTGTGTTGTCGGTGTGTGTGTGTGTTGTCGGTGTGTGTGTTGTTGGTGTGTGTGTGTGTTGTCGGTGTGTGTGTGTGTATGTGTTGTCGGTGTGTGTGTGTGTTGTGTGTGTGTGTGTGTGTGTTGTCGGTGTGTGTGTGTGTGTTGTGTGTGTGTGTGTTGTCGGTGTGTGTGTGTGTGTGATGTCGGTGTGTGTGTGTGTTGTCGGTGTGTGTGTGTGTTGTCGGTGTGTGTGTGTGTGTTGTCGGTGTGTGTGTGTGTGTGTGTTGTCGGTGTGTTTGTGTGTGTGTGTGAGTGTGTGTTTGAGTGTGTGTTGTCGGTGTGTGTGTGTGTGTTGTGTGTGTGTGTTGTCAGTGTGTGTGTGTGTTGTCGGTGTGTGTGTGTGTGTGTGTTGTCGGTGTGTGTGTGTGTGTGTGTTGTCGGTGTGTTTGTGTGTGTGTGTGTGTTGTCGGTGTGTGTGTGTTGTGTGTGTGTGTGTGTGTGTTGTCGGTGTGTGTGTGTGTTGTGTGTGTGTGTGTTGTCGGTGTGTGTGTGTGTGTTGTCGGTGTGTGTGTGTGTGTTGTGTGTGTGTGTGTTGTCGGTGTGTGTGTGTGTGTGTTGTCGATGTGTGTGTGTGTGTTGTCGGTGTGTGTGTGTGTTGTCGGTGTGTGTGTGTGTGTTGTCGGTGTGTGTGTGTGTGTTGTCGGTGTGTGTGTGTGTGTGTGTTGTCGGTGTGTTTGTGTGTGTGTGTTGTCGGTGTGTGTGAGTGTGTGTTGTCGGTGTGTGTGTGTGTGTTGTGTGTGTGTGTGTTGTCGGTGTGTGTGTGTGTTGTCGGTGTGTGTGTGTGTGTGTGTTGTCGGTGTGTTTGTGTGTGTGTGTTGTCGGTGTGTGTGAATGTGTGTTGTCGGTGTGTGTATGTGTGTTGTGTGTGTGTGTGTTGTCGGTGTGTGTGTGTGTTGTCGGTGTGTGTGTGTGTGTGTGTTGTCGGTGTGTGTGTGTGTTTGTGTTGTCGGTGTGTTTGTGTGTGTGTTGTCGGTGTGTTTGTGTGTGTGTTGCTGGTGTTTGTGTGTGTGTGTGTTGTCGGTGTGTGTGTGTGTGTGTTGTCGGTGTGTGTGTGTGTGTGTGTGTGTGTTGTCGGTGTGTGTGTGTGTGTTGTCGGTGTGTGTGTGTGTGTTGTCGGTGTGTGTGTGTGTGTGTGTTGTCGGTGTGTTTGTGTGTGTGTTGTCGGTGTGTTTGTGTGTGTGTGTTGTCTTTGTGTGTGAGTGTGTGCTGTCGGTGTGTGTGTGTGTTGTGTGTGTGTGTGTTGTCGGTGTGTGTGTGTGTGTTGTCGGTGTGTGTGTGTGTGTTGTCGGTGTGTGTGTGTGTGTTGTCGGTGTGTGTGTGTGTGTTGTCGGTGTGTGTGTGTGTTGTCGGTGTGTGTGTGTGTGTTGTCGGTGTGTGTGTGTGTGTTGTCGGTGTGTGTGTGTGTGTGTGTTGTCGGTGTGTTTGTGTGTGTGTGTTGTCGGTGTGTGTGAGTGTGTGTTGTCGGTGTGTGTGTGTGTGTTGTGTGTGTGTGTTGTCGGTGTGTGTGTGTGTGTTGTCGGTGTGTGTGTGTGTGTGTGTGTTGTCGGTGTGTGTGTGTGTGTGTGCGTTGTCGGTGTGTGTGTGTTGTGTGTGTGTGTGTGTGTGTGTGTGTTGTCGGTGTGTGTGTGTGTGTTGTGTGTGTGTGTGTTGTCTGTGTGTGTGTCTGTGTTGTCGGTGTGTGTGTGTGTGTGTTTTCGGTGTGTGTGTGTGTTGTCGGTGTGTGTGTGTGTGTTGTGTGTGTGTGTGTTGTCGGTGTGTGTGTGTGTGTTGTCGGTGTGTGTGTGTGTGTGTTGTCAGTGTGTGTGTGTGTTGCTGGTGTTTGTGTGTGTGTGTGTTGTCGGTGTGTGTGTGTGTGTTGTCGGTGTGTGTGTGTGTGTGTGTGTGTGTGTTGTCGGTGTGTGTGTGTGTGTTGTCGGTGTGTGTGTGTGTGTTGTCGGTGTGTGTGTGTGTGTGTGTGTTGTCGGTGTGTTTGTGTGTGTGTGTTGTCTTTGTGTGTGAGTGTGTGTTGTCGGTGTGTGTGTGTGTTGTGTGTGTGTGTGTTGTCGGTGTGTGTGTGTGTGTTGTCGGTGTGTGTGTTGTTGGTGTGTGTGTGTGTTGTCGGTGTGTGTGTGTGTATGTGTTGTCGGTGTGTGTGTGTGTTGTGTGTGTGTGTGTGTGTGTGTTGTCGGTGTATGTGTGTGTGTTGTGTGTGTGTGTGTTGTCGGTGTGTGTGTGTGTGTGATGTCGGTGTGTGTGTGTGTTGTCGGTGTGTGTGTGTGTTGTCGGTGTGTGTGTGTGTGTTGTCGGTGTGTGTGTGTGTGTGTGTTGTCGGTGTGTTTGTGTGTGTGTGTGAGTGTGTGTTTGAGTGTGTGTTGTCGGTGTGTGTGTGTGTGTTGTGTGTGTGTGTTGTCGGTGTGTGTGTGTGTTGTCGGTGTGTGTGTGTGTGTGTTGTCGGTGTGTGTGTGTGTGTGTGTTGTCGGTGTGTGTGTGTGTGTGTGTGTGTTGTCGGTGTGTGTGTGTTGTGTGTGTGTGTGTGTTGTCGGTGTGTGTGTGTGTGTGTTGTGTGTGTGTGTGTTGTCGGTGTGTGTGTGTGTGTGTTGTCGGTGTGTGTGTGTGTGTTGTGTGTGTGTGTGTTGTCGGTGTGTGTGTGTGTGTGTGTTGTCGATGTGTGTGTGTGTGTTGTCGGTGTGTGTGTGTGTTGTCGGTGTGTGTGTGTGTGTTGTCGGTGTGTGTGTGTGTGTTGTCGGTGTGTTTGTGTGTGTGTGTTGTCGGTGTGTGTGTGTGTGTGTGTTGTCGGTGTGTGTGTGTGTATGTTGTCGGTGTGTGTGTGTGTGTTGTGTGTGTGTGTGTGTGTGTGTTGTCGGTGTGTGTGTGTGTGTTGTGTGTGTGTGTGTTGTCGGTGTGTGTGTGTGTGTTGTCGGTGTGTGTGTGTGTGTGTGTTGTCGGTGTGTGTGTTTGTGTGTTGTCGGTGTGTGTGTGTTGTCGGTGTGTGTGTGTTTATGTGTTGTCGGTGTGTGTGTGTTTGTGTTGTCGGTGTGTGTGTGTTGTCGGTGTGTGTGTGTGTTGTCGGTGTGTGTGTGTGTGTTGTCGGTGTGTGTGTGTGTGGGTGTTGTCGGTGTGTGTGTGTGTGTTGTCGGTTTGTGTGTGTGTGTTGTCGGTGTGTGTGTGTGTGTTGTCGGCGTGTGTGTGTGTGTTGTCAGTGTGTGTGTGTGTCTGTTGTCGGTGTGTGTGTGTTTATGTGTTGTCGGTGTGTGTGTGTGTGTGTGTTGTCGGTGTGTGTGTGTGTGTGTTGTCGGTGTGTGTGTGTGTGTGTGTTGTCGGTTTGTGTGTGTGTGTTGTCGGTGTGTGTGTGTGTGTTGTCGGCGTGTGTGTGTGTGTTGTCAGTGTGTGTGTGTGTGTGTGTTGTCGGTGTGTGTGTGTGTGTGTTGTCGGTGTGTGTGTGTGTTGTCGGTGTGTGTGTGTTGTCGGTGTGTCTGTGTGTGTGTTGTCGGTTTGTGTGTGTGTGTGTGTGTGTTGTCGGTGTGTGTGTGTGTGTTGTCGGTGTGTGTGTGTGTTGTCGGTGTGTGTGTGTTGTGTGTGTGTGTGTTGTCGGTGTGTATGTGTGTTGTCGGTGTGTGTGTGTGTGTGTGTGTGTGTTGTCGGTGTGTGTGTGTTGTCGGTGTGTGTGTGTGTGTGTTGTCGGTGTGTGTGTGTGTGTGTGTGTGTGTTGTCAGTGTGTGTGTGTGTGTGTGTGTTGTCGGTGTGTGTGTGTGTGTGTGTTGTCAGTGTGTGTGTGTGTGTGTGTGTTGTCGGTGTGTGTGTGTGTGTTGTGTGTGTGTGTGTTGTCGGTGTGTGTGTGTATGTGTGTTGTCGGTGTGTGTGTGTTGTCGGTGTGTGTGTGTGTGTGTGTGTTGTCGGTGTGTGTGAGTGTGTGTTGTGGGTGTGTGTGTGTGTGTTGTCGGTGTGTGTGTGTTATCGGTGTGTGTGCGTGTGTGTTGTCGGTGTGTGTGTGTGTGTTGTCGGTGTGTGTGTGTGTGTGTTGTCTGTGTGTGTGTGTGTGTGTGTTGTCAGTGTGTGTGTGTGTGTGTTGTCGGTGTGTGTGTGTGTTGTCGGTGTGTGTGTGTGTGTGTTGTCGGTGTGTGTGTGTGTTGTCGGTGTGTGTGTGTGTGTGTGTGTTGTCGGTGTGTGTGTGTGTGTTGTGGGAGTGTGTGTGTGTGTGTGTGTGTTGTCGGTGTGTGTGTGTGTTGTGTGTGTGTGTGTTGTCGGTGTGTGTGTGTGTGTGTTGTCGGTGTGTGTGTGTGTGTTGTGTGTGTGTGTGTTGTCGGTGTGTGTGTGTGTGTGTTGTCGATGTGTGTGTGTGTGTTGTCGGTGTGTGTGTGTGTTGTCGGTGTGTGTGTGTGTGTTGTCGGTGTGTGTGTGTGTGTTGTCGGTGTGTGTGTGTGTGTGTGTTGTCGGTGTGTTTGTGTGTGTGTGTTGTCGGTGTGTGTGAGTGTGTGTTGTCGGTGTGTGTGTGTGTGTTGTGTGTGTGTGTGTGTTGTGTGTGTGTGTGTTGTCGGTGTGTGTGTGTGTGTGTGTTGTCGGTGTGTGTGTGTGTGTGTGTTGTCGGTGTGTGTGTGTGTATGTTGTCGGTGTGTGTGTGTGTGTTGTGTGTGTGTGTGTGTGTGTGTGTGTTGTCGGTGTGTGTGTGTGTGTTGTGTGTGTGTGTGTTGTCGGTGTGTGTGTGTGTGTTGTCGGTGTGTGTGTGTGTGTGTGTTGTCGGTGTGTGTGTGTGTGTGTTGTCGGTGTGTGTGTGTGTGTTGTGTGTGTGTGTGTTGTCGGTGTGTGTGTGTGTGTGTTGTCGGTGTGTGTGTGTGTGTGTTGTCGGTGTGTGTGTGTTGTCGGTGTGTGTGTTGTCGGTGTGTGTGTGTGTGTGTTGTCGATGTGTGTGTGTGTGTTGTCGGTGTGTGTGTGTGTGTGTTGTCAGTGTGTGTGTGTGTGTGTGTGTTGTCGGTGTGTGTGTGTGTGTGTTGTGTGTGTGTGTGTGTGTTGTCGGTGTGTGTGTGTTGTCGGTGTGTGTGTGTTGTCGGTGTGTGTGTGTGTGTGTGTGTGTTGTCGGTGTGTGTGTGTGTGTGTTGTCGGTGTGTGTGTGTGTGTGTGTGTTGTCGGTGTGTGTGTGTTATCGGTGTGTGTGTGTGTGTGTTGTCGGTGTGTGTGTGTGTGTGTGTGTGTTGTCGGTGTGTGTGTGTGTTGTCTGTGTGTGTGTGTGTGTGTGTGTGTTGTCGGTGTGTGTGTGTTGTCGGTGTGTGTGTGTTTATGTGTTGTCGGTGTGTGTGTGTTTGTGTTGTCGGTGTGTGTGTGTGTGTGTTGTCGGTGTGTGTGTGTGTTGTCGGTGTGTGTGTGTGTGTTGTCGGTGTGTGTGTGTGTGGGTGTTGTCGGTGTGTGTGTGTGTGTTGTCGGTTTGTGTGTGTGTGTTGTCGGTGTGTGTGTGTGTGTTGTCGGTGTGTGTGTGTGTGTTGTCAGTGTGTGTGTGTGTGTGTTGTCGGTGTGTGTGTGTTTATGTGTTGTCGGTGTGTGTGTGTGTGTGTTGTCGGTGTGTGTGTGTGTTGTCGGTGTGTGTGTGTGTTGTCGGTGTGTGTGTGTTGTCGGTGTGTCTGTGTGTGTGTTGTCGGTTTGTGTGTGTGTGTGTGTGTGTTGTCGGTGTGTGTGTGTGTGTTGTCGGTGTGTGTGTGTGTGTGTTGTCGGTGTGTGTGTGTTGTGTGTGTGTGTGTTGTCGGTGTGTATGTGTGTTGTCGGTGTGTGTGTGTGTGTGTGTGTTGTCGGTGTGTGTGTGTTGTCGGTGTGTGTGTGTGTGTGTTGTCGGTGTGTGTGTGTGTGTGTGTGTGTGTGTCTTGTCAGTGTGTGTGTGTGTGTGTGTGTTGTCGGTGTGTGTGTGTGTGTTGTGTGTGTGTGTGTTGTCGGTGTGTGTGTGTATGTGTGTTGTCGGTGTGTGTGTGTTGTCGGTGTGTGTGTGTGTGTGTGTGTGTGTTGTCGGTGTGTGTGAGTGTGTGTTGTGGGTGTGTGTGTGTGTGTGTTGTCGGTGTGTGTGTGTTATCGGTGTGTGTGCGTGTGTGTTGTCGGTGTGTGTGTGTGTGTTGTCGGTGTGTGTGTTGTCTGTGTGTGTGTGTGTGTGTGTGTTGTCGGTGTGTGTGTGTTGTCGGTGTGTGTGTGTTTATGTGTTGTCGGTGTGTGTTTGTGTTGTCGGTGTGTGTGTGTGTGTGTTGTCGGTGTGTGTGTGTGTTGTCGGTGTGTGTGTGTGTGTGTTGTCGGTGTGTGTGTGTGTGTTGTCGGTTTGTGTGTGTGTGTTGTCGGTGTGTGTGTGTGTGTTGTCGGTGTGTGTGTGTGTGTTGTCGGTGTGTGTGTGTGTGTGTTGTCAGTGTGTGTGTGTGTGTGTTGTCGGTGTGTGTGTGTTGTCGGTGTGTGTGTGTGTGTGTTGTCGGTGTGTGTGTGTGTTGTCGGTGTGTGTGTGTGTGTGTGTGTGTTGTCGGTGTGTGTGTGTGTTGTGGGAGTGTGTGTGTGTGTGTGTGTGTTGTCGGTGTGTGTGTGTGTTGTGTGTGTGTGTGTTGTCGGTGTGTGTGTGTGTGTGTTGTCGGTGTGTGTGTGTGTGTTGTGTGTGTGTGTGTTGTCGGTGTGTGTGTGTGTGTGTTGTCGGTGTGTGTGTGTGTGTTGTCGGTGTGTGTGTGTGTTGTCGGTGTGTGTGTGTGTGTTGTCGGTGTGTGTGTGTGTTGTCGGTGTGTGTGTGTGTGTTGTCGGTGTGTTTGTGTGTGTGTGTTGTCGGTGTGTGTGAGTGTGTGTTGTCGGTGTGTGTGTGTGTGTTGTGTGTGTGTGTGTTGTCGGTGTGTGTGTGTGTGTGTTGTCGGTGTGTGTGTGTGTGTGTGTTGTCGGTGTGTGTGTGTGTGTCTTGTCGGTGTGTGTGTGTGTGTTGTGTGTGTGTGTGTGTGTGTGTTGTGTGTGTGTGTGTTGTCGGTGTGTGTGTGTGTGTGTTGTCGGTGTGTGTGTGTGTTGTCGGTGTGTGTGTGTGTGTGTTGTCGGTGTGTGTGTGTTGTCGGTGTGTGTGTGTGTGTGTTGTCGATGTGTGTGTGTGTGTTGTCGGTGTGTGTGTGTGTGTTGTCGGTGTGTGTGTGTGTGTGTGTGTGTGTGTGTTGTCGGTGTGTGTGTGTGTGTTGTCGGTGTGTGTGTGTGTGTTGTCGGTGTGTGTGTGTGTGTTGTCGATGTGTTTGTGTGTGTGTGTTGTCTTTGTGTGTGAGTGTGTGTTGTCGGTGTGTGTGTGTGTTGTGTGTGTGTGTGTTGTCGGTGTGTGTGTGTGTTGTCGGTGTGTGTGTTGTTGGTGTGTGTGTGTGTTGTCGGTGTGTGTGTGTGTATGTGTTGTCGGTGTGTGTGTGTGTTGTGTGTGTGTGTGTGTGTGTTGTCGGTGTGTGTGTGTGTGTTGTGTGTGTGTGTGTTGTCGGTGTGTGTGTGTGTGTGATGTCGGTGTGTGTGTGTGTTGTCGGTGTGTGTGTGTGTTGTCGGTGTGTGTGTGTGTGTTGTCGGTGTGTGTGTGTGTGTGTGTTGTCGGTGTGTTTGTGTGTGTGTGTGAGTGTGTGTTTGAGTGTGTGTTGTCGGTGTGTGTGTGTGTGTTGTGTGTGTGTGTTGTCAGTGTGTGTGTGTGTTGTCGGTGTGTGTGTGTGTGTGTGTTGTCGGTGTGTGTGTGTGTGTGTGTTGTCGGTGTGTTTGTGTGTGTGTGTGTGTTGTCGGTGTGTGTGTGTTGTGTGTGTGTGTGTGTGTGTTGTCGGTGTGTGTGTGTGTTGTGTGTGTGTGTGTTGTCGGTGTGTGTGTGTGTGTTGTCGGTGTGTGTGTGTGTGTTGTGTGTGTGTGTGTTGTCGGTGTGTGTGTGTGTGTGTTGTCGATGTGTGTGTGTGTGTTGTCGGTGTGTGTGTGTGTTGTCGGTGTGTGTGTGTGTGTTGTCGGTGTGTGTGTGTGTGTGTTGTCGGTGTGTGTGTGTGTGTGTGTTGTCGGTGTGTTTGTGTGTGTGTGTTGTCGGTGTGTGTGAGTGTGTGTTGTCGGTGTGTGTGTGTGTGTTGTGTGTGTGTGTGTTGTCGGTGTGTGTGTGTGTTGTCGGTGTGTGTGTGTGTGTGTGTTGTCGGTGTGTTTGTGTGTGTGTGTTGTCGGTGTGTGTGAATGTGTGTTGTCGGTGTGTGTATGTGTGTTGTGTGTGTGTGTGTTGTCGGTGTGTGTGTGTGTTGTCGGTGTGTGTGTGTGTGTGTGTTGTCGGTGTGTGTGTGTGTTTGTGTTGTCGGTGTGTTTGTGTGTGTGTTGTCGGTGTGTTTGTGTGTGTGTTGCTGGTGTTTGTGTGTGTGTGTGTTGTCGGTGTGTGTGTGTGTGTGTTGTCGGTGTGTGTGTGTGTGTGTGTGTGTGTGTTGTCGGTGTGTGTGTGTGTGTTGTCGGTGTGTGTGTGTGTGTTGTCGGTGTGTGTGTGTGTGTGTGTTGTCGGTGTGTTTGTGTGTGTGTTGTCGGTGTGTTTGTGTGTGTGTGTTGTCTTTGTGTGTGAGTGTGTGCTGTCGGTGTGTGTGTGTGTTGTGTGTGTGTGTGTTGTCGGTGTGTGTGTGTGTGTTGTCGGTGTGTGTGTGTGTGTTGTCGGTGTGTGTGTGTGTGTTGTCGGTGTGTGTGTGTGTGTTGTCGGTGTGTGTGTGTGTTGTCGGTGTGTGTGTGTGTGTTGTCGGTGTGTGTGTGTGTGTTGTCGGTGTGTGTGTGTGTGTGTGTTGTCGGTGTGTTTGTGTGTGTGTGTTGTCGGTGTGTGTGAGTGTGTGTTGTCGGTGTGTGTGTGTGTGTTGTGTGTGTGTGTTGTCGGTGTGTGTGTGTGTGTTGTCGGTGTGTGTGTGTGTGTGTGTGTTGTCGGTGTGTGTGTGTGTGTGTGTGTTGTCGGTGTGTGTGTGTTGTGTGTGTGTGTGTGTGTGTGTGTGTTGTCGGTGTGTGTGTGTGTGTTGTGTGTGTGTGTGTTGTCTGTGTGTGTGTCTGTGTTGTCGGTGTGTGTGTGTGTGTGTTTTCGGTGTGTGTGTGTGTTGTCGGTGTGTGTGTGTGTGTTGTGTGTGTGTGTGTGTTGTCGGTGTGTGTGTGTGTGTTGTCGGTGTGTGTGTGTGTGTGTTGTCAGTGTGTGTGTGTGTTGCTGGTGTTTGTGTGTGTGTGTGTTGTCGGTGTGTGTGTGTGTGTTGTCGGTGTGTGTGTGTGTGTGTGTGTGTGTGTTGTCGGTGTGTGTGTGTGTGTTGTCGGTGTGTGTGTGTGTGTTGTCGGTGTGTGTGTGTGTGTGTGTGTTGTCGGTGTGTTTGTGTGTGTGTGTTGTCTTTGTGTGTGAGTGTGTGTTGTCGGTGTGTGTGTGTGTTGTGTGTGTGTGTGTTGTCGGTGTGTGTGTGTGTGTTGTCGGTGTGTGTGTTGTTGGTGTGTGTGTGTGTTGTCGGTGTGTGTGTGTGTATGTGTTGTCGGTGTGTGTGTGTGTTGTGTGTGTGTGTGTGTGTGTGTTGTCGGTGTATGTGTGTGTGTTGTGTGTGTGTGTGTTGTCGGTGTGTGTGTGTGTGTGATGTCGGTGTGTGTGTGTGTTGTCGGTGTGTGTGTGTGTTGTCGGTGTGTGTGTGTGTGTTGTCGGTGTGTGTGTGTGTGTGTGTTGTCGGTGTGTTTGTGTGTGTGTGTGAGTGTGTGTTTGAGTGTGTGTTGTCGGTGTGTGTGTGTGTGTTGTGTGTGTGTGTTGTCGGTGTGTGTGTGTGTTGTCGGTGTGTGTGTGTGTGTGTTGTCGGTGTGTGTGTGTGTGTGTGTTGTCGGTGTGTGTGTGTGTGTGTGTGTGTTGTCGGTGTGTGTGTGTTGTGTGTGTGTGTGTGTTGTCGGTGTGTGTGTGTGTGTGTTGTGTGTGTGTGTGTTGTCGGTGTGTGTGTGTGTGTGTTGTCGGTGTGTGTGTGTGTGTTGTGTGTGTGTGTGTTGTCGGTGTGTGTGTGTGTGTGTGTTGTCGATGTGTGTGTGTGTGTTGTCGGTGTGTGTGTGTGTTGTCGGTGTGTGTGTGTGTGTTGTCGGTGTGTGTGTGTGTGTTGTCGGTGTGTTTGTGTGTGTGTGTTGTCGGTGTGTGTGAGTGTGTGTTGTCGGTGTGTGTGTGTGTGTTGTGTGTGTGTGTGTTGTCGGTGTGTGTGTGTGTTGTCGGTGTGTGTGTGTGTGTGTGTTGTCGGTGTGTGTGTGTGTGTGTGTTGTCGGTGTGTGTGTGTGTATGTTGTCGGTGTGTGTGTGTGTGTTGTGTGTGTGTGTGTGTGTGTGTTGTCGGTGTGTGTGTGTGTGTTGTGTGTGTGTGTGTTGTCGGTGTGTGTGTGTGTGTTGTCGGTGTGTGTGTGTGTGTGTGTTGTCGGTGTGTGTGTTTGTGTGTTGTCGGTGTGTGTGTGTGTGTGTGTGTGTGTGTGTTGTCGGTGTGTGTGTGTGTTGTCGGTGTGTGTGTGTGTGTGTTGTCGGTGTGTGTGTGTTGTCGGTGTGTGTGTTGTCGGTGTGTGTGTGTGTGTGTTGTCGATGTGTGTGTGTGTGTTGTCGGTGTGTGTGTGTGTGTGTTGTCAGTGTGTGTGTGTGTGTGTGTGTGTTGTCGGTGTGTGTGTGTGTGTGTGTTGTGTGTGTGTGTGTGTGTGTGTTGTCGGTGTGTGTGTGTTGTCGGTGTGTGTGTGTTGTCGGTGTGTGTGTGTGTGTGTGTGTGTTGTCGGTGTGTGTGTGTGTGTGTTGTCGGTGTGTGTGTGTGTGTGTGTGTTGTCGGTGTGTGTGTTATCGGTGTGTGTGTGTGTGTGTTGTCGGTGTGTGTGTGTGTGTGTGTGTGTGTGTGTGTTGTCGGTGTGTGTGTGTGTTGTCTGTGTGTGTGTGTGTGTGTGTGTGTTGTCGGTGTGTGTGTGTTGTCGGTGTGTGTGTGTGTGTGTTGTCGGTGTGTGTGTGTGTGTGTGTTGTCGGTGTGTGTGTGTGTGTGTGTGTGTTGTCGGTGTGTGTGTGTTGTGTGTGTGTGTGTGTTGTCGGTGTGTGTGTGTGTGTGTTGTGTGTGTGTGTGTTGTCGGTGTGTGTGTGTGTGTGTTGTCGGTGTGTGTGTGTGTGTTGTGTGTGTGTGTGTTGTCGGTGTGTGTGTGTGTGTGTGTTGTCGATGTGTGTGTGTGTGTTGTCGGTGTGTGTGTGTGTTGTCGGTGTGTGTGTGTGTGTTGTCGGTGTGTGTGTGTGTGTTGTCGGTGTGTTTGTGTGTGTGTGTTGTCGGTGTGTGTGAGTGTGTGTTGTCGGTGTGTGTGTGTGTGTTGTGTGTGTGTGTGTTGTCGGTGTGTGTGTGTGTTGTCGGTGTGTGTGTGTGTGTGTGTTGTCGGTGTGTGTGTGTGTGTGTGTTGTCGGTGTGTGTGTGTGTATGTTGTCGGTGTGTGTGTGTGTGTTGTGTGTGTGTGTGTGTGTGTGTTGTCGGTGTGTGTGTGTGTGTTGTGTGTGTGTGTGTTGTCGGTGTGTGTGTGTGTGTTGTCGGTGTGTGTGTGTGTGTGTGTTGTCGGTGTGTGTGTTTGTGTGTTGTCGGTGTGTGTGTGTGTGTTGTGTGTGTGTGTGTTGTCGGTGTGTGTGTGTGTGTGTTGTCGGTGTGTGTGTGTGTGTGTTGTCGGTGTGTGTGTGTTGTCGGTGTGTGTGTTGTCGGTGTGTGTGTGTGTGTGTTGTCGATGTGTGTGTGTGTGTTGTCGGTGTGTGTGTGTGTGTGTTGTCAGTGTGTGTGTGTGTGTGTGTGTGTTGTCGGTGTGTGTGTGTGTGTGTGTTGTGTGTGTGTGTGTGTGTGTGTTGTCGGTGTGTGTGTGTTGTCGGTGTGTGTGTGTTGTCGGTGTGTGTGTGTGTGTGTGTGTGTTGTCGGTGTGTGTGTGTGTGTGTTGTCGGTGTGTGTGTGTGTGTGTGTGTTGTCGGTGTGTGTGTTATCGGTGTGTGTGTGTGTGTGTTGTCGGTGTGTGTGTGTGTGTGTGTGTGTGTGTGTGTTGTCGGTGTGTGTGTGTGTTGTCTGTGTGTGTGTGTGTGTGTGTGTGTTGTCGGTGTGTGTGTGTTGTCGGTGTGTGTGTGTTTATGTGTTGTCGGTGTGTGTGTGTTTGTGTTGTCGGTGTGTGTGTGTTGTCGGTGTGTGTGTGTGTTGTCGGTGTGTGTGTGTGTGTTGTCGGTGTGTGTGTGTGTGGGTGTTGTCGGTGTGTGTGTGTGTGTTGTCGGTTTGTGTGTGTGTGTTGTCGGTGTGTGTGTGTGTGTTGTCGGCGTGTGTGTGTGTGTTGTCAGTGTGTGTGTGTGTCTGTTGTCGGTGTGTGTGTGTTTATGTGTTGTCGGTGTGTGTGTGTGTGTGTGTTGTCGGTGTGTGTGTGTGTGTGTTGTCGGTGTGTGTGTGTGTGTGTGTTGTCGGTTTGTGTGTGTGTGTTGTCGGTGTGTGTGTGTGTGTTGTCGGCGTGTGTGTGTGTGTTGTCAGTGTGTGTGTGTGTCTGTTGTCGGTGTGTGTGTGTTTATGTGTTGTCGGTGTGTGTGTGTGTGTGTGTTGTCGGTGTGTGTGTGTGTGTGTTGTCGGTGTGTGTGTGTGTTGTCGGTGTGTGTGTGTTGTCGGTGTGTCTGTGTGTGTGTTGTCGGTTTGTGTGTGTGTGTGTGTGTGTTGTCGGTGTGTGTGTGTGTGTTGTCGGTGTGTGTGTGTGTTGTCGGTGTGTGTGTGTTGTGTGTGTGTGTGTTGTCGGTGTGTATGTGTGTTGTCGGTGTGTGTGTGTGTGTGTGTGTGTGTTGTCGGTGTGTGTGTGTTGTCGGTGTGTGTGTGTGTGTGTTGTCGGTGTGTGTGTGTGTGTGTGTGTGTGTTGTCAGTGTGTGTGTGTGTGTGTGTGTTGTCGGTGTGTGTGTGTGTGTGTGTTGTCAGTGTGTGTGTGTGTGTGTGTGTTGTCGGTGTGTGTGTGTGTGTTGTGTGTGTGTGTGTTGTCGGTGTGTGTGTGTATGTGTGTTGTCGGTGTGTGTGTGTTGTCGGTGTGTGTGTGTGTGTGTGTGTTGTCGGTGTGTGTGAGTGTGTGTTGTGGGTGTGTGTGTGTGTGTTGTCGGTGTGTGTGTGTTATCGGTGTGTGTGCGTGTGTGTTGTCGGTGTGTGTGTGTGTGTTGTCGGTGTGTGTGTGTGTGTGTTGTCTGTGTGTGTGTGTGTGTGTGTTGTCAGTGTGTGTGTGTGTGTGTTGTCGGTGTGTGTGTGTGTTGTCGGTGTGTGTGTGTGTGTGTTGTCGGTGTGTGTGTGTGTTGTCGGTGTGTGTGTGTGTGTGTGTGTTGTCGGTGTGTGTGTGTGTGTTGTGGGAGTGTGTGTGTGTGTGTGTGTGTTGTCGGTGTGTGTGTGTGTTGTGTGTGTGTGTGTTGTCGGTGTGTGTGTGTGTGTGTTGTCGGTGTGTGTGTGTGTGTTGTGTGTGTGTGTGTTGTCGGTGTGTGTGTGTGTGTGTTGTCGATGTGTGTGTGTGTGTTGTCGGTGTGTGTGTGTGTTGTCGGTGTGTGTGTGTGTGTTGTCGGTGTGTGTGTGTGTGTTGTCGGTGTGTGTGTGTGTGTGTGTTGTCGGTGTGTTTGTGTGTGTGTGTTGTCGGTGTGTGTGAGTGTGTGTTGTCGGTGTGTGTGTGTGTGTTGTGTGTGTGTGTGTTGTCGGTGTGTGTGTGTGTTGTCGGTGTGTGTGTGTGTGTGTGTTGTCGGTGTGTGTGTGTGTGTGTGTTGTCGGTGTGTGTATGTGTATGTTGTCGGTGTGTGTGTGTGTGTTGTGTGTGTGTGTGTGTGTGTGTGTGTTGTCGGTGTGTGTGTGTGTGTTGTGTGTGTGTGTGTTGTCGGTGTGTGTGTGTGTGTGTTGTCGGTGTGTGTGTGTGTGTGTGTTGTCGGTGTGTGTGTGTGTGTGGTGTCGGTGTGTGTGTGTGTGTTGTGTGTGTGTGTGTTGTCGGTGTGTGTGTGTGTGTGTTGTCGGTGTGTGTGTGTGTGTGTTGTCGGTGTGTGTGTGTTGTCGGTGTGTGTGTTGTCGGTGTGTGTGTGTGTGTGTTGTCGATGTGTGTGTGTGTGTTGTCGGTGTGTGTGTGTGTGTGTTGTCAGTGTGTGTGTGTGTGTGTGTGTTGTCGGTGTGTGTGTGTGTGTGTTGTGTGTGTGTGTGTGTGTTGTCGGTGTGTGTGTGTTGTCGGTGTGTGTGTGTTGTCGGTGTGTGTGTGTGTGTGTGTGTGTTGTCGGTGTGTGTGTGTGTGTGTTGTCGGTGTGTGTGTGTGTGTGTGTGTTGTCGGTGTGTGTGTGTTATCGGTGTGTGTGTGTGTGTGTTGTCGGTGTGTGTGTGTGTGTGTGTGTGTTGTCGGTGTGTGTGTGTGTTGTCTGTGTGTGTGTGTGTGTGTGTGTGTTGTCGGTGTGTGTGTGTTGTCGGTGTGTGTGTGTTTATGTGTTGTCGGTGTGTGTGTGTTTGTGTTGTCGGTGTGTGTGTGTGTGTGTTGTCGGTGTGTGTGTGTGTTGTCGGTGTGTGTGTGTGTGTTGTCGGTGTGTGTGTGTGTGGGTGTTGTCGGTGTGTGTGTGTGTGTTGTCGGTTTGTGTGTGTGTGTTGTCGGTGTGTGTGTGTGTGTTGTCGGTGTGTGTGTGTGTGTTGTCAGTGTGTGTGTGTGTGTGTTGTCGGTGTGTGTGTGTTTATGTGTTGTCGGTGTGTGTGTGTGTGTGTTGTCGGTGTGTGTGTGTGTTGTCGGTGTGTGTGTGTGTTGTCGGTGTGTGTGTGTTGTCGGTGTGTCTGTGTGTGTGTTGTCGGTTTGTGTGTGTGTGTGTGTGTTGTCGGTGTGTGTGTTATCGGTGTGTGTGTGTGTGTGTTGTCGGTGTGTGTGTGTGTGTGTGTGTGTGTGTGTGTTGTCGGTGTGTGTGTGTGTTGTCTGTGTGTGTGTGTGTGTGTGTGTGTTGTCGGTGTGTGTGTGTTGTCGGTGTGTGTGTGTTTATGTGTTGTCGGTGTGTGTGTGTTTGTGTTGTCGGTGTGTGTGTGTTGTCGGTGTGTGTGTGTGTTGTCGGTGTGTGTGTGTGTGTTGTCGGTGTGTGTGTGTGTGGGTGTTGTCGGTGTGTGTGTGTGTGTTGTCGGTTTGTGTGTGTGTGTTGTCGGTGTGTGTGTGTGTGTTGTCGGCGTGTGTGTGTGTGTTGTCAGTGTGTGTGTGTGTCTGTTGTCGGTGTGTGTGTGTTTATGTGTTGTCGGTGTGTGTGTGTGTGTGTGTTGTCGGTGTGTGTGTGTGTGTGTTGTCGGTGTGTGTGTGTGTGTGTGTTGTCGGTTTGTGTGTGTGTGTTGTCGGTGTGTGTGTGTGTGTTGTCGGCGTGTGTGTGTGTGTTGTCAGTGTGTGTGTGTGTCTGTTGTCGGTGTGTGTGTGTTTATGTGTTGTCGGTGTGTGTGTGTGTGTGTTGTCGGTGTGTGTGTGTGTGTGTTGTCGGTGTGTGTGTGTGTTGTCGGTGTGTGTGTGTTGTCGGTGTGTCTGTGTGTGTGTTGTCGGTTTGTGTGTGTGTGTGTGTGTGTTGTCGGTGTGTGTGTGTGTGTTGTCGGTGTGTGTGTGTGTTGTCGGTGTGTGTGTGTTGTGTGTGTGTGTGTTGTCGGTGTGTATGTGTGTTGTCGGTGTGTGTGTGTGTGTGTGTGTGTGTTGTCGGTGTGTGTGTGTTGTCGGTGTGTGTGTGTGTGTGTTGTCGGTGTGTGTGTGTGTGTGTGTGTGTGTTGTCAGTGTGTGTGTGTGTGTGTGTGTTGTCGGTGTGTGTGTGTGTGTGTGTTGTCAGTGTGTGTGTGTGTGTGTGTGTTGTCGGTGTGTGTGTGTGTGTTGTGTGTGTGTGTGTTGTCGGTGTGTGTGTGTATGTGTGTTGTCGGTGTGTGTGTGTTGTCGGTGTGTGTGTGTGTGTGTTGTCGGTGTGTGTGAGTGTGTGTTGTGGGTGTGTGTGTGTGTGTTGTCGGTGTGTGTGTGTTATCGGTGTGTGTGCGTGTGTGTTGTCGGTGTGTGTGTGTGTGTTGTCGGTGTGTGTGTGTGTGTGTTGTCTGTGTGTGTGTGTGTGTGTGTTGTCAGTGTGTGTGTGTGTGTGTTGTCGGTGTGTGTGTGTGTTGTCGGTGTGTGTGTGTGTGTGTTGTCGGTGTGTGTGTGTGTTGTCGGTGTGTGTGTGTGTGTGTGTGTTGTCGGTGTGTGTGTGTGTGTTGTGGGAGTGTGTGTGTGTGTGTGTGTGTTGTCGGTGTGTGTGTGTGTTGTGTGTGTGTGTGTTGTCGGTGTGTGTGTGTGTGTGTTGTCGGTGTGTGTGTGTGTGTTGTGTGTGTGTGTGTTGTCGGTGTGTGTGTGTGTGTGTTGTCGATGTGTGTGTGTGTGTTGTCGGTGTGTGTGTGTGTTGTCGGTGTGTGTGTGTGTGTTGTCGGTGTGTGTGTGTGTGTTGTCGGTGTGTGTGTGTGTGTGTGTTGTCGGTGTGTTTGTGTGTGTGTGTTGTCGGTGTGTGTGAGTGTGTGTTGTCGGTGTGTGTGTGTGTGTTGTGTGTGTGTGTGTTGTCGGTGTGTGTGTGTGTTGTCGGTGTGTGTGTGTGTGTGTGTTGTCGGTGTGTGTGTGTGTGTTGTCGGTGTGTGTGTGTGTATGTTGTCGGTGTGTGTGTGTGTGTTGTGTGTGTGTGTGTGTGTGTGTGTGTTGTCGGTGTGTGTGTGTGTGTTGTGTGTGTGTGTGTTGTCGGTGTGTGTGTGTGTGTTGTCGGTGTGTGTGTGTGTGTGTGTTGTCGGTGTGTGTGTGTGTGTGGTGTCGGTGTGTGTGTGTGTGTTGTGTGTGTGTGTGTTGTCGGTGTGTGTGTGTGTGTGTTGTCGGTGTGTGTGTGTGTGTGTTGTCGGTGTGTGTGTGTTGTCGGTGTGTGTGTTGTCGGTGTGTGTGTGTGTGTGATGTCGATGTGTGTGTGTGTGTTGTCGGTGTGTGTGTGTGTGTGTTGTCAGTGTGTGTGTGTGTGTGTGTGTTGTCGGTGTGTGTGTGTGTGTGTTGTGTGTGTGTGTGTGTGTTGTCGGTGTGTGTGTGTTGTCGGTGTGTGTGTGTTGTCGGTGTGTGTGTGTGTGTGTGTGTGTTGTCGGTGTGTGTGTGTGTGTGTTGTCGGTGTGTGTGTGTGTGTGTGTGTTGTCGGTGTGTGTGTGTTATCGGTGTGTGTGTGTGTGTGTTGTCGGTGTGTGTGTGTGTGTGTGTGTGTTGTCGGTGTGTGTGTGTGTTGTCTGTGTGTTGTGTGTGTGTGTGTGTTGTCGGTGTGTGTGTGTTGTCGGTGTGTGTGTGTTTATGTGTTGTCGGTGTGTGTGTGTTTGTGTTGTCCGTGTGTGTGTGTGTGTGTTGTCGGTGTGTGTGTGTGTTGTCGGTGTGTGTGTGTGTGTTGTCGGTGTGTGTGTGTGTGGGTGTTGTCGGTGTGTGTGTGTGTGTTGTCGGTTTGTGTGTGTGTGTTGTCGGTGTGTGTGTGTGTGTTGTCGGTGTGTGTGTGTGTGTTGTCAGTGTGTGTGTGTGTGTGTTGTCGGTGTGTGTGTGTTTATGTGTTGTCGGTGTGTGTGTGTGTGTGTTGTCGGTGTGTGTGTGTGTTGTCGGTGTGTGTGTGTGTTGTCGGTGTGTGTGTGTTGTCGGTGTGTCTGTGTGTGTGTTGTCGGTTTGTGTGTGTGTGTGTGTGTGTTGTCGGTGTGTGTGTGTGTGTTGTCGGTGTGTGTGTGTGTGTGTTGTCGGTGTGTGTGTGTTGTGTGTGTGTGTGTTGTCGGTGTGTATGTGTGTTGTCGGTGTGTGTGTGTGTGTGTGTGTTGTCGGTGTGTGTGTGTTGTCGGTGTGTGTGTGTGTGTGTTGTCGGTGTGTGTGTGTGTGTGTGTGTGTGTGTCTTGTCAGTGTGTGTGTGTGTGTGTGTGTTGTCGGTGTGTGTGTGTGTGTTGTGTGTGTGTGTGTTGTCGGTGTGTGTGTGTATGTGTGTTGTCGGTGTGTGTGTGTTGTCGGTGTGTGTGTGTGTGTGTGTGTGTGTTGTCGGTGTGTGTGAGTGTGTGTTGTGGGTGTGTGTGTGTGTGTGTTGTCGGTGTGTGTGTGTTATCGGTGTGTGTGCGTGTGTGTTGTCGGTGTGTGTGTGTGTGTTGTCGGTGTGTGTGTTGTCTGTGTGTGTGTGTGTGTGTGTGTTGTCGGTGTGTGTGTGTTGTCGGTGTGTGTGTGTTTATGTGTTGTCGGTGTGTGTTTGTGTTGTCGGTGTGTGTGTGTGTGTGTTGTCGGTGTGTGTGTGTGTGTGTTGTCGGTGTGTGTGTGTGTGTGTTGTCGGTGTGTGTGTGTGTGTTGTCGGTTTGTGTGTGTGTGTTGTCGGTGTGTGTGTGTGTGTTGTCGGTGTGTGTGTGTGTGTTGTCGGTGTGTGTGTGTGTGTGTTGTCAGTGTGTGTGTGTGTGTGTTGTCGGTGTGTGTGTGTTGTCGGTGTGTGTGTGTGTGTGTTGTCGGTGTGTGTGTGTGTTGTCGGTGTGTGTGTGTGTGTGTGTGTGTTGTCGGTGTGTGTGTGTGTTGTGGGAGTGTGTGTGTGTGTGTGTGTGTTGTCGGTGTGTGTGTGTGTTGTGTGTGTGTGTGTTGTCGGTGTGTGTGTGTGTGTGTTGTCGGTGTGTGTGTGTGTGTTGTGTGTGTGTGTGTTGTCGGTGTGTGTGTGTGTGTGTTGTCGGTGTGTGTGTGTGTGTTGTCGGTGTGTGTGTGTGTTGTCGGTGTGTGTGTGTGTGTTGTCGGTGTGTGTGTGTGTTGTCGGTGTGTGTGTGTGTGTTGTCGGTGTGTTTGTGTGTGTGTGTTGTCGGTGTGTGTGAGTGTGTGTTGTCGGTGTGTGTGTGTGTGTTGTGTGTGTGTGTGTTGTCGGTGTGTGTGTGTGTGTGTTGTCGGTGTGTGTGTGTGTGTGTGTTGTCGGTGTGTGTGTGTGTGTCTTGTCGGTGTGTGTGTGTGTGTTGTGTGTGTGTGTGTGTGTGTGTTGTGTGTGTGTGTGTTGTCGGTGTGTGTGTGTGTGTGTTGTCGGTGTGTGTGTGTGTGTGTGTTGTCGGTGTGTGTGTGTGTGTGTTGTCGGTGTGTGTGTGTTGTCGGTGTGTGTGTGTGTGTGTTGTCGATGTGTGTGTGTGTGTTGTCGGTGTGTGTGTGTGTGTGTTGTCAGTGTGTGTGTGTGTGTGTGTTGTCGGTGTGTGTGTGTGTGTTGTGTGTGTGTGTGTGTGTTGTCGGTGTGTGTGTGTGTGTTGTCGGTGTGTGTGTGTTGTCGGTGTGTGTGTGTGTGTGTGTTGTCGGTGTGTGTGTGTGTGTTGTCGGTGTGTGTGTGTGTGTGTGTTGTCGGTGTGTGTGTGTTATCGGTGTGTGTGTGTGTGTGTTGTCGGTGTGTGTGTGTGTGTGTGTGTGTTGTCGGTGTGTGTGTGTGTTGTCTGTGTGTGTGTGTGTGTGTGTTGTCGGTGTGTGTGTGTTGTGTGTGTGTGTGTGTTTATGTGTTGTCGGTGTGTGTGTGTTTGTGTTGTCGGTGTGTGTGTTTGTGTTGTCGGTGTGTGTGTGTGTGTGTGTTGTCGGTGTGTGTGTGTGTGTTGTCGGTTTGTGTGTGTGTGTTGTCGGTGTGTGTGTGTGTGTTGTCGGTGTGTGTGTGTGTGTTGTCAGTGTGTGTGTGTGTGTGTGTTGTCGGTGTGTGTGTGTTTATGTGTTGTCGGTGTGTGTGTGTGTGTGTTGTCGGTGTGTGTGTGTGTGTGTGTGTTGTCGGTGTGTGTGTGTGTTGTCGGTGTGTGTGTGTTGTCGGTGTGTCTGTGTGTGTGTTGTCGGTTTGTGTGTGTGTGTGTGTGTTGTCGGTGTGTGTGTGTGTGTTGTCGGTGTGTGTGTGTGTGTGTTGTCGGTGTGTGTGTGTTGTGTGTGTGTGTGTTGTCGGTGTGTATGTGTGTTGTCGGTGTGTGTGTGTGTGTGTGTGTTGTCGGTGAGTGTGTGTTGTCGGTGTGTGTGTGTGTGTGTTGTCGGTGTGTGTGTGTGTGTGTGTGTGTGTGTGTGTTGTCAGTGTGTGTGTGTGTGTGTGTGTTGTCGGTGTTTGTGTGTGTGTTGTGTGTGTGTGTGTTGTCGGTGTGTGTGTGTATGTGTGTTGTTGGTGTGTGTGTGTTGTCGGTGTGTGTGTGTGTGTGTTGTCGGTGTGTGTGTGTGTGTGTTGTCGGTGTGTGTGTGTTATCGGTGTGTGTGTGTGTGTGTTGTCGGTGTGTGTGTGTGTGTTGTCGGTGTGTGTGTGTTGTCTGTGTGTGTGTGTGTGTGTTTTGTCGGTGTGTGTGTGTTGTCGGTGTGTGTGTATTTATGTGTTGTCGGTGTGTGTGTGTTTGTGCTGTCGGTGTGTGTGTGTGTGTTGTCGGTGTGTGTGTGTGTGTGTTGTCGGTGTGTGTGTGTGTGTGTTGTCGGTGTGTGTGTGTGTGTGTATGTGTGTTGTCGGTGTGTGTGTGTGTTGTCGGTTTGTGTGTGTGTGTTGTCGGTGTGTGTGTGTGTGTTGTCGGTGTGTGTGTGTGTGTGTTGTCAGTGTGTGTGTGTGTGTGTTGTCGGTGTGTGTGTGTTTATGTGTTGTCGGTGTGTGTGTGTGTGTGTTGTCGGTGTGTGTGTGTGTGTGTGTGTGTGTTGTCGGTGTGTGTGTGTTGTCGGTGTGTGTGTGTTGTCGGTGTGTCTGTGTGTGTGTTGTCGGTTTGTGTGTGTGTGTGTGTGTTGTCGGCGTGTGTGTGTCTGTGTTGTCGGTGTGTGTGTGTGTTGTCGGTGTGTGTGTGTTGTGTGTGTGTGTTTGTTGTCGGTGTGTGTGTGTGTTGTCGGTGTGTGTGTGTGTGTGTGTGTGTGTGTTGTCGGTGTGTGTGTGTTGTCGGTGTGTGTGTGTGTGTGTGTGTTGTCGGTGTGTGTGTGTGTGTTGTCGATGTGTGTGAGTGTGTGTTGTCGGTCTGTGTGTGTGTGTTGTATGTGTGTGTGTTGTCGGTGTGTGTGTGTGTTGTCGGTGTGTGTGTGTGTGTTGTCGGTGTGTGTGTGTGTGTGTGTTGTCGGTGTGTGTGTGTGTGTGTTGTGTGTGTGTGTGTGTTGTCGGTGTGTGTGTGCGTGTGTTGTCGGTGTGTGTGTGTTTGTTGTCGGTGTGTGTGTGTGTGTGTGTTGTCGGTGTGTGTGTGTGTGTTGTCGGTGTGTGTGTGTGTGTGTTGTCGGTGTGTGTGTGTGTTGTCGGTGTGTGTGTGTGTGTTGTGTGTGTGTGTGTTGTCGGTGTGTGTGTGTGTGTTGTCGGTGTGTGTGTGTGTGTGTTGTCAGTGTGTGTGTGTGTTGCTGGTGTTTGTGTGTGTGTGTGTTGTCGGTGTGTGTGTGTGTGTTGTCGGTGTGTGTGTGTGTGTGTGTGTGTTGTCGGTGTGTGTGTGTGTGTTGTCGGTGTGTGTGTGTGTGTTGTCGGTGTGTGTGTGTGTGTGTGTGGTCGGTGTGTTTGTGTGTGTGTGTTTTCTTTGTGTGTGAGTGTGTGTTGTCGGTGTGTGTGTGTGTTGTGTGTGTGTGTGTTGTCGGTGTGTGTGTGTGTGTGTTGTCGGTGTGTGTGTGTGTGTGTTGTTGGTGTGTGTGTGTGTTGTCGGTGTGTGTGTGTTGTGTGTGTGTGTGTGTGTGTGTTGTCGGTGTGTGTGTGTGTGTTGTGTGTGTGTGTGTTGTCGGTGTGTGTGTGTGTGATGTCGGTGTGTGTGTGTGTTGTCGGTGTGTGTGTGTGTTGTCGGTGTGTGTGTGTGTGTTGTCGATGTGTGTGTGTGTGTTGTCGGTGTGTGTGTGTGTGTGTGTTGTCGGTGTGTTTGTGTGTGTGTGTGAGTGTGTGTGTGAGTGTGTGTTGTCGGTGTGTGTGTGTGTGTTGTGTGTGTGTGTGTTGTCGGTGTGTGTGTGTGTTGTCCGAGTGTGTGTGTGTGTGTGTTGTCGGTGTGTGTGTGTGTGTGTTGTCGGTGTGTGTGAGTGTGTGTTGTCGGTGTGTGTGTGTGTGTGTTGTGTGTGTGTGTGTTGTCGGTGTGTGTGTGTGTTGTCGGTGTGTGTGTGTGTGTTGTCGATGTGTGTGTGTGTGTGTGTTGTCGGTGTGTGTGTGTGTGTTGTCGGTGTGTGTGTGTGTGTTGTGTGTGTGTGTGTGTTGTCGGTGTGTGTGTGTGTGTTGTGTGTGTGTGTGTTGTCGGTGTGTGTGTGTGTTGTCGGTGTGTGTGTGTGTGTGTTGTCGGTGTGTGTGTGTGTGTGTGTGTGTGTTGTCGGTGTGTGTGTGTGTGTTGTCGGTGTGTGTGTGTGTGTTGTCGGTGTGTGTGTGTGTGTGTGTTGTCGGTGTGTTTGTGTGTGTGTTGTCGGTGTGTATGTGTGTGTGTGTTGTCTTTGTGTGTGAGTGTGTGCTGTTGGTGTGTGTGTGTGTGTTGTCGGTGTGTGTGTGTGTGTTGTCGGTGTGTGTGTGTATGTGTGTTGTCGGTGTGTTTGTGTGTGTGTTGTCGGTGTGTTTGTGTGTGTGTTGCTGGTGTTTGTGTGTGTGTGTGTTGTCGGTGTGTGTGTGTGTGTGTTGTCGGTGTGTGTGTGTGTGTGTGTTGTCGGTGTGTGTGTGTGTGTTGTCGGTGTGTGTGTGTGTGTGTGTGTTGTCGGTGTGTTTGTGTGTGTGTTGTCTTTGTGTGTGAGTGTGTGCTGTCGGTGTGTGTGTGTGTTGTGTGTGTGTGTGTTGTCGGTGTGTGTGTGTGTGTTGTCGGTGTGTGTGTGTGTGTTGTCGGTGTGTGTGTGTGTTGTCGGTGTGTGTGTGTATGTTGTCGGTGTGTGTGTGTGTGTTGTCGGTGTGTGTATGTGTGTATGTTGTCGGTGTGTTTGTGTGTGTGTGTTGTCGGTGTGTGTGAGTGTGTGTTGTCGGTGTGTGTGTGTGTGTTGTGTGTGTGTGTGTTGTCGGTGTGTGTGTGTGTGTTGTCGGTGTGTGTGTGTGTGTGTGTTGTCGGTGTGTGTGTGTGTGTTGTCGGTGTGTGTGTGTTGTGTGTGTGTGTGTGTGTGTGTGTGTGTGTGTGTTGTCGGTGTGTGTGTGTGTGTTGTGTGTGTGTGTGTTGTCTGTGTGTGTGTGTGTGTTGTCGGTGTGTGTGTGTTGTCGGTGTGTGTGTGTGTTGTCGGTGTGTGTGTGTGTTGTCGGTGTGTGTGTGTGTGTTGTGTGTGTGTGTGTTGTCGGTGTGTGTGTGTGTGTTGTCGTGTGTGTGTGTGTGTGTTGTCAGTGTGTGTGTGTGTTGCTGGTGTTTGTGTGTGTGTGTGTTGTCGGTGTGTGTGTGTGTGTTGTCGGTGTGTGTGTGTGTGTGTGTGTGTGTGTGTTTTGTCGGTGTGTGTGTGTGTGTTGTCGGTGTGTGTGTGTGTTGTCGGTGTGTGTGTGTGTGTGTGTGTGTTGTCGGTGTGTTTGTGTGTGTGTGTTGTCTTTGTGTGTGAGTGTGTGTTGTCGGTGTGTGTGTGTGTTGTGTGTGTGTGTGTTGTCGGTGTGTGTGTGTGTTGTCGGTGTGTGTGTTGTTGGTGTGTGTGTGTGTGTTGTCGGTGTGTGTGTATGTGTTGTCGGTGTGTGTGTGTGTTGTGTGTGTGTGTGTGTTGTCGGTGTGTGTGTGTGTGTTGTGTGTGTGTGTGTTGTCGGTGTGTGTGTGTGTGTGATGTCGGTGTGTGTGTGTGTTGTCGGTGTGTGTGTGTGTTGTCGGTGTGTGTGTGTGTTTTGTCGGTGTGTGTGTGTGTGTGTGTTGTCGGTGTGTTTGTGTGTGTGTGAGTGTGTGTGTGAGTGTGTGTTGTCGGTGTGTGTGTGTGTTGTGTGTGTGTGTTGTCGGTATGTGTGTGTGTTGTCGGTGTGTGTGTGTGTGTGTGTTGTCGGTGTGTGTGTGTGTGTGTGTTGTCGGTGTGTGTGTGTGTGTGTGTGTGTTGTCGGTGTGTGTGTGTTGTGTGTGTGTGTGTGTGTTGTCGGTGTGTGTGTGTGTGTTGTGTGTGTGTGTGTTGTCGGTGTGTGTGTGTGTGTGTTGTCGGTGTGTGTGTGTGTGTTGTGTGTGTGTGTGTTGTCGGTGTGTGTGTGTGTTGTCGGTGTGTGTGTGTGTGTTGTCGGTGTGTGTGTGTGTGTTGTCGGTGTGTGTGTGTGTGTGTGTTGTCGGTGTGTTTGTGTGTGTGTGTTGTCGGTGTGTGTGAGTGTGTGTTGTCGGTGTGTGTGTGTGTGTTGTGTGTGTGTGTGTTGTCGGTGTGTGTGTGTGTTGTCGGTGTGTGTGTGTGTGTGTGTGTTGTCGGTGTGTGTGTGTGTATGTTGTCGGTGTGTGTGTGTGTGTTGTGTGTGTGTGTGTGTGTGTGTGTGTGTTTTCGGTGTGTGTGTGTGTGTTGTGTGTGTGTGTGTTGTCGGTGTGTGTGTGTGTGTTGTCGGTGTGTGTGTGTGTGTGTGTTGTCGGTGTGTGTGTGTGTGTGTTGTCGGTGTGTGTGTGTGTGTGTTGTGTGTGTGTGTGTTGTTTGTGTGTGTGTGTGTGTGTTGTCGGTGTGTGTGTGTGTGTGTTGTCGGTGTGTGTGTGTTGTCGGTGTGTGTGTGTTGTCGGTGTGTGTGTGTGTGTTGTCGATGTGTGTGTGTGTGTTGTCGGTGTGTGTGTGTGTGTTGTCAGTGTGTGTGTGTGTGTGTGTGTTGTCGGTGTGTGTGTGTGTGTGTTGTGTGTGTGTGTGTGTTGTCGGTGTGTGTGTGTTGTCGGTGTTTGTGTGTTGTCGGTGTGTGTGTGTGTGTGTGTGTGTGTGTTGTCGGTGTGTGTGTGTGTGTGTTGTCGGTGTGTGTGTGTGTGTGTTGTCGTTGTGTGTGTGTTATCGGTGTGTGTGTGTGTGTGTTGTCAGTGTGTGTGTGTGTGTGTGTGTGTGTGTTGTCGGTGTGTGTGTGTGTTGTCTGTGTGTGTGTGTGTGTGTGTGTGTTGTCGGTGTGTGTGTGTTGTCGGTGTGTGTGTGTTTATGTGTTGTCGGTGTGTGTGTGTTTGTGTTGTCGGTGTGTGTGTGTGTGTGTGTTGTCGGTGTGTGTGTGTGTTGTCGGTGTGTGTGTGTGTGTTGTCGGTGTGTGTGTGTGTGGGTGTTGTCGGTGTGTGTGTGTGTGTTGTCGGTTTGTGTGTGTGTGTTGTCGGTGTGTGTGTGTGTGTTGTCGGTGTGTGTGTGTGTGTTGTCAGTGTGTGTGTGTGTGTTGTCGGTGTGTGTGTGTTGTCGGTGTGTCTGTGTGTGTGTTGTCGGTTTGTGTGTGTGTGTGTGTGTTGTCGGCGTGTGTGTGTCTGTGTTGTCGGTGTGTGTGTGTGTTGTCGGTGTGTGTGTGTTGTGTGTGTGTGTTTGTTGTCGGTGTGTGTGTGTGTTGTCGGTGTGTGTGTGTGTGTGTGTGTGTGTGTTGTCGGTGTGTGTGTGTTGTCGGTGTGTGTGTGTGTGTGTGTTGTCGGTGTGTGTGTGTGTGTTGTCGATGTGTGTGAGTGTGTGTTGTCGGTCTGTGTGTGTGTGTTGTATGTGTGTGTGTTGTCGGTGTGTGTGTGTGTTGTCGGTGTGTGTGTGTGTGTTGTCGGTGTGTGTGTGTGTGTGTGTGTGTGTTGTCGGTGTGTGTGTGTGTGTGTTGTGTGTGTGTGTGTTGTCGGTGTGTGTGTGCGTGTGTTGTCGGTGTGTGTGTGTTTGTTGTCGGTGTGTGTGTGTGTGTGTGTTGTCGGTGTGTGTGTGTGTGTTGTCGGTGTGTGTGTGTGTGTGTTGTCGGTGTGTGTGTGTGTTGTCGGTGTGTGTGTGTGTGTTGTGTGTGTGTGTGTTGTCGGTGTGTGTGTGTGTGTTGTCGGTGTGTGTGTGTGTGTGTTGTCAGTGTGTGTGTGTGTTGCTGGTGTTTGTGTGTGTGTGTGTTGTCGGTGTGTGTGTGTGTGTTGTCGGTGTGTGTGTGTGTGTGTGTGTGTGTTGTCGGTGTGTGTGTGTGTGTTGTCGGTGTGTGTGTGTGTGTTGTCGGTGTGTGTGTGTGTGTGTGTGGTCGGTGTGTTTGTGTGTGTGTGTTTTCTTTGTGTGTGAGTGTGTGTTGTCGGTGTGTGTGTGTGTTGTGTGTGTGTGTGTTGTCGGTGTGTGTGTGTGTGTGTTGTCGGTGTGTGTGTGTGTGTGTTGTTGGTGTGTGTGTGTGTTGTCGGTGTGTGTGTGTTGTGTGTGTGTGTGTGTGTGTGTTGTCGGTGTGTGTGTGTGTGTTGTGTGTGTGTGTGTTGTCGGTGTGTGTGTGTGTGATGTCGGTGTGTGTGTGTGTTGTCGGTGTGTGTGTGTGTTGTCGGTGTGTGTGTGTGTGTTGTCTATGTGTGTGTGTGTTGTCGGTGTGTGTGTGTGTGTGTGTTGTCGGTGTGTTTGTGTGTGTGTGTGAGTGTGTGTGTGAGTGTGTGTTGTCGGTGTGTGTGTGTGTGTTGTGTGTGTGTGTGTTGTCGGTGTGTGTGTGTGTTGTCCGAGTGTGTGTGTGTGTGTGTTGTCGGTGTGTGTGTGTGTGTGTTGTCGGTGTGTGTGAGTGTGTGTTGTCGGTGTGTGTGTGTGTGTTGTGTGTGTGTGTGTTGTCGGTGTGTGTGTGTGTTGTCGGTGTGTGTGTGTGTGTTGTCGGTGTGTGTGTGTGTGTGTGTTGTCGGTGTGTGTGTGTTTGTTGTCGGTGTGTGTGTGTGTGTTGTGTGTGTGTGTGTGTTGTCGGTGTGTGTGTGTGTGTTGTGTGTGTGTGTGTTGTCGGTGTGTGTGTGTGTGTTGTCGGTGTGTGTGTGTGTGTGTTGTCGGTGTGTGTGTGTGTGTGTGTGTGTTGTCGGTGTGTGTGTGTGTTGTCGGTGTGTGTGTGTGTGTGTGTGTTGTCGGTGTGTGTGTGTGTATGTTGTCGGTGTGTGTGTGTGTGTTGTGTGTGTGTGTGTGTGTGTGTGTGTGTTTTCGGTGTGTGTGTGTGTGTTGTGTGTGTGTGTGTTGTCGGTGTGTGTGTGTGTGTTGTCGGTGTGTGTGTGTGTGTGTGTTGTCGGTGTGTGTGTGTGTGTGTTGTCGGTGTGTGTGTGTGTGTGTTGTGTGTGTGTGTGTTGTTTGTGTGTGTGTGTGTGTGTTGTCGGTGTGTGTGTGTGTGTGTTGTCGGTGTGTGTGTGTTGTCGGTGTGTGTGTGTTGTCGGTGTGTGTGTGTGTGTTGTCGATGTGTGTGTGTGTGTTGTCGGTGTGTGTGTGTGTGTTGTCAGTGTGTGTGTGTGTGTGTGTGTTGTCGGTGTGTGTGTGTGTGTGTTGTGTGTGTGTGTGTGTTGTCGGTGTGTGTGTGTTGTCGGTGTTTGTGTGTTGTCGGTGTGTGTGTGTGTGTGTGTGTGTGTGTTGTCGGTGTGTGTGTGTGTGTGTTGTCGGTGTGTGTGTGTGTGTGTTGTCGTTGTGTGTGTGTTATCGGTGTGTGTGTGTGTGTGTTGTCAGTGTGTGTGTGTGTGTGTGTGTGTGTGTTGTCGGTGTGTGTGTGTGTTGTCTGTGTGTGTGTGTGTGTGTGTGTGTTGTCGGTGTGTGTGTGTTGTCGGTGTGTGTGTGTTTATGTGTTGTCGGTGTGTGTGTGTTTGTGTTGTCGGTGTGTGTGTGTGTGTGTGTTGTCGGTGTGTGTGTGTGTTGTCGGTGTGTGTGTGTGTGTTGTCGGTGTGTGTGTGTGTGGGTGTTGTCGGTGTGTGTGTGTGTGTTGTCGGTTTGTGTGTGTGTGTTGTCGGTGTGTGTGTGTGTGTTGTCGGTGTGTGTGTGTGTGTTGTCAGTGTGTGTGTGTGTGTTGTCGGTGTGTGTGTGTTGTCGGTGTGTCTGTGTGTGTGTTGTCGGTTTGTGTGTGTGTGTGTGTGTTGTCGGCGTGTGTGTGTCTGTGTTGTCGGTGTGTGTGTGTGTTGTCGGTGTGTGTGTGTTGTGTGTGTGTGTTTGTTGTCGGTGTGTGTGTGTGTTGTCGGTGTGTGTGTGTGTGTGTGTGTGTGTGTTGTCGGTGTGTGTGTGTTGTCGGTGTGTGTGTGTGTGTGTGTTGTCGGTGTGTGTGTGTGTGTTGTCGATGTGTGTGAGTGTGTGTTGTCGGTCTGTGTGTGTGTGTTGTATGTGTGTGTGTTGTCGGTGTGTGTGTGTGTTGTCGGTGTGTGTGTGTGTGTTGTCGGTGTGTGTGTGTGTGTGTGTGTGTGTTGTCGGTGTGTGTGTGTGTGTGTTGTGTGTGTGTGTGTTGTCGGTGTGTGTGTGCGTGTGTTGTCGGTGTGTGTGTGTTTGTTGTCGGTGTGTGTGTGTGTGTGTGTTGTCGGTGTGTGTGTGTGTGTTGTCGGTGTGTGTGTGTGTGTGTTGTCGGTGTGTGTGTGTGTTGTCGGTGTGTGTGTGTGTGTTGTGTGTGTGTGTGTTGTCGGTGTGTGTGTGTGTGTTGTCGGTGTGTGTGTGTGTGTGTTGTCAGTGTGTGTGTGTGTTGCTGGTGTTTGTGTGTGTGTGTGTTGTCGGTGTGTGTGTGTGTGTTGTCGGTGTGTGTGTGTGTGTGTGTGTGTGTTGTCGGTGTGTGTGTGTGTGTTGTCGGTGTGTGTGTGTGTGTTGTCGGTGTGTGTGTGTGTGTGTGTGTGGTCGGTGTGTTTGTGTGTGTGTGTTTTCTTTGTGTGTGAGTGTGTGTTGTCGGTGTGTGTGTGTGTTGTGTGTGTGTGTGTTGTCGGTGTGTGTGTGTGTGTGTTGTCGGTGTGTGTGTGTGTGTGTTGTTGGTGTGTGTGTGTGTTGTCGGTGTGTGTGTGTTGTGTGTGTGTGTGTGTGTGTGTTGTCGGTGTGTGTGTGTGTGTTGTGTGTGTGTGTGTTGTCGGTGTGTGTGTGTGTGATGTCGGTGTGTGTGTGTGTTGTCGGTGTGTGTGTGTGTTGTCGGTGTGTGTGTGTGTGTTGTCTATGTGTGTGTGTGTTGTCGGTGTGTGTGTGTGTGTGTGTTGTCGGTGTGTTTGTGTGTGTGTGTGAGTGTGTGTGTGAGTGTGTGTTGTCGGTGTGTGTGTGTGTGTTGTGTGTGTGTGTGTTGTCGGTGTGTGTGTGTGTTGTCCGAGTGTGTGTGTGTGTGTGTTGTCGGTGTGTGTGTGTGTGTGTTGTCGGTGTGTGTGAGTGTGTGTTGTCGGTGTGTGTGTGTGTGTTGTGTGTGTGTGTGTTGTCGGTGTGTGTGTGTGTTGTCGGTGTGTGTGTGTGTGTTGTCGGTGTGTGTGTGTGTGTGTGTTGTCGGTGTGTGTGTGTGTGTTGTCGGTGTGTGTGTGTGTGTTGTGTGTGTGTGTGTGTTGTCGGTGTGTGTGTGTGTGTTGTGTGTGTGTGTGTTGTCGGTGTGTGTGTGTGTGTTGTCGGTGTGTGTGTGTGTGTGTTGTCGGTGTGTGTGTGTGTGTGTGTGTGTTGTCGGTGTGTGTGTGTGTGTTGTCGGTGTGTGTGTGTGTGTTGTCGGTGTGTGTGTGTGTGTGTGTTGTCGGTGTGTTTGTGTGTGTGTTGTCGGTGTGTATGTGTGTGTGTGTTGTCTTTGTGTGTGAGTGTGTGCTGTCGGTGTGTGTGTGTGTGTTGTCGGTGTGTGTGTGTGTGTTGTCGGTGTGTGTGTGTATGTGTGTTGTCGGTGTGTTTGTGTGTGTGTTGTCGGTGTGTTTGTGTGTGTGTTGCTGGTGTTTGTGTGTGTGTGTGTTGTCGGTGTGTGTGTGTGTGTGTTGTCGGTGTGTGTGTGTGTGTGTGTGTGTTGTCGGTGTGTGTGTGTGTGTTGTCGGTGTGTGTGTGTGTGTGTGTGTTGTCGGTGTGTTTGTGTGTGTGTGTTGTCTTTGTGTGTGAGTGTGTGCTGTCGGTGTGTGTGTGTGTTGTGTGTGTGTGTGTTGTCGGTGTGTGTGTGTGTGTTGTCGGTGTGTGTGTGTGTGTTGTCGGTGTGTGTGTGTGTTGTCGGTGTGTGTGTGTATGTTGTCGGTGTGTGTGTGTGTGTTGTCGGTGTGTGTATGTGTGTATGTTGTCGGTGTGTTTGTGTGTGTGTGTTGTCGGTGTGTGTGAGTGTGTGTTGTCGGTGTGTGTGTGTGTGTTGTGTGTGTGTGTGTTGTCGGTGTGTGTGTGTGTGTTGTCGGTGTGTGTGTGTGTGTGTGTTGTCGGTGTGTGTGTGTGTGTGTGTGTGTTGTCGGTGTGTGTGTGTTGTGTGTGTGTGTGTGTGTGTGTGTGTGTGTGTGTGTTGTCGGTGTGTGTGTGTGTGTTGTGTGTGTGTGTGTTGTCTGTGTGTGTGTGTGTGTTGTCGGTGTGTGTGTGTGTGTGTGTGTGTTGTCGGTGTGTGTGTGTGTTGTCGGTGTGTGTGTGTGTGTTGTGTGTGTGTGTGTTGTCGGTGTGTGTGTGTGTGTTGTCGTGTGTGTGTGTGTGTGTTGTCAGTGTGTGTGTGTGTTGCTGGTGTTTGTGTGTGTGTGTGTTGTCGGTGTGTGTGTGTGTGTTGTCGGTGTGTGTGTGTGTGTGTGTGTGTGTGTTTTGTCGGTGTGTGTGTGTGTGTTGTCGGTGTGTGTGTGTGTTGTCGGTGTGTGTGTGTGTGTGTGTGTGTGTTGTCGGTGTGTTTGTGTGTGTGTGTTGTCTTTGTGTGTGAGTGTGTGTTGTCGGTGTGTGTGTGTGTTGTGTGTGTGTGTGTTGTCGGTGTGTGTGTGTGTTGTCGGTGTGTGTGTTGTTGGTGTGTGTGTGTGTGTTGTCGGTGTGTGTGTATGTGTTGTCGGTGTGTGTGTGTGTTGTGTGTGTGTGTGTGTGTGTGTTGTCGGTGTGTGTGTGTGTGTTGTGTGTGTGTGTGTTGTCGGTGTGTGTGTGTGTGTGATGTCGGTGTGTGTGTGTGTTGTCGGTGTGTGTGTGTGTTGTCGGTGTGTGTGTGTGTGTTGTCGGTGTGTGTGTGTGTGTGTGTTGTCGGTGTGTTTGTGTGTGTGTGTGAGTGTGTGTGTGAGTGTGTGTTGTCGGTGTGTGTGTGTGTTGTGTGTGTGTGTTGTCGGTATGTGTGTGTGTTGTCGGTGTGTGTGTGTGTGTGTGTTGTCGGTGTGTGTGTGTGTGTGTGTTGTCGGTGTGTGTGTGTGTGTGTGTTGTCGGTGTGTGTGTGTTGTGTGTGTGTGTGTGTGTGTTGTCGGTGTGTGTGTGTGTGTTGTGTGTGTGTGTGTTGTCGGTGTGTGTGTGTGTGTTGTCGGTGTGTGTGTGTGTGTTGTGTGTGTGTGTGTTGTCGGTGTGTGTGTGTGTTGTCGGTGTGTGTGTGTGTGTTGTCGGTGTGTGTGTGTGTGTTGTCGGTGTGTGTGTGTGTGTGTGTTGTCGGTGTGTTTGTGTGTGTGTGTTGTCGGTGTGTTTGTGTGTGTGTGTGAGTGTGTGTGTGAGTGTGTGTTGTCGGTGTGTGTGTGTGTGTTGTGTGTGTGTGTGTTGTCGGTGTGTGTGTGTGTTGTCCGAGTGTGTGTGTGTGTGTGTTGTCGGTGTGTGTGTGTGTGTGTTGTCGGTGTGTGTGAGTGTGTGTTGTCGGTGTGTGTGTGTGTGTTGTGTGTGTGTGTGTTGTCGGTGTGTGTGTGTGTTGTCGGTGTGTGTGTGTGTGTTGTCGGTGTGTGTGTGTGTGTGTGTTGTCGGTGTGTGTGTGTGTGTTGTCGGTGTGTGTGTGTGTGTTGTGTGTGTGTGTGTGTTGTCGGTGTGTGTGTGTGTGTTGTGTGTGTGTGTGTTGTCGGTGTGTGTGTGTGTGTTGTCGGTGTGTGTGTGTGTGTGTTGTCGGTGTGTGTGTGTGTGTGTGTGTGTTGTCGGTGTGTGTGTGTGTGTTGTCGGTGTGTGTGTGTGTGTTGTCGGTGTGTGTGTGTGTGTGTGTTGTCGGTGTGTTTGTGTGTGTGTTGTCGGTGTGTATGTGTGTGTGTGTTGTCTTTGTGTGTGAGTGTGTGCTGTCGGTGTGTGTGTGTGTGTTGTCGGTGTGTGTGTGTGTGTTGTCGGTGTGTGTGTGTATGTGTGTTGTCGGTGTGTTTGTGTGTGTGTTGTCGGTGTGTTTGTGTGTGTGTTGCTGGTGTTTGTGTGTGTGTGTGTTGTCGGTGTGTGTGTGTGTGTGTTGTCGGTGTGTGTGTGTGTGTGTGTGTGTTGTCGGTGTGTGTGTGTGTGTTGTCGGTGTGTGTGTGTGTGTGTGTGTTGTCGGTGTGTTTGTGTGTGTGTGTTGTCTTTGTGTGTGAGTGTGTGCTGTCGGTGTGTGTGTGTGTTGTGTGTGTGTGTGTTGTCGGTGTGTGTGTGTGTGTTGTCGGTGTGTGTGTGTGTGTTGTCGGTGTGTGTGTGTGTTGTCGGTGTGTGTGTGTATGTTGTCGGTGTGTGTGTGTGTGTTGTCGGTGTGTGTATGTGTGTATGTTGTCGGTGTGTTTGTGTGTGTGTGTTGTCGGTGTGTGTGAGTGTGTGTTGTCGGTGTGTGTGTGTGTGTTGTGTGTGTGTGTGTTGTCGGTGTGTGTGTGTGTGTTGTCGGTGTGTGTGTGTGTGTGTGTTGTCGGTGTGTGTGTGTGTGTGTGTGTGTTGTCGGTGTGTGTGTGTTGTGTGTGTGTGTGTGTGTGTGTGTGTGTGTGTGTGTTGTCGGTGTGTGTGTGTGTGTTGTGTGTGTGTGTGTTGTCTGTGTGTGTGTGTGTGTTGTCGGTGTGTGTGTGTGTGTGTGTGTGTTGTCGGTGTGTGTGTGTGTTGTCGGTGTGTGTGTGTGTGTTGTGTGTGTGTGTGTTGTCGGTGTGTGTGTGTGTGTTGTCGTGTGTGTGTGTGTGTGTTGTCAGTGTGTGTGTGTGTTGCTGGTGTTTGTGTGTGTGTGTGTTGTCGGTGTGTGTGTGTGTGTTGTCGGTGTGTGTGTGTGTGTGTGTGTGTGTGTTTTGTCGGTGTGTGTGTGTGTGTTGTCGGTGTGTGTGTGTGTTGTCGGTGTGTGTGTGTGTGTGTGTGTGTGTTGTCGGTGTGTTTGTGTGTGTGTGTTGTCTTTGTGTGTGAGTGTGTGTTGTCGGTGTGTGTGTGTGTTGTGTGTGTGTGTGTTGTCGGTGTGTGTGTGTGTTGTCGGTGTGTGTGTTGTTGGTGTGTGTGTGTGTGTTGTCGGTGTGTGTGTATGTGTTGTCGGTGTGTGTGTGTGTTGTGTGTGTGTGTGTGTGTGTGTTGTCGGTGTGTGTGTGTGTGTTGTGTGTGTGTGTGTTGTCGGTGTGTGTGTGTGTGTGATGTCGGTGTGTGTGTGTGTTGTCGGTGTGTGTGTGTGTTGTCGGTGTGTGTGTGTGTGTTGTCGGTGTGTGTGTGTGTGTGTGTTGTCGGTGTGTTTGTGTGTGTGTGTGAGTGTGTGTGTGAGTGTGTGTTGTCGGTGTGTGTGTGTGTTGTGTGTGTGTGTTGTCGGTATGTGTGTGTGTTGTCGGTGTGTGTGTGTGTGTGTGTTGTCGGTGTGTGTGTGTGTGTGTGTTGTCGGTGTGTGTGTGTGTGTGTGTTGTCGGTGTGTGTGTGTTGTGTGTGTGTGTGTGTGTGTTGTCGGTGTGTGTGTGTGTGTTGTGTGTGTGTGTGTTGTCGGTGTGTGTGTGTGTGTTGTCGGTGTGTGTGTGTGTGTTGTGTGTGTGTGTGTTGTCGGTGTGTGTGTGTGTTGTCGGTGTGTGTGTGTGTGTTGTCGGTGTGTGTGTGTGTGTTGTCGGTGTGTGTGTGTGTGTGTGTTGTCGGTGTGTTTGTGTGTGTGTGTTGTCGGTGTGTGTGAGTGTGTGTTGTCGGTGTGTGTGTGTGTGTTGTGTGTGTGTGTGTTGTCGGTGTGTGTGTGTGTTGTCGGTGTGTGTGTGTGTGTGTGTGTTGTCGGTGTGTGTGTGTGTATGTTGTCGGTGTGTGTGTGTGTGTTGTGTGTGTGTGTGTGTGTGTGTGTGTGTTTTCGGTGTGTGTGTGTGTGTTGTGTGTGTGTGTGTTGTCGGTGTGTGTGTGTGTGTTGTCGGTGTGTGTGTGTGTGTGTGTTGTCGGTGTGTGTGTGTGTGTGTTGTCGGTGTGTGTGTGTGTGTTGTGTGTGTGTGTGTTGTTTGTGTGTGTGTGTGTGTTGTCGGTGTGTGTGTGTGTGTGTTGTCGGTGTGTGTGTGTTGTCGGTGTGTGTGTGTTGTCGGTGTGTGTGTGTGTGTTGTCGATGTGTGTGTGTGTGTTGTCGGTGTGTGTGTGTGTGTTGTCAGTGTGTGTGTGTGTGTGTGTGTTGTCGGTGTGTGTGTGTGTTGTGTGTGTGTGTGTGTTGTCGGTGTGTGTGTGTTGTCGGTGTTTGTGTGTTGTCGGTGTGTGTGTGTGTGTGTGTGTGTGTGTTGTCGGTGTGTGTGTGTGTGTGTTGTCGGTGTGTGTGTGTGTGTGTTGTCGTTGTGTGTGTGTTATCGGTGTGTGTGTGTG
Organism: Salmo salar; assembly: GCF_965601325.2. NCBI lineage: Eukaryota > Metazoa > Chordata > Actinopteri > Salmoniformes > Salmonidae > Salmo > Salmo salar. The sequence continues at coordinate 104,958 of NC_138318.1, forward strand.
TGTGTTGTCAGTGTGTGTGTGTGTGTGTGTGTGTGTGTTGTCGGTGTGTGTGTGTGTTGTCTGTGTGTGTGTGTGTGTGTGTGTGTTGTCGGTGTGTGTGTGTTGTCGGTGTGTGTGTGTTTATGTGTTGTCGGTGTGTGTGTGTTTGTGTTGTCGGTGTGTGTGTGTGTGTGTGTTGTCGGTGTGTGTGTGTGTTGTCGGTGTGTGTGTGTGTGTTGTCGGTGTGTGTGTGTGTGGGTGTTGTCGGTGTGTGTGTGTGTGTTGTCGGTTTGTGTGTGTGTGTTGTCGGTGTGTGTGTGTGTGTTGTCGGTGTGTGTGTGTGTGTTGTCAGTGTGTGTGTGTGTGTGTTGTCGGTGTGTGTGTGTTTATGTGTTGTCGGTGTGTGTGTGTGTGTGTTGTCGGTGTGTGTGAGTGTGTGTGTGTTGTCGGTGTGTGTGTGTGTTGTCGGTGTGTGTGTGTTGTCGGTGTGTCTGTGTGTGTGTTGTCGGTTTGTGTGTGTGTGTTGTCGGTGTGTGTGTGTGTGTGTGTGTTGTCGGTGTGTGTGTGTGTGTGTTGTCGGTGTGTGTGTGTGTGTGTGTTGTCGGTGTGTGTGTGTTATCGGTGTGTGTGTGTGTGTGTTGTCGGTGTGTGTGTGTGTGTTGTCGGTGTGTGTGTGTTGTCTGTGTGTGTGTGTGTTTTGTCGGTGTGTGTGTGTTGTCGGTGTGTGTGTATTTATGTGTTGTCGGTGTGTGTGTGTTTGTGCTGTCGGTGTGTGTGTGTGTTGTCGGTGTGTGTGTGTGTGTGTTGTCGGTGTGTGTGTGTGTGTGTTGTCGGTGTGTGTGTGTGTGTGTGTGTATGTGTGTTGTCGGTGTGTGTGTGTGTTGTCGGTTTGTGTGTGTGTGTTGTCGGTGTGTGTGTGTGTGTTGTCGGTGTGTGTGTGTGTGTGTTGTCAGTGTGTGTGTGTGTGTGTTGTCGCCGTGTGGGTGTGTTTATGTGTTGTCGGTGTGTGTGTGTGTGTGTTGTCGGTGTGTGTGTGTGTGTGTGTGTGTGTTGTCGGTGTGTGTGTGTTGTCGGTGTGTGTGTGTTGTCGGTGTGTCTGTGTGTGTGTTGTCGGTTTGTTTGTGTGTGTGTGTGTTGTCGGCGTGTGTGTGTCTGTGTTGTCGGTGTGTGTGTGTGTTGTCGGTGTGTGTGTGTTGTGTGTGTGTGTTTGTTGTCGGTGTGTGTGTGTGTTGTCGGTGTGTGTGTGTGTGTGTGTGTGTGTGTTGTCGGTGTGTGTGTGTTGTCGGTGTGTGTGTGTGTGTGTTGTCGGTGTGTGTGTGTGTGTTGTCGATGTGTGTGAGTGTGTGTTGTCGGTCTGTGTGTGTGTGTTGTATGTGTGTGTGTTGTCGGTGTGTGTGTGTGTTGTCGGTGTGTGTGTGTGTGTTGTCGGTGTGTGTGTGTGTGTGTGTGTGTGTTGTGTGTGTGTGTGTTGTCGGTGTGTGTGTGCGTGTGTTGTCGGTGTGTGTGTGTTTGTTGTCGGTGTGTGTGTGTGTGTGTGTTGTCGGTGTGTGTGTGTGTGTTGTCGGTGTGTGTGTGTGTGTGTTGTCGGTGTGTGTGTGTGTTGTCGGTGTGTGTGTGTGTGTTGTGTGTGTGTGTGTTGTCGGTGTGTGTGTGTGTGTTGTCGGTGTGTGTGTGTGTGTGTTGTCAGTGTGTGTGTGTGTTGCTGGTGTTTGTGTGTGTGTGTGTTGTCGGTGTGTGTGTGTGTGTTGTCGGTGTGTGTGTGTGTGTGTGTGTGTGTTGTCGGTGTGTGTGTGTGTGTTGTCGGTGTGTGTGTGTGTGTTGTCGGTGTGTGTGTGTGTGTGTGTGGTCGGTGTGTTTGTGTGTGTTGTCGGTGTGTGTGTGTGTGTGTTGTCGGTGTGTGTGTGTTGTGTGTGTGTGTGTTGTCGGTGTGTATGTGTGTTGTCGGTGTGTGTGTGTGTGTGTGTTGTCGGTGAGTGTGTGTTGTCGGTGTGTGTGTGTGTGTGTTGTCGGTGTGTGTGTGTGTGTGTGTGTGTGTGTGTTGTCAGTGTGTGTGTGTGTGTGTGTGTTGTCGGTGTTTGTGTGTGTGTTGTGTGTGTGTGTGTTGTCGGTGTGTGTGTGTATGTGTGTTGTTGGTGTGTGTGTGTTGTCGGTGTGTGTGTGTGTGTGTGTGTTGTCGGTGTGTGTGTGTGTGTGTTGTCGGTGTGTGTGTGTGTGTGTTGTCGGTGTGTGTGTGTTATCGGTGTGTGTGTGTGTGTGTTGTCGGTGTGTGTGTGTGTGTTGTCGGTGTGTGTGTGTTGTCTGTGTGTGTGTGTGTGTGTTTTGTCGGTGTGTGTGTGTTGTCGGTGTGTGTGTATTTATGTGTTGTCGGTGTGTGTGTGTTTGTGCTGTCGGTGTGTGTGTGTGTTGTCGGTGTGTGTGTGTGTGTGTTGTCGGTGTGTGTGTGTGTGTGTTGTCGGTGTGTGTGTGTGTGTGTGTGTGTATGTGTGTTGTCGGTGTGTGTGTGTGTTGTCGGTTTGTGTGTGTGTGTTGTCGGTGTGTGTGTGTGTGTTGTCGGTGTGTGTGTGTGTGTGTTGTCAGTGTGTGTGTGTGTGTGTTGTCGGTGTGTGTGTGTTTATGTGTTGTCGGTGTGTGTGTGTGTGTGTTGTCGGTGTGTGTGTGTGTGTGTGTGTGTGTTGTCGGTGTGTGTGTGTTGTCGGTGTGTGTGTGTTGTCGGTGTGTCTGTGTGTGTGTTGTCGGTTTGTGTGTGTGTGTGTGTGTTGTCGGCGTGTGTGTGTCTGTGTTGTCGGTGTGTGTGTGTGTTGTCGGTGTGTGTGTGTTGTGTGTGTGTGTTTGTTGTCGGTGTGTGTGTGTGTTGTCGGTGTGTGTGTGTGTGTGTGTGTGTGTGTGTTGTCGGTGTGTGTGTGTTGTCGGTGTGTGTGTGTGTTGTCGGTGTGTGTGTGTTGTCGGTGTGTGTGTGTGTGTGTGTTGTCGGTGTGTGTGTGTGTGTTGTCGATGTGTGTGAGTGTGTGTTGTCGGTCTGTGTGTGTGTGTTGTATGTGTGTGTGTTGTCGGTGTGTGTGTGTGTTGTCGGTGTGTGTGTGTGTGTTGTCGGTGTGTGTGTGTGTGTGTGTGTGTGTTGTCGGTGTGTGTGTGTGTGTGTTGTGTGTGTGTGTGTTGTCGGTGTGTGTGTGCGTGTGTTGTCGGTGTGTGTGTGTTTGTTGTCGGTGTGTGTGTGTGTGTGTGTTGTCGGTGTGTGTGTGTGTGTTGTCGGTGTGTGTGTCTGTGTGTTGTCGGTGTGTGTGTGTGTTGTCGGTGTGTGTGTGTGTGTTGTGTGTGTGTGTGTTGTCGGTGTGTGTGTGTGTGTTGTCGGTGTGTGTGTGTGTGTGTTGTCAGTGTGTGTGTGTGTTGCTGGTGTTTGTGTGTGTGTGTGTTGTCGGTGTGTGTGTGTGTGTTGTCGGTGTGTGTGTGTGTGTGTGTGTGTGTGTGTTGTCGGTGTGTGTGTGTGTGTTGTCGGTGTGTGAGTGTGTGTTGTCGGTGTGTGTGTGTGTGTGTGTGGTCGGTGTGTTTGTGTGTGTGTGTTTTCTTTGTGTGTGAGTGTGTGTTGTCGGTGTGTGTGTGTGTTGTGTGTGTGTGTGTTGTCGGTGTGTGTGTGTGTGTGTTGTCGGTGTGTGTGTGTGTGTGTTGTTGGTGTGTGTGTGTGTTGTCGGTGTGTGTGTGTTGTGTGTGTGTGTGTGTGTGTGTTGTCGGTGTGTGTGTGTGTGTTGTGTGTGTGTGTGTTGTCGGTGTGTGTGTGTGTGATGTCGGTGTGTGTGTGTGTTGTCGGTGTGTGTGTGTGTTGTCGGTGTGTGTGTGTGTGTTGTCGATGTGTGTGTGTGTGTTGTCGGTGTGTGTGTGTGTGTGTGTTGTCGGTGTGTTTGTGTGTGTGTGTGAGTGTGTGTGTGAGTGTGTGTTGTCGGTGTGTGTGTGTGTGTTGTGTGTGTGTGTGTTGTCGGTGTGTGTGTGTGTTGTCCGAGTGTGTGTGTGTGTGTGTTGTCGGTGTGTGTGTGTGTGTGTTGTCGGTGTGTGTGAGTGTGTGTTGTCGGTGTGTGTGTGTGTGTTGTGTGTGTGTGTGTTGTCGGTGTGTGTGTGTGTTGTCGGTGTGTGTGTGTGTGTTGTCGGTGTGTGTGTGTGTGTGTGTTGTCGGTGTGTGTGTGTGTGTTGTCGGTGTGTGTGTGTGTGTTGTGTGTGTGTGTGTGTTGTCGGTGTGTGTGTGTGTGTTGTGTGTGTGTGTGTTGTCGGTGTGTGTGTGTGTGTTGTCGGTGTGTGTGTGTGTGTGTTGTCGGTGTGTGTGTGTGTGTGTGTGTTGTCGGTGTGTGTGTGTGTGTTGTCGGTGTGTGTGTGTGTGTTGTCGGTGTGTGTGTGTGTGTGTGTTGTCGGTGTGTTTGTGTGTGTGTTGTCGGTGTGTATGTGTGTGTGTGTTGTCTTTGTGTGTGAGTGTGTGCTGTCGGTGTGTGTGTGTGTGTTGTCGGTGTGTGTGTGTGTGTGTTGTCGGTGTGTGTGTGTATGTGTGTTGTCGGTGTGTTTGTGTGTGTGTTGTCGGTGTGTTTGTGTGTGTGTTGCTGGTGTTTGTGTGTGTGTGTGTTGTCGGTGTGTGTGTGTGTGTGTTGTCGGTGTGTGTGTGTGTGTGTGTGTGTTGTCGGTGTGTGTGTGTGTGTTGTCGGTGTGTGTGTGTGTGTGTGTGTTGTCGGTGTGTTTGTGTGTGTGTGTTGTCTTTGTGTGTGAGTGTGTGCTGTCGGTGTGTGTGTGTGTTGTGTGTGTGTGTGTTGTCGGTGTGTGTGTGTGTGTTGTCGGTGTGTGTGTGTGTGTTGTCGGTGTGTGTGTGTGTGTGTTGTCGGTGTGTGTGTGTGTGTGTGTTGTCGGTGTGTGTGTGTGTGTTGTCGGTGTGTGTGTGTGTGTGTGTGTTGTCGGTGTGTTTGTGTGTGTGTGTTGTCTTTGTGTGTGAGTGTGTGCTGTCGGTGTGTGTGTGTGTTGTGTGTGTGTGTGTTGTCGGTGTGTGTGTGTGTGTTGTCGGTGTGTGTGTGTGTGTTGTCGGTGTGTGTGTGTGTTGTCGGTGTGTGTGTGTATGTTGTCGGTGTGTGTGTGTGTGTTGTCGGTGTGTGTATGTGTGTATGTTGTCGGTGTGTTTGTGTGTGTGTGTTGTCGGTGTGTGTGAGTGTGTGTTGTCGGTGTGTGTGTGTGTGTTGTGTGTGTGTGTGTTGTCGGTGTGTGTGTGTGTGTTGTCGGTGTGTGTGTGTGTGTGTGTTGTCGGTGTGTGTGTGTGTGTTGTCGGTGTGTGTGTGTTGTGTGTGTGTGTGTGTGTGTGTGTGTGTGTGTGTTGTCGGTGTGTGTGTGTGTGTTGTGTGTGTGTGTGTTGTCTGTGTGTGTGTGTGTGTTGTCGGTGTGTGTGTGTTGTCGGTGTGTGTGTGTGTTGTCGGTGTGTGTGTGTGTTGTCGGTGTGTGTGTGTGTGTTGTGTGTGTGTGTGTTGTCGGTGTGTGTGTGTGTGTTGTCGTGTGTGTGTGTGTGTGTTGTCAGTGTGTGTGTGTGTTGCTGGTGTTTGTGTGTGTGTGTGTTGTCGGTGTGTGTGTGTGTGTTGTCGGTGTGTGTGTGTGTGTGTGTGTGTGTGTGTTTTGTCGGTGTGTGTGTGTGTGTTGTCGGTGTGTGTGTGTGTTGTCGGTGTGTGTGTGTGTGTGTGTGTGTTGTCGGTGTGTTTGTGTGTGTGTGTTGTCTTTGTGTGTGAGTGTGTGTTGTCGGTGTGTGTGTGTGTTGTGTGTGTGTGTGTTGTCGGTGTGTGTGTGTGTTGTCGGTGTGTGTGTTGTTGGTGTGTGTGTGTGTGTTGTCGGTGTGTGTGTATGTGTTGTCGGTGTGTGTGTGTGTTGTGTGTGTGTGTGTGTTGTCGGTGTGTGTGTGTGTGTTGTGTGTGTGTGTGTTGTCGGTGTGTGTGTGTGTGTGATGTCGGTGTGTGTGTGTGTTGTCGGTGTGTGTGTGTGTTGTCGGTGTGTGTGTGTGTTTTGTCGGTGTGTGTGTGTGTGTGTGTTGTCGGTGTGTTTGTGTGTGTGTGTGAGTGTGTGTGTGAGTGTGTGTTGTCGGTGTGTGTGTGTGTTGTGTGTGTGTGTTGTCGGTATGTGTGTGTGTTGTCGGTGTGTGTGTGTGTGTGTGTTGTCGGTGTGTGTGTGTGTGTGTGTTGTCGGTGTGTGTGTGTGTGTGTGTGTGTTGTCGGTGTGTGTGTGTTGTGTGTGTGTGTGTGTGTTGTCGGTGTGTGTGTGTGTGTTGTGTGTGTGTGTGTTGTCGGTGTGTGTGTGTGTGTGTTGTCGGTGTGTGTGTGTGTGTTGTGTGTGTGTGTGTTGTCGGTGTGTGTGTGTGTTGTCGGTGTGTGTGTGTGTGTTGTCGGTGTGTGTGTGTGTGTTGTCGGTGTGTGTGTGTGTGTGTGTTGTCGGTGTGTTTGTGTGTGTGTGTTGTCGGTGTGTGTGAGTGTGTGTTGTCGGTGTGTGTGTGTGTGTTGTGTGTGTGTGTGTTGTCGGTGTGTGTGTGTGTTGTCGGTGTGTGTGTGTGTGTGTGTGTTGTCGGTGTGTGTGTGTGTATGTTGTCGGTGTGTGTGTGTGTGTTGTGTGTGTGTGTGTGTGTGTGTGTGTGTTTTCGGTGTGTGTGTGTGTGTTGTGTGTGTGTGTGTTGTCGGTGTGTGTGTGTGTGTTGTCGGTGTGTGTGTGTGTGTGTGTTGTCGGTGTGTGTGTGTGTGTGTTGTCGGTGTGTGTGTGTGTGTTGTGTGTGTGTGTGTTGTTTGTGTGTGTGTGTGTGTGTTGTCGGTGTGTGTGTGTGTGTGTTGTCGGTGTGTGTGTGTTGTCGGTGTGTGTGTGTTGTCGGTGTGTGTGTGTGTGTTGTCGATGTGTGTGTGTGTGTTGTCGGTGTGTGTGTGTGTGTTGTCAGTGTGTGTGTGTGTGTGTGTGTTGTCGGTGTGTGTGTGTGTGTGTTGTGTGTGTGTGTGTGTTGTCGGTGTGTGTGTGTTGTCGGTGTTTGTGTGTTGTCGGTGTGTGTGTGTGTGTGTGTGTGTGTGTTGTCGGTGTGTGTGTGTGTGTGTTGTCGGTGTGTGTGTGTGTGTGTTGTCGTTGTGTGTGTGTTATCGGTGTGTGTGTGTGTGTGTTCTCAGTGTGTGTGTGTGTGTGTGTGTGTGTGTTGTCGGTGTGTGTGTGTGTTGTCTGTGTGTGTGTGTGTGTGTGTGTGTTGTCGGTGTGTGTGTGTTGTCGGTGTGTGTGTGTTTATGTGTTGTCGGTGTGTGTGTGTTTGTGTTGTCGGTGTGTGTGTGTGTGTGTGTTGTCGGTGTGTGTGTGTGTTGTCGGTGTGTGTGTGTGTGTTGTCGGTGTGTGTGTGTGTGGGTGTTGTCGGTGTGTGTGTGTGTGTTGTCGGTTTGTGTGTGTGTGTTGTCGGTGTGTGTGTGTGTGTTGTCGGTGTGTGTGTGTGTGTTGTCAGTGTGTGTGTGTGTGTTGTCGGTGTGTGTGTGTTGTCGGTGTGTCTGTGTGTGTGTTGTCGGTTTGTGTGTGTGTGTGTGTGTTGTCGGCGTGTGTGTGTCTGTGTTGTCGGTGTGTGTGTGTGTTGTCGGTGTGTGTGTGTTGTGTGTGTGTGTTTGTTGTCGGTGTGTGTGTGTGTTGTCGGTGTGTGTGTGTGTGTGTGTGTGTGTGTTGTCGGTGTGTGTGTGTTGTCGGTGTGTGTGTGTGTGTGTGTTGTCGGTGTGTGTGTGTGTGTTGTCGATGTGTGTGAGTGTGTGTTGTCGGTCTGTGTGTGTGTGTTGTATGTGTGTGTGTTGTCGGTGTGTGTGTGTGTTGTCGGTGTGTGTGTGTTGTCGGTGTGTGTGTGTGTGTGTGTGTGTGTTGTCGGTGTGTGTGTGTGTGTGTTGTGTGTGTGTGTGTTGTCGGTGTGTGTGTGCGTGTGTTGTCGGTGTGTGTGTGTTTGTTGTCGGTGTGTGTGTGTGTGTGTGTTGTCGGTGTGTGTGTGTGTGTTGTCGGTGTGTGTGTGTGTGTGTTGTCGGTGTGTGTGTGTGTTGTCGGTGTGTGTGTGTGTGTTGTGTGTGTGTGTGTTGTCGGTGTGTGTGTGTGTGTTGTCGGTGTGTGTGTGTGTGTGTTGTCAGTGTGTGTGTGTGTTGCTGGTGTTTGTGTGTGTGTGTGTTGTCGGTGTGTGTGTGTGTGTTGTCGGTGTGTGTGTGTGTGTGTGTGTGTGTTGTCGGTGTGTGTGTGTGTGTTGTCGGTGTGTGTGTGTGTGTTGTCGGTGTGTGTGTGTGTGTGTGTGGTCGGTGTGTTTGTGTGTGTGTGTTTTCTTTGTGTGTGAGTGTGTGTTGTCGGTGTGTGTGTGTGTTGTGTGTGTGTGTGTTGTCGGTGTGTGTGTGTGTGTGTTGTCGGTGTGTGTGTGTGTGTGTTGTTGGTGTGTGTGTGTGTTGTCGGTGTGTGTGTGTTGTGTGTGTGTGTGTGTGTGTGTTGTCGGTGTGTGTGTGTGTGTTGTGTGTGTGTGTGTTGTCGGTGTGTGTGTGTGTGATGTCGGTGTGTGTGTGTGTTGTCGGTGTGTGTGTGTGTTGTCGGTGTGTGTGTGTGTGTTGTCTATGTGTGTGTGTGTTGTCGGTGTGTGTGTGTGTGTGTGTGTTGTCGGTGTGTTTGTGTGTGTGTGTGAGTGTGTGTGTGAGTGTGTGTTGTCGGTGTGTGTGTGTGTGTTGTGTGTGTGTGTGTTGTCGGTGTGTGTGTGTGTTGTCCGAGTGTGTGTGTGTGTGTGTTGTCGGTGTGTGTGTGTGTGTGTTGTCGGTGTGTGTGAGTGTGTGTTGTCGGTGTGTGTGTGTGTGTTGTGTGTGTGTGTGTTGTCGGTGTGTGTGTGTGTTGTCGGTGTGTGTGTGTGTGTTGTCGGTGTGTGTGTGTGTGTGTGTTGTCGGTGTGTGTGTGTGTGTTGTCGGTGTGTGTGTGTGTGTTGTGTGTGTGTGTGTGTTGTCGGTGTGTGTGTGTGTGTTGTGTGTGTGTGTGTTGTCGGTGTGTGTGTGTGTGTTGTCGGTGTGTGTGTGTGTGTGTTGTCGGTGTGTGTGTGTGTGTGTGTGTGTTGTCGGTGTGTGTGTGTGTGTTGTCGGTGTGTGTGTGTGTGTTGTCGGTGTGTGTGTGTGTGTGTGTTGTCGGTGTGTTTGTGTGTGTGTTGTCGGTGTGTATGTGTGTGTGTGTTGTCTTTGTGTGTGAGTGTGTGCTGTCGGTGTGTGTGTGTGTGTTGTCGGTGTGTGTGTGTGTGTTGTCGGTGTGTGTGTGTATGTGTGTTGTCGGTGTGTTTGTGTGTGTGTTGTCGGTGTGTTTGTGTGTGTGTTGCTGGTGTTTGTGTGTGTGTGTGTTGTCGGTGTGTGTGTGTGTGTGTTGTCGGTGTGTGTGTGTGTGTGTGTGTGTTGTCGGTGTGTGTGTGTGTGTTGTCGGTGTGTGTGTGTGTGTGTGTGTTGTCGGTGTGTTTGTGTGTGTGTGTTGTCTTTGTGTGTGAGTGTGTGCTGTCGGTGTGTGTGTGTGTTGTGTGTGTGTGTGTTGTCGGTGTGTGTGTGTGTGTTGTCGGTGTGTGTGTGTGTGTTGTCGGTGTGTGTGTGTGTTGTCGGTGTGTGTGTGTATGTTGTCGGTGTGTGTGTGTGTGTTGTCGGTGTGTGTATGTGTGTATGTTGTCGGTGTGTTTGTGTGTGTGTGTTGTCGGTGTGTGTGAGTGTGTGTTGTCGGTGTGTGTGTGTGTGTTGTGTGTGTGTGTGTTGTCGGTGTGTGTGTGTGTGTTGTCGGTGTGTGTGTGTGTGTGTGTTGTCGGTGTGTGTGTGTGTGTGTGTGTGTTGTCGGTGTGTGTGTGTTGTGTGTGTGTGTGTGTGTGTGTGTGTGTGTGTTGTCGGTGTGTGTGTGTGTGTTGTGTGTGTGTGTGTTGTCTGTGTGTGTGTGTGTGTTGTCGGTGTGTGTGTGTGTGTGTGTGTGTTGTCGGTGTGTGTGTGTGTTGTCGGTGTGTGTGTGTGTGTTGTGTGTGTGTGTGTTGTCGGTGTGTGTGTGTGTGTTGTCGTGTGTGTGTGTGTGTGTTGTCAGTGTGTGTGTGTGTTGCTGGTGTTTGTGTGTGTGTGTGTTGTCGGTGTGTGTGTGTGTGTTGTCGGTGTGTGTGTGTGTGTGTGTGTGTGTGTGTTTTGTCGGTGTGTGTGTGTGTGTTGTCGGTGTGTGTGTGTGTTGTCGGTGTGTGTGTGTGTGTGTGTGTGTGTTGTCGGTGTGTTTGTGTGTGTGTGTTGTCTTTGTGTGTGAGTGTGTGTTGTCGGTGTGTGTGTGTGTTGTGTGTGTGTGTGTTGTCGGTGTGTGTGTGTGTTGTCGGTGTGTGTGTTGTTGGTGTGTGTGTGTGTGTTGTCGGTGTGTGTGTATGTGTTGTCGGTGTGTGTGTGTGTTGTGTGTGTGTGTGTGTGTGTGTTGTCGGTGTGTGTGTGTGTGTTGTGTGTGTGTGTGTTGTCGGTGTGTGTGTGTGTGTGATGTCGGTGTGTGTGTGTGTTGTCGGTGTGTGTGTGTGTTGTCGGTGTGTGTGTGTGTGTTGTCGGTGTGTGTGTGTGTGTGTGTTGTCGGTGTGTTTGTGTGTGTGTGTGAGTGTGTGTGTGAGTGTGTGTTGTCGGTGTGTGTGTGTGTTGTGTGTGTGTGTTGTCGGTATGTGTGTGTGTTGTCGGTGTGTGTGTGTGTGTGTGTTGTCGGTGTGTGTGTGTGTGTGTGTCGGTGTGTGTGTGTGTGTGTGTGTGTTGTCGGTGTGTGTGTGTTGTGTGTGTGTGTGTGTGTGTTGTCGGTGTGTGTGTGTGTGTTGTGTGTGTGTGTGTTGTCGGTGTGTGTGTGTGTGTTGTCGGTGTGTGTGTGTGTGTTGTGTGTGTGTGTGTTGTCGGTGTGTGTGTGTGTTGTCGGTGTGTGTGTGTGTGTTGTCGGTGTGTGTGTGTGTGTTGTCGGTGTGTGTGTGTGTGTGTGTTGTCGGTGTGTTTGTGTGTGTGTGTTGTCGGTGTGTGTGAGTGTGTGTTGTCGGTGTGTGTGTGTGTGTTGTGTGTGTGTGTGTTGTCGGTGTGTGTGTGTGTTGTCGGTGTGTGTGTGTGTGTGTGTGTTGTCGGTGTGTGTGTGTGTATGTTGTCGGTGTGTGTGTGTGTGTTGTGTGTGTGTGTGTGTGTGTGTGTGTGTTTTCGGTGTGTGTGTGTGTGTTGTGTGTGTGTGTGTTGTCGGTGTGTGTGTGTGTGTTGTCGGTGTGTGTGTGTGTGTGTGTTGTCGGTGTGTGTGTGTGTGTGTTGTCGGTGTGTGTGTGTGTGTTGTGTGTGTGTGTGTTGTTTGTGTGTGTGTGTGTGTTGTCTGGTGGGTGTGTCGTGTGTGTGTGTTGTCGGTGTGTGTGTGTTGTCGGTGTGTGTGTGTTGTCGGTGTGTGTGTGTGTGTTGTCGATGTGTGTGTGTGTGTTGTCGGTGTGTGTGTGTGTGTTGTCAGTGTGTGTGTGTGTGTGTGTGTTGTCGGTGTGTGTGTGTGTGTGTTGTGTGTGTGTGTGTGTTGTCGGTGTGTGTGTGTTGTCGGTGTTTGTGTGTTGTCGGTGTGTGTGTGTGTGTGTGTGTGTGTGTTGTCGGTGTGTGTGTGTGTGTGTTGTCGGTGTGTGTGTGTGTGTGTTGTCGTTGTGTGTGTGTTATCGGTGTGTGTGTGTGTGTGTTGTCAGTGTGTGTGTGTGTGTGTGTGTGTGTGTTGTCGGTGTGTGTGTGTGTTGTCTGTGTGTGTGTGTGTGTGTGTGTGTTGTCGGTGTGTGTGTGTTGTCGGTGTGTGTGTGTTTATGTGTTGTCGGTGTGTGTGTGTTTGTGTTGTCGGTGTGTGTGTGTGTGTGTGTTGTCGGTGTGTGTGTGTGTTGTCGGTGTGTGTGTGTGTGTTGTCGGTGTGTGTGTGTGTGGGTGTTGTCGGTGTGTGTGTGTGTGTTGTCGGTTTGTGTGTGTGTGTTGTCGGTGTGTGTGTGTGTGTTGTCGGTGTGTGTGTGTGTGTTGTCAGTGTGTGTGTGTGTGTGTTGTCGGTGTGTGTGTGTTTATGTGTTGTCGGTGTGTGTGTGTGTGTGTTGTCGGTGTGTGTGTGTGTGTGTGTGTTGTCGGTGTGTGTGTGTGTTGTCGGTGTGTGTGTGTTGTCGGTGTGTCTGTGTGTGTGTTGTCGGTTTGTGTGTGTGTGTTGTCGGTGTGTGTGTGTGTATGTGTGTTGTCGGTGTGTGTGTGTGTGTGTTGTCGGTGTGTGTGTGTGTGTGTGTTGTCGGTGTGTGTGTGTTATCGGTGTGTGTGTGTGTGTGTTGTCGGTGTGTGTGTGTGTGTTGTCGGTGTGTGTGTGTTGTCTGTGTGTGTGTGTGTTTTGTCGGTGTGTGTGTGTTGTCGGTGTGTGTGTATTTATGTGTTGTCGGTGTGTGTGTGTTTGTGCTGTCGGTGTGTGTGTGTGTTGTCGGTGTGTGTGTGTGTGTGTTGTCGGTGTGTGTGTGTGTGTGTTGTCGGTGTGTGTGTGTGTGTGTGTGTATGTGTGTTGTCGGTGTGTGTGTGTGTTGTCGGTTTGTGTGTGTGTGTTGTCGGTGTGTGTGTGTGTGTTGTCGGTGTGTGTGTGTGTGTGTTGTCAGTGTGTGTGTGTGTGTGTTGTCGCCGTGTGGGTGTGTTTATGTGTTGTCGGTGTGTGTGTGTGTGTGTTGTCGGTGTGTGTGTGTGTGTGTGTGTGTGTTGTCGGTGTGTGTGTGTTGTCGGTGTGTGTGTGTTGTCGGTGTGTCTGTGTGTGTGTTGTCGGTTTGTTTGTGTGTGTGTGTGTTGTCGGCGTGTGTGTGTCTGTGTTGTCGGTGTGTGTGTGTGTTGTCGGTGTGTGTGTGTTGTGTGTGTGTGTTTGTTGTCGGTGTGTGTGTGTGTTGTCGGTGTGTGTGTGTGTGTGTGTGTGTGTGTTGTCGGTGTGTGTGTGTTGTCGGTGTGTGTGTGTGTGTGTTGTCGGTGTGTGTGTGTGTGTTGTCGATGTGTGTGAGTGTGTGTTGTCGGTCTGTGTGTGTGTGTTGTATGTGTGTGTGTTGTCGGTGTGTGTGTGTGTTGTCGGTGTGTGTGTGTGTGTTGTCGGTGTGTGTGTGTGTGTGTGTGTGTGTTGTGTGTGTGTGTGTTGTCGGTGTGTGTGTGCGTGTGTTGTCGGTGTGTGTGTGTTTGTTGTCGGTGTGTGTGTGTGTGTGTGTTGTCGGTGTGTGTGTGTGTGTTGTCGGTGTGTGTGTGTGTGTGTTGTCGGTGTGTGTGTGTGTTGTCGGTGTGTGTGTGTGTGATGTGTGTGTGTGTGTTGTCGGTGTGTGTGTGTGTGTTGTCGGTGTGTGTGTGTGTGTGTTGTCAGTGTGTGTGTGTGTTGCTGGTGTTTGTGTGTGTGTGTGTTGTCGGTGTGTGTGTGTGTGTTGTCGGTGTGTGTGTGTGTGTGTGTGTGTTGTCGGTGTGTGTGTGTGTGTTGTCGGTGTGTGTGTGTGTGTTGTCGGTGTGTGTGTGTGTGTGTGTGGTCGGTGTGTTTGTGTGTGTTGTCGGTGTGTGTGTGTGTGTGTTGTCGGTGTGTGTGTTGTGTGTGTGTGTGTTGTCGGTGTGTATGTGTGTTGTCGGTGTGTGTGTGTGTGTGTGTGTTGTCGGTGAGTGTGTGTTGTCGGTGTGTGTGTGTGTGTTGTCGGTGTGTGTGTGTGTGTGTGTGTGTGTGTGTTGTCAGTGTGTGTGTGTGTGTGTGTGTTGTCGGTGTTTGTGTGTGTGTTGTGTGTGTGTGTGTTGTCGGTGTGTGTGTGTATGTGTGTTGTTGGTGTGTGTGTGTTGTCGGTGTGTGTGTGTGTGTGTGTGTTGTCGGTGTGTGTGTGTGTGTGTTGTCGGTGTGTGTGTGTGTGTGTTGTCGGTGTGTGTGTGTTATCGGTGTGTGTGTGTGTGTGTTGTCGGTGTGTGTGTGTGTGTTGTCGGTGTGTGTGTGTTGTCTGTGTGTGTGTGTGTGTGTTTTGTCGGTGTGTGTGTGTTGTCGGTGTGTGTGTATTTATGTGTTGTCGGTGTGTGTGTGTTTGTGCTGTCGGTGTGTGTGTGTGTTGTCGGTGTGTGTGTGTGTGTGTTGTCGGTGTGTGTGTGTGTGTGTTGTCGGTGTGTGTGTGTGTGTGTGTGTATGTGTGTTGTCGGTGTGTGTGTGTGTTGTCGGTTTGTGTGTGTGTGTTGTCGGTGTGTGTGTGTGTGTTGTCGGTGTGTGTGTGTGTGTGTTGTCAGTGTGTGTGTGTGTGTGTTGTCGGTGTGTGTGTGTTTATGTGTTGTCGGTGTGTGTGTGTGTGTGTTGTCGGTGTGTGTGTGTGTGTGTGTGTGTGTTGTCGGTGTGTGTGTGTTGTCGGTGTGTGTGTGTTGTCGGTGTGTCTGTGTGTGTGTTGTCGGTTTGTGTGTGTGTGTGTGTGTTGTCGGCGTGTGTGTGTCTGTGTTGTCGGTGTGTGTGTGTGTTGTCGGTGTGTGTGTGTTGTGTGTGTGTGTTTGTTGTCGGTGTGTGTGTGTGTTGTCGGTGTGTGTGTGTGTGTGTGTGTGTGTGTGTTGTCGGTGTGTGTGTGTTGTCGGTGTGTGTGTGTGTTGTCGGTGTGTGTGTGTTGTCGGTGTGTGTGTGTGTGTGTGTTGTCGGTGTGTGTGTGTGTGTTGTCGATGTGTGTGAGTGTGTGTTGTCGGTCTGTGTGTGTGTGTTGTATGTGTGTGTGTTGTCGGTGTGTGTGTGTGTTGTCGGTGTGTGTGTGTGTGTTGTCGGTGTGTGTGTGTGTGTGTGTGTGTGTTGTCGGTGTGTGTGTGTGTGTGTTGTGTGTGTGTGTGTTGTCGGTGTGTGTGTGCGTGTGTTGTCGGTGTGTGTGTGTTTGTTGTCGGTGTGTGTGTGTGTGTGTGTTGTCGGTGTGTGTGTGTGTGTTGTCGGTGTGTGTGTGTGTGTGTTGTCGGTGTGTGTGTGTGTTGTCGGTGTGTGTGTGTGTGTTGTGTGTGTGTGTGTTGTCGGTGTGTGTGTGTGTGTTGTCGGTGTGTGTGTGTGTGTGTTGTCAGTGTGTGTGTGTGTTGCTGGTGTTTGTGTGTGTGTGTGTTGTCGGTGTGTGTGTGTGTGTTGTCGGTGTGTGTGTGTGTGTGTGTGTGTGTGTTGTCGGTGTGTGTGTGTGTGTTGTCGGTGTGTGAGTGTGTGTTGTCGGTGTGTGTGTGTGTTTGTGTGGTCGGTGTGTTTGTGTGTGTGTGTTTTCTTTGTGTGTGAGTGTGTGTTGTCGGTGTGTGTGTGTTGTGTGTGTGTGTGTTGTCGGTGTGTGTGTGTGTGTGTTGTCGGTGTGTGTGTGTGTGTGTTGTTGGTGTGTGTGTGTGTTGTCGGTGTGTGTGTGTTGTGTGTGTGTGTGTGTGTGTGTTGTCGGTGTGTGTGTGTGTGTTGTGTGTGTGTGTGTTGTCGGTGTGTGTGTGTGTGATGTCGGTGTGTGTGTGTGTTGTCGGTGTGTGTGTGTGTTGTCGGTGTGTGTGTGTGTGTTGTCGATGTGTGTGTGTGTGTTGTCGGTGTGTGTGTGTGTGTGTGTTGTCGGTGTGTTTGTGTGTGTGTGTGAGTGTGTGTGTGAGTGTGTGTTGTCGGTGTGTGTGTGTGTGTTGTGTGTGTGTGTGTTGTCGGTGTGTGTGTGTGTTGTCCGAGTGTGTGTGTGTGTGTGTTGTCGGTGTGTGTGTGTGTGTGTTGTCGGTGTGTGTGAGTGTGTGTTGTCGGTGTGTGTGTGTGTGTTGTGTGTGTGTGTGTTGTCGGTGTGTGTGTGTGTTGTCGGTGTGTGTGTGTGTGTTGTCGGTGTGTGTGTGTGTGTGTGTTGTCGGTGTGTGTGTGTGTGTTGTCGGTGTGTGTGTGTGTGTTGTGTGTGTGTGTGTGTTGTCGGTGTGTGTGTGTGTGTTGTGTGTGTGTGTGTTGTCGGTGTGTGTGTGTGTGTTGTCGGTGTGTGTGTGTGTGTGTTGTCGGTGTGTGTGTGTGTGTGTGTGTTGTCGGTGTGTGTGTGTGTGTTGTCGGTGTGTGTGTGTGTGTTGTCGGTGTGTGTGTGTGTGTGTGTTGTCGGTGTGTTTGTGTGTGTGTTGTCGGTGTGTATGTGTGTGTGTGTTGTCTTTGTGTGTGAGTGTGTGCTGTCGGTGTGTGTGTGTGTGTTGTCGGTGTGTGTGTGTGTGTGTTGTCGGTGTGTGTGTGTATGTGTGTTGTCGGTGTGTTTGTGTGTGTGTTGTCGGTGTGTTTGTGTGTGTGTTGCTGGTGTTTGTGTGTGTGTGTGTTGTCGGTGTGTGTGTGTGTGTGTTGTCGGTGTGTGTGTGTGTGTGTGTTGTCGGTGTGTGTGTGTGTGTTGTCGGTGTGTGTGTGTGTGTGTGTGTTGTCGGTGTGTTTGTGTGTGTGTGTTGTCTTTGTGTGTGAGTGTGTGCTGTCGGTGTGTGTGTGTGTTGTGTGTGTGTGTGTTGTCGGTGTGTGTGTGTGTGTTGTCGGTGTGTGTGTGTGTGTTGTCGGTGTGTGTGTGTGTTGTCGGTGTGTGTGTGTATGTTGTCGGTGTGTGTGTGTGTGTTGTCGGTGTGTGTATGTGTGTATGTTGTCGGTGTGTTTGTGTGTGTGTGTTGTCGGTGTGTGTGAGTGTGTGTTGTCGGTGTGTGTGTGTGTGTTGTGTGTGTGTGTGTTGTCGGTGTGTGTGTGTGTGTTGTCGGTGTGTGTGTGTGTGTGTTGTCGGTGTGTGTGTGTGTGTGTGTGTGTGTTGTCGGTGTGTGTGTGTTGTGTGTGTGTGTGTGTGTGTGTGTGTGTGTGTGTGTGTTGTCGGTGTGTGTGTGTGTGTTGTGTGTGTGTGTGTTGTCTGTGTGTGTGTGTGTGTTGTCGGTGTGTGTGTGTGTGTGTGTGTGTTGTCGGTGTGTGTGTGTGTTGTCGGTGTGTGTGTGTGTGTTGTGTGTGTGTGTGTTGTCGGTGTGTGTGTGTGTGTTGTCGTGTGTGTGTGTGTGTGTTGTCAGTGTGTGTGTGTGTTGCTGGTGTTTGTGTGTGTGTGTGTTGTCGGTGTGTGTGTGTGTGTTGTCGGTGTGTGTGTGTGTGTGTGTGTGTGTGTGTTTTGTCGGTGTGTGTGTGTGTGTTGTCGGTGTGTGTGTGTGTTGTCGGTGTGTGTGTGTGTGTGTGTGTGTGTTGTCGGTGTGTTTGTGTGTGTGTGTTGTCTTTGTGTGTGAGTGTGTGTTGTCGGTGTGTGTGTGTGTTGTGTGTGTGTGTGTTGTCGGTGTGTGTGTGTGTTGTCGGTGTGTGTGTTGTTGGTGTGTGTGTGTGTGTTGTCGGTGTGTGTGTATGTGTTGTCGGTGTGTGTGTGTGTTGTGTGTGTGTGTGTGTGTGTGTTGTCGGTGTGTGTGTGTGTGTTGTGTGTGTGTGTGTTGTCGGTGTGTGTGTGTGTGTGATGTCGGTGTGTGTGTGTGTTGTCGGTGTGTGTGTGTGTTGTCGGTGTGTGTGTGTGTGTTGTCGGTGTGTGTGTGTGTGTGTGTTGTCGGTGTGTTTGTGTGTGTGTGTGAGTGTGTGTGTGAGTGTGTGTTGTCGGTGTGTGTGTGTGTTGTGTGTGTGTGTTGTCGGTATGTGTGTGTGTTGTCGGTGTGTGTGTGTGTGTGTGTGTTGTCGGTGTGTGTGTGTGTGTGTGTTGTCGGTGTGTGTGTGTGTGTGTGTGTGTTGTGTGTGTGTGTGTGTGTGTTGTCGGTGTGTGTGTGTGTGTTGTGTGTGTGTGTGTTGTCGGTGTGTGTGTGTGTGTGTTGTCGGTGTGTGTGTGTGTGTTGTGTGTGTGTGTGTTGTCGGTGTGTGTGTGTGTTGTCGGTGTGTGTGTGTGTGTTGTCGGTGTGTGTGTGTGTGTTGTCGGTGTGTGTGTGTGTGTGTGTTGTCGGTGTGTTTGTGTGTGTGTGTTGTCGGTGTGTGTGAGTGTGTGTTGTCGGTGTGTGTGTGTGTGTTGTGTGTGTGTGTGTTGTCGGTGTGTGTGTGTGTTGTCGGTGTGTGTGTGTGTGTGTGTGTTGTCGGTGTGTGTGTGTGTATGTTGTCGGTGTGTGTGTGTGTGTTGTGTGTGTGTGTGTGTGTGTGTGTGTGTTTTCGGTGTGTGTGTGTGTGTTGTGTGTGTGTGTGTTGTCGGTGTGTGTGTGTGTGTTGTCGGTGTGTGTGTGTGTGTGTGTTGTCGGTGTGTGTGTGTGTGTGTTGTCGGTGTGTGTGTGTGTGTTGTGTGTGTGTGTGTTGTTTGTGTGTGTGTGTGTGTGTTGTCGGTGTGTGTGTGTGTGTGTTGTCGGTGTGTGTGTGTTGTCGGTGTGTGTGTGTTGTCGGTGTGTGTGTGTGTGTTGTCGATGTGTGTGTGTGTGTTGTCGGTGTGTGTGTGTGTGTTGTCAGTGTGTGTGTGTGTGTGTGTGTTGTCGGTGTGTGTGTGTGTGTGTTGTGTGTGTGTGTGTGTTGTCGGTGTGTGTGTGTTGTCGGTGTTTGTGTGTTGTCGGTGTGTGTGTGTGTGTGTGTGTGTGTGTTGTCGGTGTGTGTGTGTGTGTGTTGTCGGTGTGTGTGTGTGTGTGTTGTCGTTGTGTGTGTGTTATCGGTGTGTGTGTGTGTGTGTTGTCAGTGTGTGTGTGTGTGTGTGTGTGTGTGTTGTCGGTGTGTGTGTGTGTTGTCTGTGTGTGTGTGTGTGTGTGTGTGTTGTCGGTGTGTGTGTGTTGTCGGTGTGTGTGTGTTTATGTGTTGTCGGTGTGTGTGTGTTTGTGTTGTCGGTGTGTGTGTGTGTGTGTGTGTTGTCGGTGTGTGTGTGTGTTGTCGGTGTGTGTGTGTGTGTTGTCGGTGTGTGTGTGTGTGGGTGTTGTCGGTGTGTGTGTGTGTGTTGTCGGTTTGTGTGTGTGTGTTGTCGGTGTGTGTGTGTGTGTTGTCGGTGTGTGTGTGTGTGTTGTCAGTGTGTGTGTGTGTGTGTTGTCGGTGTGTGTGTGTTTATGTGTTGTCGGTGTGTGTGTGTGTGTGTTGTCGATGTGTGTGTGTGTGTGTGTGTTGTCGGTGTGTGTGTGTGTTGTCGGTGTGTGTGTGTTGTCGGTGTGTCTGTGTGTGTGTTGTCGGTTTGTGTGTGTGTGTTGTCGGTGTGTGTGTGTGTGTGTGTGTTGTCGGTGTGTGTGTGTGTGTGTTGTCGGTGTGTGTGTGTGTGTGTGTTGTCGGTGTGTGTGTGTTATCGGTGTGTGTGTGTGTGTGTTGTCGGTGTGTGTGTGTGTGTTGTCGGTGTGTGTGTGTTGTCTGTGTGTGTGTGTGTGTGTTTTGTCGGTGTGTGTGTGTTGTCGGTGTGTGTGTATTTATGTGTTGTCGGTGTGTGTGTGTGTTGTCGGTGTGTGTGTGTGTGTGTTGTCGGTGTGTGTGTGTGTGTGTTGTCGGTGTGTGTGTGTGTGTGTGTGTATGTGTGTTGTCGGTGTGTGTGTGTGTTGTCGGTTTGTGTGTGTGTGTTGTCGGTGTGTGTGTGTGTGTTGTCGGTGTGTGTGTGTGTGTGTTGTCAGTGTGTGTGTGTGTGTGTTGTCGCCGTGTGGGTGTGTTTATGTGTTGTCGGTGTGTGTGTGTGTGTGTTGTCGGTGTGTGTGTGTGTGTGTGTGTGTTGTCGGTGTGTGTGTGTTGTCGGTGTGTGTGTGTTGTCGGTGTGTCTGTGTGTGTGTTGTCGGTTTGTTTGTGTGTGTGTGTGTTGTCGGCGTGTGTGTGTCTGTGTTGTCGGTGTGTGTGTGTGTTGTCGGTGTGTGTGTGTTGTGTGTGTGTGTTTGTTGTCGGTGTGTGTGTGTCTGTGTTGTCGGTGTGTGTGTGTGTTGTCGGTGTGTGTGTGTTGTGTGTGTGTGTTTGTTGTCGGTGTGTGTGTGTTGTCGGTGTGTGTGTGTGTGTGTGTTGTCGGTGTGTGTGTGTGTGTTGTCGATGTGTGTGAGTGTGTGTTGTCGGTCTGTGTGTGTGTGTTGTATGTGTGTGTGTTGTCGGTGTGTGTGTGTGTTGTCGGTGTGTGTGTGTGTGTTGTCGGTGTGTGTGTGTGTGTGTGTGTGTGTGTTGTCGGTGTGTGTGTGTGTGTGTTGTGTGTGTGTGTGTTGTCGGTGTGTGTGTGCGTGTGTTGTCGGTGTGTGTGTGTTTGTTGTCGGTGTGTGTGTGTGTGTGTGTTGTCGGTGTGTGTGTGTGTGTTGTCGGTGTGTGTGTGTGTGTTGTCGGTGTGTGTGTGTGTTGTCGGTGTGTGTGTGTATGTTGTCGGTGTGTGTGTGTGTGTTGTCGGTGTGTGTATGTGTGTATGTTGTCGGTGTGTTTGTGTGTGTGTGTTGTCGGTGTGTGTGAGTGTGTGTTGTCGGTGTGTGTGTGTGTGTTGTGTGTGTGTGTGTTGTCGGTGTGTGTGTGTGTGTTGTCGGTGTGTGTGTGTGTGTGTTGTCGGTGTGTGTGTGTGTGTGTGTGTGTTGTCGGTGTGTGTGTGTTGTGTGTGTGTGTGTGTGTGTGTGTGTGTGTGTGTGTGTTGTCGGTGTGTGTGTGTGTGTTGTGTGTGTGTGTGTTGTCTGTGTGTGTGTGTGTGTTGTCGGTGTGTGTGTGTGTGTGTGTGTGTTGTCGGTGTGTGTGTGTGTTGTCGGTGTGTGTGTGTGTGTTGTGTGTGTGTGTGTTGTCGGTGTGTGTGTGTGTGTTGTCGTGTGTGTGTGTGTGTGTTGTCAGTGTGTGTGTGTGTTGCTGGTGTTTGTGTGTGTGTGTGTTGTCGGTGTGTGTGTGTGTGTTGTCGGTGTGTGTGTGTGTGTGTGTGTGTGTGTGTTTTGTCGGTGTGTGTGTGTGTGTTGTCGGTGTGTGTGTGTGTTGTCGGTGTGTGTGTGTGTGTGTGTGTGTGTTGTCGGTGTGTTTGTGTGTGTGTGTTGTCTTTGTGTGTGAGTGTGTGTTGTCGGTGTGTGTGTGTGTTGTGTGTGTGTGTGTTGTCGGTGTGTGTGTGTGTTGTCGGTGTGTGTGTTGTTGGTGTGTGTGTGTGTGTTGTCGGTGTGTGTGTATGTGTTGTCGGTGTGTGTGTGTGTTGTGTGTGTGTGTGTGTGTGTGTTGTCGGTGTGTGTGTGTGTGTTGTGTGTGTGTGTGTTGTCGGTGTGTGTGTGTGTGTGATGTCGGTGTGTGTGTGTGTTGTCGGTGTGTGTGTGTGTTGTCGGTGTGTGTGTGTGTGTTGTCGGTGTGTGTGTGTGTGTGTGTTGTCGGTGTGTTTGTGTGTGTGTGTGAGTGTGTGTGTGAGTGTGTGTTGTCGGTGTGTGTGTGTGTTGTGTGTGTGTGTTGTCGGTATGTGTGTGTGTTGTCGGTGTGTGTGTGTGTGTTGTCGGTGTGTGTGTGTGTGTGTGTTGTCGGTGTGTGTGTGTGTGTGTGTGTGTTGTCGGTGTGTGTGTGTTGTGTGTGTGTGTGTGTGTGTTGTCGGTGTGTGTGTGTGTGTTGTGTGTGTGTGTGTTGTCGGTGTGTGTGTGTGTGTGTTGTCGGTGTGTGTGTGTGTGTTGTGTGTGTGTGTGTTGTCGGTGTGTGTGTGTGTTGTCGGTGTGTGTGTGTGTGTTGTCGGTGTGTGTGTGTGTGTTGTCGGTGTGTGTGTGTGTGTGTGTTGTCGGTGTGTTTGTGTGTGTGTGTTGTCGGTGTGTGTGAGTGTGTGTTGTCGGTGTGTGTGTGTGTGTTGTGTGTGTGTGTGTTGTCGGTGTGTGTGTGTGTTGTCGGTGTGTGTGTGTGTGTGTGTGTTGTCGGTGTGTGTGTGTGTATGTTGTCGGTGTGTGTGTGTGTGTTGTGTGTGTGTGTGTGTGTGTGTGTGTGTTTTCGGTGTGTGTGTGTGTGTTGTGTGTGTGTGTGTTGTCGGTGTGTGTGTGTGTGTTGTCGGTGTGTGTGTGTGTGTGTGTTGTCGGTGTGTGTGTGTGTGTGTTGTCGGTGTGTGTGTGTGTGTTGTGTGTGTGTGTGTTGTTTGTGTGTGTGTGTGTGTGTTGTCGGTGTGTGTGTGTGTGTGTTGTCGGTGTGTGTGTGTTGTCGGTCTGTGTGTGTGTGTTGTATGTGTGTGTGTTGTCGGTGTGTGTGTGTGTTGTCGGTGTGTGTGTGTGTGTTGTCGGTGTGTGTGTGTGTGTGTGTGTGTGTGTTGTCGGTGTGTGTGTGTGTGTGTTGTGTGTGTGTGTGTTGTCGGTGTGTGTGTGCGTGTGTTGTCGGTGTGTGTGTGTTTGTTGTCGGTGTGTGTGTGTGTGTGTGTTGTCGGTGTGTGTGTGTGTGTTGTCGGTGTGTGTGTGTGTGTTGTCGGTGTGTGTGTGTGTTGTCGGTGTGTGTGTGTATGTTGTCGGTGTGTGTGTGTGTGTTGTCGGTGTGTGTATGTGTGTATGTTGTCGGTGTGTTTGTGTGTGTGTGTTGTCGGTGTGTGTGAGTGTGTGTTGTCGGTGTGTGTGTGTGTGTTGTGTGTGTGTGTGTTGTCGGTGTGTGTGTGTGTGTTGTCGGTGTGTGTGTGTGTGTGTTGTCGGTGTGTGTGTGTGTGTGTGTGTGTTGTCGGTGTGTGTGTGTTGTGTGTGTGTGTGTGTGTGTGTGTGTGTGTGTGTGTGTTGTCGGTGTGTGTGTGTGTGTTGTGTGTGTGTGTGTTGTCTGTGTGTGTGTGTGTGTTGTCGGTGTGTGTGTGTGTGTGTGTGTGTTGTCGGTGTGTGTGTGTGTTGTCGGTGTGTGTGTGTGTGTTGTGTGTGTGTGTGTTGTCGGTGTGTGTGTGTGTGTTGTCGTGTGTGTGTGTGTGTGTTGTCAGTGTGTGTGTGTGTTGCTGGTGTTTGTGTGTGTGTGTGTTGTCGGTGTGTGTGTGTGTGTTGTCGGTGTGTGTGTGTGTGTGTGTGTGTGTGTGTTTTGTCGGTGTGTGTGTGTGTGTTGTCGGTGTGTGTGTGTGTTGTCGGTGTGTGTGTGTGTGTGTGTGTGTGTTGTCTTTGTGTGTGAGTGTGTGTTGTCGGTGTGTGTGTGTGTTGTGTGTGTGTGTGTTGTCGGTGTGTGTGTGTGTTGTCGGTGTGTGTGTTGTTGGTGTGTGTGTGTGTGTTGTCGGTGTGTGTGTATGTGTTGTCGGTGTGTGTGTGTGTTGTGTGTGTGTGTGTGTGTGTGTTGTCGGTGTGTGTGTGTGTGTTGTGTGTGTGTGTGTTGTCGGTGTGTGTGTGTGTGTGATGTCGGTGTGTGTGTGTGTTGTCGGTGTGTGTGTGTGTTGTCGGTGTGTGTGTGTGTGTTGTCGGTGTGTGTGTGTGTGTGTGTTGTCAGTGTGTTTGTGTGTGTGTGTGAGTGTGTGTGTGAGTGTGTGTTGTCGGTGTGTGTGTGTGTTGTGTGTGTGTGTTGTCGGTATGTGTGTGTGTTGTCGGTGTGTGTGTGTGTGTGTGTTGTCGGTGTGTGTGTGTGTGTGTGTTGTCGGTGTGTGTGTGTGTGTGTGTGTGTTGTCGGTGTGTGTGTGTTGTGTGTGTGTGTGTGTGTGTTGTCGGTGTGTGTGTGTGTGTTGTGTGTGTGTGTGTTGTCGGTGTGTGTGTGTGTGTGTTGTCGGTGTGTGTGTGTGTGTTGTGTGTGTGTGTGTTGTCGGTGTGTGTGTGTGTGTGTTGTCGGTGTGTGTGTGTGTGTTGTGTGTGTGTGTGTTGTCGGTGTGTGTGTGTGTTGTCGGTGTGTGTGTGTGTGTTGTCGGTGTGTGTGTGTGTGTTGTCGGTGTGTGTGTGTGTGTGTGTTGTCGGTGTGTGTGTGTGTGTGTTGTCGATGTGTGTGTGTGTGTTGTGTGTGTGTGTGTTGTCGGTGTGTGTGTGTGTTGTCGGTGTGTGTGTGTGTGTTGTCGGTGTGTGTGTGTGTGTTGTCGGTGTGTGTGTGTGTGTGTGTTGTCGGTGTGTTTGTGTGTGTGTGTTGTCGGTGTGTGTGAGTGTGTGTTGTCGGTGTGTGTGTGTGTGTTGTGTGTGTGTGTGTTGTCGGTGTGTGTGTGTGTTGTCGGTGTGTGTGTGTGTGTGTGTGTTGTCGGTGTGTGTGTGTGTATGTTGTCGGTGTGTGTGTGTGTGTTGTGTGTGTGTGTGTGTGTGTGTGTGTGTTTTCGGTGTGTGTGTGTGTGTTGTGTGTGTGTGTGTTGTCGGTGTGTGTGTGTGTGTTGTCGGTGTGTGTGTGTGTGTGTGTTGTCGGTGTGTGTGTGTGTGTGTTGTCGGTGTGTGTGTGTGTGTTGTGTGTGTGTGTGTTGTTTGTGTGTGTGTGTGTGTGTTGTCGGTGTGTGTGTGTGTGTGTTGTCGGTGTGTGTGTGTTGTCGGTGTGTGTGTGTTGTCGGTGTGTGTGTGTGTGTTGTCGATGTGTGTGTGTGTGTTGTCGGTGTGTGTGTGTGTGTTGTCAGTGTGTGTGTGTGTGTGTGTGTTGTCGGTGTGTGTGTGTGTGTGTTGTGTGTGTGTGTGTGTTGTCGGTGTGTGTGTGTTGTCGGTGTTTGTGTGTTGTCGGTGTGTGTGTGTGTGTGTGTGTGTGTGTTGTCGGTGTGTGTGTGTGTGTGTTGTCGGTGTGTGTGTGTGTGTGTTGTCGTTGTGTGTGTGTTATCGGTGTGTGTGTGTGTGTGTTGTCAGTGTGTGTGTGTGTGTGTGTGTGTGTGTTGTCGGTGTGTGTGTGTGTTGTCTGTGTGTGTGTGTGTGTGTGTGTGTTGTCGGTGTGTGTGTGTTGTCGGTGTGTGTGTGTTTATGTGTTGTCGGTGTGTGTGTGTTTGTGTTGTCGGTGTGTGTGTGTGTGTGTGTGTTGTCGGTGTGTGTGTGTGTTGTCGGTGTGTGTGTGTGTGTTGTCGGTGTGTGTGTGTGTGGGTGTTGTCGGTGTGTGTGTGTGTGTTGTCGGTTTGTGTGTGTGTGTTGTCGGTGTGTGTGTGTGTGTTGTCGGTGTGTGTGTGTGTGTTGTCAGTGTGTGTGTGTGTGTGTTGTCGGTGTGTGTGTGTTTATGTGTTGTCGGTGTGTGTGTGTGTGTGTTGTCGATGTGTGTGTGTGTGTGTGTGTTGTCGGTGTGTGTGTGTGTTGTCGGTGTGTGTGTGTTGTCGGTGTGTCTGTGTGTGTGTTGTCGGTTTGTGTGTGTGTGTTGTCGGTGTGTGTGTGTGTGTGTGTGTTGTCGGTGTGTGTGTGTGTGTGTTGTCGGTGTGTGTGTGTGTGTGTGTTGTCGGTGTGTGTGTGTTATCGGTGTGTGTGTGTGTGTGTTGTCGGTGTGTGTGTGTGTGTTGTCGGTGTGTGTGTGTTGTCTGTGTGTGTGTGTGTGTGTTTTGTCGGTGTGTGTGTGTTGTCGGTGTGTGTGTATTTATGTGTTGTCGGTGTGTGTGTGTGTTGTCGGTGTGTGTGTGTGTGTGTTGTCGGTGTGTGTGTGTGTGTGTTGTCGGTGTGTGTGTGTGTGTGTGTGTATGTGTGTTGTCGGTGTGTGTGTGTGTTGTCGGTTTGTGTGTGTGTGTTGTCGGTGTGTGTGTGTGTGTTGTCGGTGTGTGTGTGTGTGTGTTGTCAGTGTGTGTGTTTGTGTGTTGTCGCCGTGTGGGTGTGTTTATGTGTTGTCGGTGTGTGTGTGTGTGTGTTGTCGGTGTGTGTGTGTGTGTGTGTGTGTTGTCGGTGTGTGTGTGTTGTCGGTGTGTGTGTGTTGTCGGTGTGTCTGTGTGTGTGTTGTCGGTTTGTTTGTGTGTGTGTGTGTTGTCGGCGTGTGTGTGTCTGTGTTGTCGGTGTGTGTGTGTGTTGTCGGTGTGTGTGTGTTGTGTGTGTGTGTTTGTTGTCGGTGTGTGTGTGTCTGTGTTGTCGGTGTGTGTGTGTGTTGTCGGTGTGTGTGTGTTGTGTGTGTGTGTTTGTTGTCGGTGTGTGTGTGTTGTCGATGTGTGTGAGTGTGTGTTGTCGGTCTGTGTGTGTGTGTTGTATGTGTGTGTGTTGTCGGTGTGTGTGTGTGTTGTCGGTGTGTGTGTGTGTGTTGTCGGTGTGTGTGTGTGTGTGTGTGTGTGTGTTGTCGGTGTGTGTGTGTGTGTGTTGTGTGTGTGTGTGTTGTCGGTGTGTGTGTGCGTGTGTTGTCGGTGTGTGTGTGTTTGTTGTCGGTGTGTGTGTGTGTGTGTGTTGTCGGTGTGTGTGTGTGTGTTGTCGGTGTGTGTGTGTGTGTGTTGTCGGTGTGTGTGTGTGTTGTCGGTGTGTGTGTGTGTGTTGTGTGTGTGTGTGTTGTCAGTGTGTGTGTGTGTTGCTGGTGTTTGTGTGTGTGTGTGTTGTCGGTGTGTGTGTGTGTGTTGTCGGTGTGTGTGTGTGTGTGTGTGTGTGTTGTCGGTGTGTGTGTGTGTGTTGTCGGTGTGTGTGTGTGTGTTGTCGGTGTGTGTGTGTGTGTGTGTGGTCGGTGTGTTTGTGTGTGTTGTCGGTGTGTGTGTGTGTGTGTTGTCGGTGTGTGTGTGTTGTGTGTGTGTGTGTTGTCGGTGTGTATGTGTGTTGTCGGTGTGTGTGTGTGTGTGTGTGTTGTCGGTGAGTGTGTGTTGTCGGTGTGTGTGTGTGTGTTGTCGGTGTGTGTGTGTGTGTGTGTGTGTGTGTGTTGTCAGTGTGTGTGTGTGTGTGTGTGTTGTCGGTGTTTGTGTGTGTGTTGTGTGTGTGTGTGTTGTCGGTGTGTGTGTGTATGTGTGTTGTTGGTGTGTGTGTGTTGTCGGTGTGTGTGTGTGTGTGTGTGTTGTCGGTGTGTGTGTGTGTGTGTTGTCGGTGTGTGTGTGTGTGTGTTGTCGGTGTGTGTGTGTTATCGGTGTGTGTGTGTGTGTGTTGTCGGTGTGTGTGTGTGTGTTGTCGGTGTGTGTGTGTTGTCTGTGTGTGTGTGTGTGTGTTTTGTCGGTGTGTGTGTGTTGTCGGTGTGTGTGTATTTATGTGTTGTCGGTGTGTGTGTGTTTGTGCTGTCGGTGTGTGTGTGTGTTGTCGGTGTGTGTGTGTGTGTGTTGTCGGTGTGTGTGTGTGTGTGTTGTCGGTGTGTGTGTGTGTGTGTGTGTATGTGTGTTGTCGGTGTGTGTGTGTGTTGTCGGTTTGTGTGTGTGTGTTGTCGGTGTGTGTGTGTGTGTTGTCGGTGTGTGTGTGTGTGTGTTGTCAGTGTGTGTGTGTGTGTGTTGTCGGTGTGTGTGTGTTTATGTGTTGTCGGTGTGTGTGTGTGTGTGTTGTCGGTGTGTGTGTGTGTGTGTGTGTGTGTTGTCGGTGTGTGTGTGTTGTCGGTGTGTGTGTGTTGTCGGTGTGTCTGTGTGTGTGTTGTCGGTTTGTGTGTGTGTGTGTGTGTTGTCAGCGTGTGTGTGTCTGTGTTGTCGGTGTGTGTGTGTGTTGTCGGTGTGTGTGTGTTGTGTGTGTGTGTTTGTTGTCGGTGTGTGTGTGTGTTGTCGGTGTGTGTGTGTGTGTGTGTGTGTGTGTTGTCGGTGTGTGTGTGTTGTCGGTGTGTGTGTGTGTGTGTGTTGTCGGTGTGTGTGTGTGTGTTGTCGATGTGTGTGAGTGTGTGTTGTCGGTCTGTGTGTGTGTGTTGTATGTGTGTGTGTTGTCGGTGTGTGTGTGTGTTGTCGGTGTGTGTCTGTGTGTTGTCGGTGTGTGTGTGTGTGTGTGTGTGTGTTGTCGGTGTGTGTGTGTGTGTGTTGTGTGTGTGTGTGTTGTCGGTGTGTGTGTGCGTGTGTTGTCGGTGTGTGTGTGTTTGTTGTCGGTGTGTGTGTGTGTGTGTGTTGTCGGTGTGTGTGTGTGTGTTGTCGGTGTGTGTGTGTGTGTGTTGTCGGTGTGTGTGTGTGTTGTCGGTGTGTGTGTGTGTGTTGTGTGTGTGTGTGTTGTCGGTGTGTGTGTGTGTGTTGTCGGTGTGTGTGTGTGTGTGTTGTCAGTGTGTGTGTGTGTTGCTGGTGTTTGTGTGTGTGTGTGTTGTCGGTGTGTGTGTGTGTGTTGTCGGTGTGTGTGTGTGTGTGTGTGTGTGTTGTCGGTGTGTGTGTGTGTGTTGTCGGTGTGTGTGTGTGTGTTGTCGGTGTGTGTGTGTGTGTGTGTGGTCGGTGTGTTTGTGTGTGTGTGTTTTCTTTGTGTGTGAGTGTGTGTTGTCGGTGTGTGTGTGTGTTGTGTGTGTGTGTGTTGTCAGTGTGTGTGTGTGTGTGTTGTCGGTGTGTGTGTGTGTGTTGTTGGTGTGTGTGTGTGTTGTCGGTGTGTGTGTGTTGTGTGTGTGTGTGTGTGTGTGTTGTCGGTGTGTGTGTGTGTGTTGTGTGTGTGTGTGTTGTCGGTGTGTGTGTGTGTGATGTCGGTGTGTGTGTGTGTTGTCGGTGTGTGTGTGTGTTGTCGGTGTGTGTGTGTGTGTTGTCGATGTGTGTGTGTGTGTTGTCGGTGTGTGTGTGTGTGTGTGTTGTCGGTGTGTTTGTGTGTGTGTGTGAGTGTGTGTGTGAGTGTGTGTTGTCGGTGTGTGTGTGTGTGTTGTGTGTGTGTGTGTTGTCGGTGTGTGTGTGTGTTGTCCGAGTGTGTGTGTGTGTGTGTTGTCGGTGTGTGTGTGTGTGTGTTGTCGGTGTGTGTGAGTGTGTGTTGTCGGTGTGTGTGTGTGTGTTGTGTGTGTGTGTGTTGTCGGTGTGTGTGTGTATTGTCGGTGTGTGTGTGTGTGTTGTCGGTGTGTGTGTGTGTGTGTGTTGTCGGTGTGTGTGTGTGTGTTGTCGGTGTGTGTGTGTGTGTTGTGTGTGTGTGTGTGTTGTCGGTGTGTGTGTGTGTGTTGTGTGTGTGTGTGTTGTCGGTGTGTGTGTGTGTGTTGTCGGTGTGTGTGTGTGTGTGTGTTGTCGGTGTGTGTGTGTGTGTGTGTGTTGTCGGTGTGTGTGTGTGTGTTGTCGGTGTGTGTGTGTGTGTTGTCGGTGTGTGTGTGTGTGTGTGTTGTCGGTGTGTTTGTGTGTGTGTTGTCGGTGTGTATGTGTGTGTGTGTTGTCTTTGTGTGTGAGTGTGTGCTGTCGGTGTGTGTGTGTGTGTTGTCGGTGTGTGTGTGTGTGTGTTGTCGGTGTGTGTGAGTATGTGTGTTGTCGGTGTGTTTGTGTGTGTGTTGTCGGTGTGTTTGTGTGTGTGTTGCTGGTGTTTGTGTGTGTGTGTGTTGTCGGTGTGTGTGTGTTGTCGGTGTGTGTGTGTGTGTGTGTGTGTTGTCGGTGTGTGTGTGTGTGTTGTCGGTGTGTGTGTGTGTGTGTGTGTTGTCGGTGTGTTTGTGTGTGTGTGTTGTCTTTGTGTGTGAGTGTGTGCTGTCGGTGTGTGTGTGTGTTGTGTGTGTGTGTGTTGTCGGTGTGTGTGTGTGTGTTGTCGGTGTGTGTGTGTGTGTTGTCGGTGTGTGTGTGTGTTGTCGGTGTGTGTGTGTATGTTGTCGGTGTGTGTGTGTGTGTTGTCGGTGTGTGTATGTGTGTATGTTGTCGGTGTGTTTGTGTGTGTGTGTTGTCGGTGTGTGTGAGTGTGTGTTGTCGGTGTGTGTGTGTGTGTTGTGTGTGTGTGTGTTGTCGGTGTGTGTGTGTGTGTTGTCGGTGTGTGTGTGTGTGTGTGTTGTCGGTGTGTGTGTGTGTGTGTGTGTGTTGTCGGTGTGTGTGTGTTGTGTGTGTGTGTGTGTGTGTGTGTGTGTGTTGTCGGTGTGTGTGTGTGTGTTGTGTGTGTGTGTGTTGTCTGTGTGTGTGTGTGTGTTGTCGGTGTGTGTGTGTGTGTGTGTGTGTTGTCGGTGTGTGTGTGTGTTGTCGGTGTGTGTGTGTGTGTTGTGTGTGTGTGTGTTGTCGGTGTGTGTGTGTTGTCGTGTGTGTGTGTGTGTGTTGTCAGTGTGTGTGTGTGTTGCTGGTGTTTGTGTGTGTGTGTGTTGTCGGTGTGTGTGTGTGTGTTGTCGGTGTGTGTGTGTGTGTGTGTGTGTGTGTGTTTTGTCGGTGTGTGTGTGTGTGTTGTCGGTGTGTGTGTGTGTTGTCGGTGTGTGTGTGTGTGTGTGTGTGTTGTCGGTGTGTTTGTGTGTGTGTGTTGTCTTTGTGTGTGAGTGTGTGTTGTCGGTGTGTGTGTGTGTTGTGTGTGTGTGTGTTGTCGGTGTGTGTGTGTGTTGTCGGTGTGTGTGTTGTTGGTGTGTGTGTGTGTGTTGTCGGTGTGTGTGTATGTGTTGTCGGTGTGTGTGTGTGTTGTGTGTGTGTGTGTGTGTGTGTGTTGTCGGTGTGTGTGTGTGTGTGTTGTGTGTGTGTGTGTTGTCGGTGTGTGTGTGTGTGTGATGTCGGTGTGTGTGTGTGTTGTCGGTGTGTGTGTGTGTTGTCGGTGTGTGTGTGTGTGTTGTCGGTGTGTGTGTGTGTGTGTGTTGTCGGTGTGTTTGTGTGTGTGTGTGAGTGTGTGTGTGAGTGTGTGTTGTCGGTGTGTGTGTGTGTTGTGTGTGTGTGTTGTCGGTATGTGTGTGTGTTGTCGGTGTGTGTGTGTGTGTGTGTTGTCGGTGTGTGTGTGTGTGTGTGTTGTCGGTGTGTGTGTGTGTGTGTGTGTGTTGTCGGTGTGTGTGTGTTGTGTGTGTGTGTGTGTGTGTTGTCGGTGTGTGTGTGTGTGTTGTGTGTGTGTGTGTTGTCGGTGTGTGTGTGTGTGTGTTGTCGGTGTGTGTGTGTGTGTTGTGTGTGTGTGTGTGTTGTCGGTGTGTGTGTGTGTTGTCGGTGTGTGTGTGTGTGTTGTCGGTGTGTGTGTGTGTGTTGTCGGTGTGTGTGTGTGTGTGTGTTGTCGGTGTGTTTGTGTGTGTGTGTTGTCGGTGTGTGTGAGTGTGTGTTGTCGGTGTGTGTGTGTGTGTTGTGTGTTGTCGGTGTGTGTGTGTGTGTTGTCGGTGTGTGTGTGTGTGTTGTCGGTGTGTGTGTGTGTG
Organism: Salmo salar; assembly: GCF_965601325.2. Classification (NCBI taxonomy): domain Eukaryota; kingdom Metazoa; phylum Chordata; class Actinopteri; order Salmoniformes; family Salmonidae; genus Salmo; species Salmo salar. The sequence goes on from NC_138318.1 coordinate 135,609, forward strand.
TGTGTTGTCGGTGTGTTTGTGTGTGTGTTGTCGGTGTGTATGTGTGTGTGTGTTGTCTTTGTGTGTGAGTGTGTGCTGTCGGTGTGTGTGTGTGTGTTGTCGGTGTGTGTGTGTGTGTGTTGTCGGTGTGTGTGAGTATGTGTTTTGTCGGTGTGTTTGTGTGTGTGTTGTCGGTGTGTTTGTGTGTGTGTTGCTGGTGTTTGTGTGTGTGTGTGTTGTCGGTGTGTGTGTGTTGTCGGTGTGTGTGTGTGTGTGTGTGTGTTGTCGGTGTGTGTGTGTGTGTTGTCGGTGTGTGTGTGTGTGTGAGTGTTGTCGGTGTGTTTGTGTGTGTGTGTTGTCTTTGTGTGTGAGTGTGTGCTGTCGGTGTGTGTGTGTGTTGTGTGTGTGTGTGTTGTCGGTGTGTGTGTGTGTGTTGTCGGTGTGTGTGTGTGTGTTGTCGGTGTGTGTGTGTGTTGTCGGTGTGTGTGTGTATGTTGTCGGTGTGTGTGTGTGTGTTGTCGGTGTGTGTATGTGTGTATGTTGTCGGTGTGTTTGTGTGTGTGTGTTGTCGGTGTGTGTGAGTGTGTGTTGTCGGTGTGCGTGTGTGTGTTGTGTGTGTGTGTGTTGTCGGTGTGTGTGTGTGTTGTCGGTGTGTGTGTGTGTGTGTGTTGTCGGTGTGTGTGTGTGTGTGTGTGTGTTGTCGGTGTGTGTGTGTTGTGTGTGTGTGTGTGTGTGTGTGTGTGTGTGTTGTCGGTGTGTGTGTGTGTGTGTTGTGTGTGTGTGTGTTGTCTGTGTGTGTGTGTGTGTTGTCGGTGTGTGTGTGTGTGTGTGTGTGTTGTCGGTGTGTGTGTGTGTTGTCGGTGTGTGTGTGTGTGTTGTGTGTGTGTGTGTTGTCGGTGTGTGTGTGTTGTCGTGTGTGTGTGTGTGTGTTGTCAGTGTGTGTGTGTGTTGCTGGTGTTTGTATGTGTGTGTGTTGTCGGTGTGTGTGTGTGTGTTGTCGGTGTGTGTGTGTGTGTGTGTGTGTGTGTGTTTTGTCGGTGTGTGTGTGTGTGTTGTCGGTGTGTGTGTGTGTTGTCGGTGTGTGTGTGTGTGTGTGTGTGTTGTCGGTGTGTTTGTGTGTGTGTGTTGTCTTTGTGTGTGAGTGTGTGTTGTCGGTGTGTGTGTGTGTTGTGTGTGTGTGTGTTGTCGGTGTGTGTGTGTGTTGTCGGTGTGTGTGTTGTTGGTGTGTGTGTGTGTGTTGTCGGTGTGTGTGTATGTGTTGTCGGTGTGTGTGTGTGTTGTGTGTGTGTGTGTGTGTGTGTGTTGTCGGTGTGTGTGTGTGTGTTGTGTGTGTGTGTGTTGTCGGTGTGTGTGTGTGTGTGATGTCGGTGTGTGTGTGTGTTGTCGGTGTGTGTGTGTGTTGTCGGTGTGTGTGTGTGTGTTGTCGGTGTGTGTGTGTGTGTGTGTTGTCGGTGTGTTTGTGTGTGTGTGTGAGTGTGTGTGTGAGTGTGTGTTGTCGGTGTGTGTGTGTGTTGTGTGTGTGTGTTGTCGGTATGTGTGTGTGTTGTCGGTGTGTGTGTGTGTGTGTGTTGTCGGTGTGTGTGTGTGTGTGTGTGTTGTCGGTGTGTGTGTGTGTGTGTGTGTGTTGTCGGTGTGTGTGTGTTGTGTGTGTGAGTGTGTGTGTTGTCGGTGTGTGTGTGTGTGTTGTGTGTGTGTGTGTTGTCGGTGTGTGTGTGTGTGTGTTGTCGGTGTGTGTGTGTGTGATGTGTGTGTGTGTGTTGTCGGTGTGTGTGTGTGTTGTCGGTGTGTGTGTGTGTGTTGTCGGTGTGTGTGTGTGTGTTGTCGGTGTGTGTGTGTGTGTGTGTTGTCGGTGTGTTTGTGTGTGTGTGTTGTCGGTGTGTGTGAGTGTGTGTTGTCGGTGTGTGTGTGTGTGTTGTGTGTGTGTGTGTTGTCGGTGTGTGTGTGTGTTGTCGGTGTGTGTGTGTGTGTGTGTGTTGTCGGTGTGTGTGTGTGTATGTTGTCGGTGTGTGTGTGTGTGTTGTGTGTGTGTGTGTGTGTGTGTGTGTGTTTTCGGTGTGGGTGTGTGTGTTGTGTGTGTGTGTGTTGTCGGTGTGTGTGTGTGTGTTGTCGGTGTGTGTGTGTGTGTTGTCGGTGTGTGTGTGTTGTCGGTGTGTGTGTGTTGTCGGTGTGTGTGTGTGTGTTGTCGATGTGTGTGTGTGTGTTGTCGGTGTGTGTGTGTGTGTTGTCAGTGTGTGTGTGTGTGTGTGTGTTGTCGGTGTGTGTGTGTGTGTGTTGTGTGTGTGTGTGTGTTGTCGGTGTTTGTGTGTTGTCGGTGTGTGTGTGTGTGTGTGTGTGTGTGTTGTCGGTGTGTGTGTGTGTGTGTTGTCGGTGTGTGTGTGTGTGTGTTGTCGTTTTGTGTGTGTTATCGGTGTGTGTGTGTGTGTGTTGTCAGTGTGTGTGTGTGTGTGTGTGTGTGTGTTGTCGGTGTGTGTGTGTGTTGTCTGTGTGTGTGTGTGTGTGTGTGTGTTGTCGGTGTGTGTGTGTTGTCGGTGTGTGTGTGTTTATGTGTTGTCGATGTGTGTGTGTTTGTGTTGTCGGTGTGTGTGTGTGTGTGTGTTGTCGGTGTGTGTGTGTGTTGTCGGTGTGTGTGTGTGTGTTGTCGGTGTGTGTGTGTGTGGGTGTTGTCGGTGTGTGTGTGTGTGTTGTCGGTTTGTGTGTGTGTGTTGTCGGTGTGTGTGTGTGTGTTGTCGGTGTGTGTGTGTGTGTTGTCAGTGTGTGTGTGTGTGTGTTGTCGGTGTGTGTGTGTTTATGTGTTGTCGGTGTGTGTGTGTGTGTGTTGTCGGTGTGTGTGTGTGTGTGTGTGTTGTCGGTGTGTGTGTGTGTTGTCGGTGTGTGTGTGTTGTCGGTGTGTCTGTGTGTGTGTTGTCGGTTTGTGTGTGTGTGTTGTCGGTGTGTGTGTGTGTGTGTGTGTTGTCGGTGTGTGTGTGTGTTGTCGGTGTGTGTGTGTGTGTGTGTTGTCGGTGTGTGTGTGTTATCGGTGTGTGTGTGTGTGTGTTGTCGGTGTGTGTGTGTGTGTTGTCGGTGTGTGTGTGTTGTCTGTGTGTGTGTGTGTGTGTTTTGTCGGTGTGTGTGTGTTGTCGGTGTGTGTGTATTTATGTGTTGTCGGTGTGTGTGTGTTTGTGCTGTCGGTGTGTGTGTGTGTTGTCGGTGTGTGTTTGTGTGTGTTGTCGGTGTGTGTGTGTGTGTGTTGTCGGTGTGTGTGTGTGTGTGTGTGTATGTGTGTTGTCGGTGTGTGTGTGTGTTGTCGGTTTGTGTGTGTGTGTTGTCGGTGTGTGTGTGTGTGTTGTCGGTGTGTGTGTGTGTGTGTTGTCAGTGTGTGTGTGTGTGTGTTGTCGCCGTGTGGGTGTGTTTATGTGTTGTCGGTGTGTGTGTGTGTGTGTTGTCGGTGTGTGTGTGTGTGTGTGTTGTCGGTGTGTGTGTGTGTTGTCGGTGTGTGTGTGTGTGTTGTCGGTGTGTGTGTGTGTGGGTGTTGTCGGTGTGTGTGTGTGTGTTGTCGGTTTGTGTGTGTGTGTTGTCGGTGTGTGTGTGTGTGTTGTCGGTGTGTGTGTGTGTGTTGTCAGTGTGTGTGTGTGTGTGTTGTCGGTGTGTGTGTGTTTATGTGTTGTCGGTGTGTGTGTGTGTGTGTGTGTTGTCGGTGTGTGTGTGTGTGTGTGTGTTGTCGGTGTGTGTGTGTGTTGTCGGTGTGTGTGTGTTGTCGGTGTGTGTGTGTGTGTGTTGTCGGTGTGTGTGTGTGTGTGTGTTGTCGGTGTGTGTGTGTGTTGTCGGTGTGTGTGTGTGTGTTGTCGGTGTGTGTGTGTGTGGGTGTTGTCGGTGTGTGTGTGTGTGTTGTCGGTTTGTGTGTGTGTGTTGTCGGTGTGTGTGTGTGTGTTGTCGGTGTGTGTGTGTGTGTTGTCAGTGTGTGTGTGTGTGTGTTGTCGGTGTGTGTGTGTTTATGTGTTGTCGGTGTGTGTGTGTGTGTGTTGTCGGTGTGTGTGTGTGTGTGTGTGTTGTCGGTGTGTGTGTGTGTTGTCGGTGTGTGTGTGTTGTCGGTGTGTCTGTGTGTGTGTTGTCGGTTTGTGTGTGTGTGTGTGTGTTGTCGGTGTGTGTGTGTGTGTTGTCGGTGTGTGTGTGTGTGTGTTGTCGGTGTGTGTGTGTTGTGTGTGTGTGTTTTGTCGGTGTGTATGTGTGTTGTCGGTGTGTGTGTGTGTGTGTGTGTTGTCGGTGTGTGTGTGTTGTCGGTGTGTGTGTGTGTGTGTTGTCGGTGTGTGTGTGTGTGTGTGTTGTCAGTGTGTGTGTGTGTGTGTTGTCGGTTTGTGTGTGTGTGTTGTGTGTGTGTGTGTTGTCGGTGTGTGTGTGTATGTGTGTTGTCGGTGTGTGTGTGTTGTCGGTGTGTGTGTGTGTGTGTGTGTGTGTTGTCGGTGTGTGTGAGTGTGTGTTGTGGGTGTGTGTGTGTGTGTGTGTTGTCTGTGTGTGTGTGTGTGTGTGTGTTGTCGGTGTGTGTGTGTTGTCGGTGTGTGTGTGTTTATGTGTTGTCGGTGTGTGTGTGTTTGTGTTGTCGGTGTGTGTGTGTGTGTGTTGTCGGTGTGTGTGTGTGTGTGTTGTCGGTGTGTGTGTGTGTGTGTGTGTGTGTTGTCGGTGTGTGTGTGTGTGTTGTCGGTTTGTGTGTGTGTGTTGTCGGTGTGTGTGTGTGTGTTGTCGGTGTGTGTGTGTATGTGTTGTCGGTGTGTGTGTGTGTTGTGTGTGTGTGTGTGTGTGTGTTGTCGGTGTGTGTGTGTGTGTTGTGTGTGTGTGTGTTGTCGGTGTGTGTGTGTGTGTGATGTCGGTGTGTGTGTGTGTTGTCGGTGTGTGTGTGTGTGTTGTCGGTGTGTGTGTGTGTGTTGTCGGTGTGTGTGTGTGTGTGTGTTGTCGGTGTGTTTGTGTGTGTGTGTGAGTGTGTGTGTGAGTGTGTGTTGTCGGTGTGTGTGTGTGTGTTGTGTGTGTGTGTTGTCGGTGTGTGTGTGTGTTGTCGGTGTGTGTGTGTGTGTGTGTTGTCGGTGTGTGTGTGTGTGTGTGTTGTCGGTGTGTGTGTGTTGTGTGTGTGTGGGTGTGTGTTGTCGGTGTGTGTGTGTGTGTTGTGTGTGTGTGTGTTGTCGGTGTGTGTGTGTGTGTGTTGTCGGTGTGTGTGTGTGTGTTGTGTGTGTGTGTGTTGTCGGTGTGTGTGTGTGTTGTCGGTGTGTGTGTGTGTGTTGTCGGTGTGTGTGTGTGTGTTGTCGGTGTGTGTGTGTGTGTGTGTTGTCGGTGTGTTTGTGTGTGTGTGTTGTCGGTGTGTGTGAGTGTGTGTTGTCGGTGTGTGTGTGTGTGTTGTGTGTGTGTGTGTTGTCGGTGTGTGTGTGTGTTGTCGGTGTGTGTGTGTGTGTGTGTTGTCGGTGTGTGTGTGTGTGTGTGTTGTCGGTGTGTGTGTGTGTATGTTGTCGGTGTGTGTGTGTGTGTTGTGTGTGTGTGTGTGTGTGTGTGTGTGTTTTCGGTGTGTGTGTGTGTGTTGTGTGTGTGTGTGTTGTCGGTGTGTGTGTGTGTGTTGTCGGTGTGTGTGTGTGTGTGTGTTGTCGGTGTGTGTGTGTGTGTGTTGTCGGTGTGTGTGTGTGTGTTGTGTGTGTGTGTGTTGTTTGTGTGTGTGTGTGTGTGTTGTCGGTGTGTGTGTGTGTGTGTTGTCGGTGTGTGTGTGTTGTCGGTGTGTGTGTGTTGTCGGTGTGTGTGTGTGTGTGTTGTCGATGTGTGTGTGTGTGTTGTCGGTGTGTGTGTGTGTGTGTTGTCAGTGTGTGTGTGTGTGTGTGTGTTGTCGGTGTGTGTGTGTGTGTGTTGTGTGTGTGTGTGTGTGTTGTCGGTGTGTGTGTGTTGTCGGTGTTTGTGTGTTGTCGGTGTGTGTGTGTGTGTTGTCGGTGTGTGTGTGTGTGTGTTGTCGGTGTGTGTGTGTGTGTGTTGTCGTTGTGTGTGTGTTATCGGTGTGTGTGTGTGTTGTCGGTGTGTGTGTGTGTGTGTGTGTGTGTTGTCGGTGTGTGTGTGTGTTGTCTGTGTGTGTGTGTGTGTGTGTGTGTGTTGTCGGTGTGTGTGTGTTGTCGGTGTGTGTGTGTTTATGTGTTGTCGGTGTGTGTGTGTTTGTGTTGTCGGTGTGTGTGTGTGTGTGTGTTGTCGGTGTGTGTGTTATCGGTGTGTGTGTGTGTGTTGTCGGTGTGTGTGTGTGTGGGTGTTGTCGGTGTGTGTGTGTGTGTTGTCGGTTTGTGTGTGTGTGTTGTCGGTGTGTGTGTGTTGTCGGTGTGTGTGTGTGTGTTGTCAGTGTGTGTGTGTGTGTGTTGTCGGTGTGTGTGTGTTTATGTGTTGTCGGTGTGTGTGTGTGTGTGTTGTCGGTGTGTGTGTGTGTGTGTGTGTTGTCGGTGTGTGTGTGTGTTGTCGGTGTGTGTGTGTTGTCGGTGTGTCTGTGTGTGTGTTGTCGGTTTGTGTGTGTGTGTGTGTTGTCGGTGTGTGTGTGTGTGTTGTCGGTGTGTGTGTGTGTGTGTTTTCGGTGTGTGTGTGTTGTGTGTGTGTGTGTTGTCGGTGTGTATGTGTGTTGTCGGTGTGTGTGTGTGTGTGTGTGTGTGTGTGTTGTCGGTGTGTGTGTGTTGTCGGTGTGTGTGTGTGTGTGTTGTCGGTGTGTGTGTGTGTGTGTGTGTGTTGTCAGTGTGTGTGTGTGTGTGTGTGTTGTCGGTGTGTGTGTGTGTGTTGTGTGTGTGTGTGTTGTCGGTGTGTGTGTGTATGTGTGTTGTCGGTGTGTGTGTGTTGTCGGTGTGTGTGAGTGTGTGTTGTGGGTGTGTGTGTGTGTGTGTGTTGTCTGTGTGTGTGTGTGTGTGTGTGTTGTCGGTGTGTGTGTGTTGTCGGTGTGTGTGTGTTTATGTGTTGTCGGTGTGTGTGTGTTTGTGTTGTCGGTGTGTGTGTGTGTGTGTTGTCGGTGTGTGTGTGTGTGTGTTGTCGGTGTGTGTGTGTGTGTGTGTGTGTTGTCGGTGTGTGTGTGTGTGTTGTCGGTTTGTGTGTGTGTGTTGTCGGTGTGTGTGTGTGTGTTGTCGGTGTGTGTGTGTGTGTGTTGTCAGTGTGTGTGTGTGTGTGTTGTCGGTGTGTGTGTGTGTGTGTGTTGTCGGTGTGTGTGTGTGTTGTCGGTGTGTGTGTGTGTGTGTGTGTGTTGTCGGTGTGTCTGTGTGTGTTGTGGGAGTGTGTGTGTGTGTGTGTGTGTGTTGTCGGTGTGTGTGTGTGTTGTGTGTGTGTGTGTTGTCGGTGTGTGTGTGTGTGTTGTCGGTGTGTGTGTGTGTGTTGTGTGTGTGTGTGTTGTCGGTGTGTGTGTGTGTTGTCGGTGTGTGTGTGTTGTCGGTGTGTGTGTGTGTTGTCGGTGTGTGTGTGTGTGTTGTCGGTGTGTGTGTGTGTGTTGTCGGTGTGTGTGTGTGTGTTGTCGGTGTGTTTGTGTGTGTGTGTTGTCGGTGTGTGTGAGTGTGTGTTGTCGGTGTGTGTGTGTGTGTGTTGTGTGTGTGTGTGTTGTCAGTGTGTGTGTGTGTTGTCGGTGTGTGTGTGTGTGTGTGTTGTCGGTGTGTGTGTGTGTGTGTGTTGTCGGTGTGTGTGTGTGTGTCTTGTCGGTGTGTGTGTGTGTGTTGTGTGTGTGTGTGTGTGTGTTGTGTGTGTGTGTGTTGTCGGTGTGTGTGTGTGTGTGTTGTCGGTGTGTGTGTGTGTGTGTGTTGTCGGTGTGTGTGTGTGTGTGTTGTCGGTGTGTGTGTGTGTGTTGTGTGTGTGTGTGTTGTCGGTGTGTGTGTGTGTGTGTTGTCGGTGTGTGTGTGTGTTGTCGGTGTGTGTGTGTGTTGTCGGTGTGTGTGTGTTGTCGGTGTGTGTGTGTTTTGTCGATGTGTGTGTGTGTGTTGTCGGTGTGTGTGTGTGTGTGTTGTCAGTGTGTGTGTGTGTGTGTGTTGTCGGTGTGTGTGTGTGTGTTGTGTGTGTGTGTGTGTGTTTACGGTGTGTGTGTGTGTGTTGTCGGTGTGTGTGTGTTGTCGGTGTGTGTGTGTGTGTGTGTGTGTTGTCGGTGTGTGTGTGTGTGTGTTGTCGGTGTGTGTGTGTGTGTGTGTGTGTTGTCGGTGTGTGTGTGTGTGTTATCGGTGTGTGTGTGTGTGTGTTGTCGGTGTGTGTGTGTGTGTGTGTGTGTTGTCTGTGTGTGTGTGTGTGTGTTGTCGGTGTGTGTGTGTTGTCGGTGTGTGTGTGTTTATGTGTTGTCGGTGTGTGTGTGTTTGTGTTGTCGGTGTGTGTGTGTGTGTGTTGTCGGTGTGTGTGTGTGTGTGTTGTCGGTGTGTGTGTGTGTATGTGTGTGTGTTGTCGGTGTGTGTGTGTGTGTTGTCGGTTTGTGTGTGTGTGTTGTCGGTGTGTGTGTGTGTGTTGTCGGTGTGTGTGTGTGTGTGTTGTCAGTGTGTGTGTTTGTGTGTTGTCGGTGTGTGTGTGTGTTGTCGGTGTGTGTGTGTGTTGTCGGTGTGTGTGTGTGTTGTCGGTGTGTGTGTGTTGTCGGTGTGTGTGAGTGTGTGTTGTGGGTGTGTGTGTGTGTGTGTGTTGTCTGTGTGTGTGTGTGTGTGTGTGTTGTCGGTGTGTGTGTGTTGTCGGTGTGTGTGTGTTTATGTGTTGTCGGTGTGTGTGTGTTTGTGTTGTCGGTGTGTGTGTGTGTGTGTTGTCGGTGTGTGTGTGTGTGTGTTGTCGGTGTGTGTGTGTGTGTGTGTGTGTTGTCGGTGTGTGTGTGTGTGTTGTCGGTTTGTGTGTGTGTGTGTTGTCGGTGTGTGTGTGTGTGTTGTCGGTGTGTGTGTGTGTGTGTTGTCAGTGTGTGTGTGTGTGTGTTGTCGGTGTGTGTGTGTGTTGTCGGTGTGTGTGTGTGTGTGTTGTCGGTGTGTGTGTGTGTTGTCGGTGTGTGTGTGTGTGTGTGTGTGTGTTGTCGGTGTGTGTGTGTGTGTTGTGGGAGTGTGTGTGTGTGTGTGTGTGTGTTGTCGGTGTGTGTGTGTGTTGTGTGTGTGTGTTGTCGGTGTGTGTGTGTGTGTTGTCGGTGTGTGTGTGTGTGTTGTGTGTGTGTGTGTTGTCGTGTGTGTGTGTGTTGTCGGTGTGTGTGTGTGTGTTGTCGGTGTGTGTGTGTGTTGTCGGTGTGTGTGTGTGTGTTGTCGGTGTGTGTGTGTGTGTTGTCGGTGTGTTTGTGTGTGTGTGTTGTCGGTGTGTGTGAGTGTGTGTTGTCGGTGTGTGTGTGTGTGTGTTGTGTGTGTGTGTGTTGTCAGTGTGTGTGTGTGTTGTCGGTGTGTGTGTGTGTGTGTGTGTTGTCGGTGTGTGTGTGTGTGTGTGTTGTCGGTGTGTGTGTGTGTGTCTTGTCGGTGTGTGTGTGTGTTGTGTGTGTGTGTGTGTGTGTTGTGTGTGTGTGTGTTGTCGGTGTGTGTGTGTGTGTGTTGTCGGTGTGTGTGTGTGTGTGTGTTGTCGGATTGTGTGTGTGTGTGTTGTCGGTGTGTGTGTGTGTGTTGTGTGTGTGTGTGTTGTCGGTGTGTGTGTGTGTGTGTTGTCGGTGTGTGTGTGTGTTGTCGGTGTGTGTGTGTGTGTGTTGTCGGTGTGTGTGTGTTGTCGGTGTGTGTGTGTTTTGTCGATGTGTGTGTGTGTGTTGTCGGTGTGTGTGTGTGTGTGTTGTCAGTGTGTGTGTGTGTGTGTGTTGTCGGTGTGTGTGTGTGTGTTGTGTGTGTGTGTGTGTGTTGTCGGTGTGTGTGTGTGTGTTGTCGGTGTGTGTGTGTTGTCGGTGTGTGTGTGTGTGTGTGTGTGTTGTCGGTGTGTGTGTGTGTGTGTTGTCGGTGTGTGTGTGTGTGTGTGTGTGTTGTCGGTGTGTGTGTGTGTGTTATCGGTGTGTGTGTGTGTGTGTTGTCGGTGTGTGTGTGTGTGTGTGTGTTGTCTGTGTGTGTGTGTGTGTGTTGTCGGTGTGTGTGTGTTGTCGGTGTGTGTGTGTTTATGTGTTGTCGGTGTGTGTGTGTTTGTGTTGTCGGTGTGTGTGTGTGTGTGTTGTCGGTGTGTGTGTGTGTGTGTTGTCGGTGTGTGTGTGTGTATGTGTGTGTGTTGTCGGTGTGTGTGTGTGTGTTGTCGGTTTGTGTGTGTGTGTTGTCGGTGTGTGTGTGTGTGTTGTCGGTGTGTGTGTGTGTTGTCAGTGTGTGTGTGTGTGTGTGTGTTGTCGGTGTGTGTGTGTGTTGTCGGTGTGTGTGTGTGTTGTCGGTGTGTGTGTGTGTTGTCGGTGTGTGTGTGTGTGTGTGTGTTGTCGGTGTGTGTGTGTGTGTTGTGGGAGTGTGTGTGTGTGTGTGTGTGTGTTGTCGGTGTGTGTGTGTGTTGTGTGTGTGTGTGTTGTCGGTGTGTGTGTGTGTGTGTGTGTTGTCGGTGTGTGTGTGTGTGTTGTGTGTGTGTGTGTTGTCGGTGTGTGTGTGTGTGTGTTGTCGGTGTGTGTGTGTGTGTTGTCGGTGTGTGTGTGTGTGTGTGTTGTCGGTGTGTGTGTGTGTTGTCGGTGTGTGTGTGTGTGTTGTGTGTGTGTGTGTTGTCGGTGTGTGTGTGTGTGTGTTGTCGGTGTGTGTGTATGTTGTCGGTGTGTGTGTGTGTGTGTTGTCGGTGTGTGTGTGTTGTCGGTGTGTGTGTGTGTGTTTTGTCGATGTGTGTGTGTGTGTTGTCGGTGTGTGTGTGTGTGTGTTGTCAGTGTGTGTGTGTGTGTGTGTTGTCGGTGTGTGTGTGTGTGTTGTGTGTGTGTGTGTGTGTTGTCGGTGTGTGTGTGTGTGTTGTCGGTGTGTGTGTGTTGTCGGTGTGTGTGTGTGTGTTGTCGGTGTGTGTGTGTGTGTGTTGTCGGTGTGTGTGTGTGTGTTGTCGGTGTGTTTGTGTGTGTGTGTTGTCGGTGTGTGTGAGTGTGTGTTGTCGGTGTGTGTGTGTGTGTTGTGTGTGTGTGTGTTGTCGGTGTGTGTGTGTGTTGTCGGTGTGTGTGTGTGTGTTGTCGGTGTGTGTGTGTGTGTTGTCGGTGTGTGTGTGTGTGTCTTGTCGGTGTGTGTGTGTGTGTTGTGTGTGTGTGTGTGTGTGTGTTGTGTGTGTGTGTGTTGTCGGTGTGTGTGTGTGTTGTCGGTGTGTGTGTGTGTTGTCGGTGTGTGTGTGTGTGTGTTGTCGGTGTGTGTGTGTGTGTGTGTGTTGTCGGTGTGTGTGTGTGTGTTGTGGGAGTGTGTGTGTGTGTGTGTGTGTGTTGTCGGTGTGTGTGTGTGTTGTGTGTGTGTGTGTTGTCGGTGTGTGTGTGTGTGTGTTGTCGGTGTGTGTGTGTGTGTTGTGTGTGTGTGTGTTGTCGGTGTGTGTGTGTGTGTGTTGTCGGTGTGTGTGTGTGTGTTGTCGGTGTGTGTGTGTGTGTTGTCGGTGTGTGTGTGTGTTGTCGGTGTGTGTGTGTGTGTTGTGTGTGTGTGTGTTGTCGGTGTGTGTGTGTGTGTGTTGTCGGTGTGTGTGTGTGTTGTCGGTGTGTGTGTGTGTGTGTTGTCGGTGTGTGTGTGTTGTCGGTGTGTGTGTGTGTGTTTTGTCGATGTGTGTGTGTGTGTTGTCGGTGTGTGTGTGTGTGTGTTGTCAGTGTGTGTGTGTGTGTGTGTTGTCGGTGTGTGTGTGTGTGTTGTGTGTGTGTGTGTGTGTTGTCGGTGTGTGTGTGTGTGTTGTCGGTGTGTGTGTGTTGTCGGTGTGTGTGTGTGTGTTGTCGGTGTGTGTGTGTGTGTTGTCGGTGTGTGTGTGTGTGTTGTCGGTGTGTTTGTGTGTGTGTGTTGTCGGTGTGTGTGAGTGTGTGTTGTCGGTGTGTGTGTGTGTGTTGTGTGTGTGTGTGTTGTCGGTGTGTGTGTGTGTTGTCGGTGTGTGTGTGTGTGTTGTCGGTGTGTGTGTGTGTGTGTGTTGTCGGTGTGTGTGTGTGTGTCTTGTCGGTGTGTGTGTGTGTGTTGTGTGTGTGTGTGTGTGTGTGTTGTGTGTGTGTGTGTTGTCGGTGTGTGTGTGTGTGTGTTGTCGGTGTGTGTGTGTGTGTGTGTTGTCGGTGTGTGTGTGTGTGTGTTGTCGGTGTGTGTGTGTGTGTTGTGTGTGTGTGTGTTGTCGGTGTGTGTGTGTGTGTGTTGTCGGTGTGTGTGTGTGTTGTCGGTGTGTGTGTGTGTGTGTTGTCGGTGTGTGTGTGTTGTCGGTGTGTGTGTGTTTTGTCGATGTGTGTGTGTGTGTTGTCGGTGTGTGTGTGTGTGTGTTGTCAGTGTGTGTGTGTGTGTGTGTTGTCAGTGTGTGTGTGTGTTGTGTGTGTGTGTGTGTGTTGTCGGTGTGTGTGTGTGTGTTGTCGGTGTGTGTGTGTTGTCGGTGTGTGTGTGTGTGTGTGTTGTCGGTGTGTGTGTGTGTGTGTTGTCGGTGTGTGTGTGTGTGTGTGTGTGTGTTGTCGGTGTGTGTGTGTGTGTTATCGGTGTGTGTGTGTGTGTGTTGTCGGTGTGTGTGTGTGTGTGTGTGTGTTGTCTGTGTGTGTGTGTGTGTGTGTGTTGTCGGTGTGTGTGTGTTGTCGGTGTGTGTGTGTTTATGTGTTGTCGGTGTGTGTGTGTTTGTGTTGTCGGTGTGTGTGTGTGTGTGTTGTCGGTGTGTGTGTGTGTGTGTTGTCGGTGTGTGTGTGTGTGTGTGTGTTGTCGGTGTGTGTGTGTGTGTTGTCGGTTTGTGTGTGTGTGTTGTCGGTGTGTGTGTGTGTGTTGTCGGTGTGTGTGTGTGTGTGTTGTCAGTGTGTGTGTGTGTGTGTTGTCGGTGTGTGTGTGTGTTGTCGGTGTGTGTGTGTGTGTGTGTGTTGTCGGTGTGTGTGTGTGTTGTCGGTGTGTGTGTGTGTGTGTGTGTGTTGTCGGTGTGTGTGTGTTGTGGGAGTGTGTGTGTGTGTGTGTGTGTGTGTTGTCGGTGTGTGTGTGTGTTGTGTGTGTGTGTGTTGTCGGTGTGTGTGTGTGTGTGTTGTCGGTGTGTGTGTGTGTGTTGTGTGTGTGTGTGTTGTCGGTGTGTGTGTGTGTGTGTTGTCGGTGTGTGTGTGTGTTGTCGGTGTGTGTGTGTGTGTGTTGTCGGTGTGTGTGTGTTGTCGGTGTGTGTGTGTTTTGTCGATGTGTGTGTGTGTGTTGTCGGTGTGTGTGTGTGTGTGTTGTCAGTGTGTGTGTGTGTGTGTGTTGTCGGTGTGTGTGTGTGTGTGTTGTGTGTGTGTGTGTGTGTTGTCGGTGTGTGTGTGTGTGTTGTCGGTGTGTGTGTGTTGTCGGTGTGTGTGTGTGTGTGTGTGTGTGTTGTCGGTGTGTGTGTGTGTGTGTTGTCGGTGTGTGTGTGTGTGTGTTGTCAGTGTGTGTGTGTGTGTGTTGTCGGTGTGTGTGTGTGTTGTCGGTGTGTGTGTGTGTGTGTTGTCGGTGTGTGTGTGTGTTGTCGGTGTGTGTGTGTGTGTGTGTGTGTTGTCGGTGTGTGTGTGTGTGTTGTGGGAGTGTGTGTGTGTGTGTGTGTGTGTTGTCGGTGTGTGTGTGTGTTGTGTGTGTGTGTGTTGTCGGTGTGTGTGTGTGTGTGTTGTCGGTGTGTGTGTGTGTGTTGTGTGTGTGTGTGTTGTCGGTGTGTGTGTGTGTGTGTTGTCGGTGTGTGTGTGTGTGTTGTCGGTGTGTGTGTGTGTTGTCGGTGTGTGTGTGTGTGTTGTCGGTGTGTGTGTGTGTGTTGTCGGTGTGTGTGTGTGTGTTGTCGGTGTGTTTGTGTGTGTGTGTTGTCGGTGTGTGTGAGTGTGTGTTGTCGGTGTGTGTGTGTGTGTTGTGTGTGTGTGTGTTGTCGGTGTGTGTGTGTGTTGTCGGTGTGTGTGTGTGTGTGTGTGTGTTGTCGGTGTGTGTGTGTGTGTGTGTTGTCGGTGTGTGTGTGTCTTGTCGGTGTGTGTGTGTGTGTTGTGTGTGTGTGTGTGTGTGTGTTGTGTGTGTGTGTGTTGTCGGTGTGTGTGTGTGTGTGTTGTCGGTGTGTGTGTGTGTGTGTGTTGTCGGTGTGTGTGTGTGTTGTCGGTGTGTGTGTGTGTGTTGTGTGTGTGTGTGTTGTCGGTGTGTGTGTGTGTGTGTTGTCGGTGTGTGTGTGTGTTGTCGGTGTGTGTGTGTGTGTGTTGTCGGTGTGTGTGTGTTGTCGGTGTGTGTGTGTGTGTTTTGTCGATGTGTGTGTGTGTGTTGTCGGTGTGTGTGTGTGTGTGTTGTCAGTGTGTGTGTGTGTGTGTGTTGTCGGTGTGTGTGTGTGTGTTGTGTGTGTGTGTGTGTGTTGTCGGTGTGTGTGTGTGTGTTGTCGGTGTGTGTGTGTTGTCGGTGTGTGTGTGTGTGTTGTCGGTGTGTGTGTGTGTGTTGTCGGTGTGTGTGTGTGTGTTGTCGGTGTGTTTGTGTGTGTGTGTTGTCGGTGTGTGTGAGTGTGTGTTGTCGGTGTGTGTGTGTGTGTTGTGTGTGTGTGTGTTGTCGGTGTGTGTGTGTGTTGTCGGTGTGTGTGTGTGTGTGTGTTGTCGGTGTGTGTGTGTGTGTGTGTTGTCGGTGTGTGTGTGTGTGTCTTGTCGGTGTGTGTGTGTGTGTTGTGTGTGTGTGTGTGTGTGTGTTGTGTGTGTGTGTGTTGTCGGTGTGTGTGTGTGTGTGTTGTCGGTGTGTGTGTGTGTGTGTGTTGTCGGTGTGTGTGTGTGTGTGTGTTGTCGGTGTGTGTGTGTGTGTTGTGTGTGTGTGTGTTGTCGGTGTGTGTGTGTGTGTGTTGTCGGTGTGTGTGTGTGTTGTCGGTGTGTGTGTGTGTGTGTTGTCGGTGTGTGTGTGTTGTCGGTGTGTGTGTGTTTTGTCGATGTGTGTGTGTGTGTTGTCGGTGTGTGTGTGTGTGTGTTGTCAGTGTGTGTGTGTGTGTGTGTTGTCAGTGTGTGTGTGTGTTGTGTGTGTGTGTGTGTGTTGTCGGTGTGTGTGTGTGTGTTGTCGGTGTGTGTGTGTTGTCGGTGTGTGTGTGTGTGTGTGTGTGTTGTCGGTGTGTGTGTGTGTGTGTTGTCGGTGTGTGTGTGTGTGTGTGTGTGTTGTCGGTGTGTGTGTGTGTGTTATCGGTGTGTGTGTGTGTGTGTTGTCGGTGTGTGTGTGTGTGTGTGTGTGTTGTCTGTGTGTGTGTGTGTGTGTGTGTTGTCGGTGTGTGTGTGTTGTCGGTGTGTGTGTGTTTATGTGTTGTCGGTGTGTGTGTGTTTGTGTTGTCGGTGTGTGTGTGTGTGTGTTGTCGGTGTGTGTGTGTGTGTGTTGTCGGTGTGTGTGTGTGTGTGTGTTGTCGGTGTGTGTGTGTGTGTTGTCGGTTTGTGTGTGTGTGTTGTCGGTGTGTGTGTGTGTGTTGTCGGTGTGTGTGTGTGTGTGTTGTCAGTGTGTGTGTGTGTGTGTTGTCGGTGTGTGTGTGTGTTGTCGGTGTGTGTGTGTGTGTGTTGTCGGTGTGTGTGTGTGTTGTCGGTGTGTGTGTGTGTGTGTGTGTGTTGTCGGTGTGTGTGTGTGTGTTGTGGGAGTGTGTGTGTGTGTGTGTGTGTGTTGTCGGTGTGTGTGTGTGTTGTGTGTGTGTGTGTTGTCGGTGTGTGTGTGTGTGTGTTGTCGGTGTGTGTGTGTGTGTTGTGTGTGTGTGTGTTGTCGGTGTGTGTGTGTGTGTGTTGTCGGTGTGTGTGTGTGTGTTGTCGGTGTGTGTGTGTGTTGTCGGTGTGTGTGTGTGTGTTGTCGGTGTGTGTGTGTGTGTTGTCGGTGTGTGTGTGTGTGTTGTCGGTGTGTTTGTGTGTGTGTGTTGTCGGTGTGTGTGAGTGTGTGTTGTCGGTGTGTGTGTGTGTGTTGTGTGTGTGTGTGTTGTCGGTGTGTGTGTGTGTTGTCGGTGTGTGTGTGTGTGTGTGTTGTCGGTGTGTGTGTGTGTGTGTGTTGTCGGTGTGTGTGTGTGTGTCTTGTCGGTGTGTGTGTGTGTGTTGTGTGTGTGTGTGTGTGTGTGTTGTGTGTGTGTGTGTTGTCGGTGTGTGTGTGTGTGTGTTGTCGGTGTGTGTGTGTGTGTGTGTTGTCGGTGTGTGTGTGTGTGTGTTGTCGGTGTGTGTGTGTGTGTTGTGTGTGTGTGTGTTGTCGGTGTGTGTGTGTGTGTGTTGTCGGTGTGTGTGTGTGTGTTGTCGGTGTGTGTGTGTGTGTGTTGTCGGTGTGTGTGTGTTGTCGGTGTGTGTGTGTGTGTTTTGTCGATGTGTGCGTGTGTGTTGTCGGTGTGTGTGTGTGTGTGTTGTCAGTGTGTGTGTGTGTGTGTGTTGTCGGTGTGTGTGTGTGTGTTGTGTGTGTGTGTGTGTGTTGTCGGTGTGTGTGTGTGTGTTGTCGGTGTGTGTGTGTTGTCGGTGTGTGTGTGTGTGTGTGTGTGTTGTCGGTGTGTGTGTGTGTGTGTTGTCGGTGTGTGTGTGTGTGTGTGTGTGTTGTCGGTGTGTGTGTGTGTGTTATCGGTGTGTGTGTGTGTGTTGTCGGTGTGTGTGTGTGTGTGTGTGTGTTGTCGGTGTGTGTGTGTGTTGTCTGTGTGTGTGTGTGTGTGTGTTGTCGGTGTGTGTGTGTTGTGTGTGTGTGTGTGTTTATGTGTTGTCGGTGTGTGTGTGTGTGTTGTCGGTGTGTGTGTGTGTGTGTGTTGTCGGTGTGTGTGTGTGTGTTGTCGGTGTGTGTGTGTGTGTGTGTTGTCGGTGTGTGTGTGTGTGTGTTGTCGGTGTGTGTGTGTGTGTTGTGTGTGTGTGTGTTGTTTGTGTGTGTGTGTGTGTGTTGTCGGTGTGTGTGTGTTGTCGGTGTGTGTGTGTGTGTGTTGTCGATGTGTGTGTGTGTGTTGTCGGTGTGTGTGTGTGTGTGTGTTGTCAGTGTGTGTGTGTGTGTGTGTGTTGTCGGTGTGTGTGTGTTGTCGGTGTTTGTGTGTTGTCGGTGTGTGTGTGTGTGTGTGTGTGTTGTCGGTGTGTGTGTGTGTGTGTTGTCGGTGTGTGTGTGTTATCGGTGTGTGTGTGTGTGTGTTGTCGGTGTGTGTGTTTGTGTGTGTGTGTGTGTTGTCGGTGTGTGTGTGTGTTGTCTGTGTGTGTGTGTGTGTGTGTTGTCGGTGTGTGTGTGTTTATGTGTTGTCGGTGTGTGTGTGTTTGTGTTGTCGGTGTGTGTGTGTGTGTGTGTTGTCGGTGTGTGTGTGTGTTGTCGGTGTGTGTGTGTGTGTTGTCGGTGTGTGTGTGTGTGGGTGTTGTCGGTGTGTGTGTGTGTGTTGTCGGTTTGTGTGTGTGTGTTGTCGGTGTGTGTGTGTGTGTTGTCGGTTTGTGTGTGTGTGTTGTCAGTGTGTGTGTGTGTGTGTTGTCGGTGTGTGTGTGTTTATGTGTTGTCGGTGTGTGTGTGTGTGTGTTGTCGGTGTGTGTGTGTGTGTGTGTGTTGTCGGTGTGTGTGTGTGTTGTTGGTGTGTGTGTGTTGTCGGTGTGTCTGTGTGTGTGTTGTCGGTTTGTGTGTGTGTGTGTGTGTGTTGTCGGTGTGTGTGTGTGTGTTGTCGGTGTGTGTGTGTGTGTGTTGTTGGTGTGTGTGTGTTGTGTGTGTGTGTGTTGTCGGTGTGTATGTGTGTTGTCGGTGTGTGTGTGTGTGTGTGTGTTGTCGGTGTGTGTGTGTTGTCGGTGTGTGTGTGTGTGTGTTGTCGGTGTGTGTGTGTGTGTTGTCAGTGTGTGTGTGTGTGTGTGTGTGTTGTCGGTGTGTGTGTGTGTGTTGTGTGTGTGTGTGTTGTCGGTGTGTGTGTGTATGTGTGTTGTCGGTGTGTGTGTGTTGTCGGTGTGTGTGTGTGTGTGTGTGTGTGTGTTGTCGGTGTGTGTGAGTGTGTGTTGTGGGTGTGTGTGTGTGTGTGTGTTGTCTGTGTGTGTGTGTGTGTGTGTGTTGTCGGTGTGTGTGTGTTGTCGGTGTGTGTGTGTTTATGTGTTGTCGGTGTGTGTGTGTTTGTGTTGTCGGTGTGTGTGTGTGTGTGTTGTCGGTGTGTGTGTGTGTTGTCGGTGTGTGTGTGTGTGTGTGTTGTCGGTGTGTGTGTGTGTGTTGTCGGTTTGTGTGTGTGTGTTGTCGGTGTGTGTGTGTGTGTTGTCGGTGTGTGTGTGTGTGTGTTGTCAGTGTGTGTGTGTGTGTGTTGTCGGTGTGTGTGTGTGTTGTCGGTGTGTGTGTGTGTGTGTTGTCGGTGTGTGTGTGTGTGTGTGTTGTCGGTGTGTTTGTGTGTGTGTGTGAGTGTGTGTGTGAGTGTGTGTTGTCGGTGTGTGTGTGTGTGTTGTGTGTGTGTGTGTTGTCGGTGTGTGTGTGTGTTGTCCGAGTGTGTGTGTGTGTGTGTTGTCGGTGTGTGTGTGTGTGTGTTGTCGGTGTGTGTGAGTGTGTGTTGTCGGTGTGTGTGTGTGTGTTGTGTGTGTGTGTGTTGTCGGTGTGTGTGTGTGTTGTCGGTGTGTGTGTGTGTGTGTGTTGTCGGTGTGTGTGTGTGTGTGTGTTGTCGGTGTGTGTGTGTGTGTTGTCGGTGTGTGTGTGTGTGTTGTGTGTGTGTGTGTGTGTGTTGTCGGTGTGTGTGTGTGTGTGTTGTCGGTGTGTGTGTGTGTGTGTTGTCGGTGTGTGTGTGTGTGTTGTCGGTGTGTGTGTGTGTGTTGTCGGTGTGTGTGTGTGTGTGTGTTGTCGGTGTGTTTGTGTGTGTGTTGTCGGTGTGTATGTGTGTGTGTGTTGTCTTTGTGTGTGAGTGTGTGCTGTCGGTGTGTGTGTGTGTGTTGTCGGTGTGTGTGTGTGTGTGTTGTCGGTGTGTTTGTGTGTGTGTTGTCGGTGTGTTTGTGTGTGTGTTGCTGGTGTTTGTGTGTGTGTGTGTTGTCGGTGTGTGTGTGTGTGTGTTGTCGGTGTGTGTGTGTGTGTGTGTGTGTTGTCGGTGTGTGTGTGTGTGTTGTCGGTGTGTGTGTGTGTGTTGTCGGTGTGTGTGTGTGTGTGTTGTCGGTGTGTTTGTGTGTGTGTGTTGTCTTTGTGTGTGAGTGTGTGCTGTCGGTGTGTGTGTGTGTTGTGTGTGTGTGTGTTGTCGGTGTGTGTGTGTGTGTTGTCGGTGTGTGTGTGTGTGTTGTCGGTGTGTGTGTGTGTGTTGTCGGTGTGTGTGTGTGTGTTGTCGGTGTGTGTGTGTGTTGTCGGTGTGTGTGTGTATGTTGTCGGTGTGTGTGTGTGTGTTGTCGGTGTGTGTGTGTCTGTATGTTGTCGGTGTGTTTGTGTGTGTGTGTTGTCGGTGTGCGTGAGTGTGTGTTGTCGGTGTGTGTGTGTGTGTTGTGTGTGTGTGTTGTCGGTGTGTGTGTGTGTGTTGTCGGTGTGTGTGTGTGTGTGTGTTGTCGGTGTGTGTGTGTGTGTGTGTGTGTTGTCGGTGTGTGTGTTGTTGGTGTGTGTGTGTGTGTTGTCGGTGTGTGTGTGTATGTGTTGTCGGTGTGTGTGTGTGTTGTGTGTGTGTGTGTGTGTGTGTTGTCGGTGTGTGTGTGTGTGTTGTGTGTGTGTGTGTTGTCGGTGTGTGTGTGTGTGTGATGTCGGTGTGTGTGTGTGTTGTCGGTGTGTGTGTGTGTTGTCGGTGTGTGTGTGTGTGTTGTCGGTGTGTGTGTGTGTGTGTGTTGTCGGTGTGTTTGTGTGTGTGTGTGAGTGTGTGTGTGAGTGTGTGTTGTCGGTGTGTGTGTGTGTGTTGTGTGTGTGTGTGTTGTCGGTGTGTGTGTGTGTTGTCGGTGTGTGTGTGTGTGTTGTCGGTGTGTGTGTGTGTGTGTGTTGTCGGTGTGTGTGTGTGTGTCTTGTCGGTGTGTGTGTGTGTGTTGTGTGTGTGTGTGTGTGTGTGTTGTGTGTGTGTGTGTTGTCGGTGTGTGTGTGTGTGTGTTGTCGGTGTGTGTGTGTGTGTGTGTTGTCGGTGTGTGTGTGTGTGTGTTGTCGGTGTGTGTGTGTGTGTTGTGTGTGTGTGTGTTGTCGGTGTGTGTGTGTGTGTGTTGTCGGTGTGTGTGTGTGTTGTCGGTGTGTGTGTGTGTGTGTTGTCGGTGTGTGTGTGTTGTCGGTGTGTGTGTGTTTTGTCGATGTGTGTGTGTGTGTTGTCGGTGTGTGTGTGTGTGTGTTGTCAGTGTGTGTGTGTGTGTGTGTTGTCAGTGTGTGTGTGTGTTGTGTGTGTGTGTGTGTGTTGTCGGTGTGTGTGTGTGTGTTGTCGGTGTGTGTGTGTTGTCGGTGTGTGTGTGTGTGTGTGTTGTCGGTGTGTGTGTGTGTGTGTTGTCGGTGTGTGTGTGTGTGTGTGTGTGTGTTGTCGGTGTGTGTGTGTGTGTTATCGGTGTGTGTGTGTGTGTGTTGTCGGTGTGTGTGTGTGTGTGTGTGTGTTGTCTGTGTGTGTGTGTGTGTGTGTGTTGTCGGTGTGTGTGTGTTGTCGGTGTGTGTGTGTTTATGTGTTGTCGGTGTGTGTGTGTTTGTGTTGTCGGTGTGTGTGTGTGTGTGTTGTCGGTGTGTGTGTGTGTGTGTTGTCGGTGTGTGTGTGTGTGTGTGTGTTGTCGGTGTGTGTGTGTGTGTTGTCGGTTTGTGTGTGTGTGTTGTCGGTGTGTGTGTGTGTGTTGTCGGTGTGTGTGTGTGTGTGTTGTCAGTGTGTGTGTGTGTGTGTTGTCGGTGTGTGTGTGTGTTGTCGGTGTGTGTGTGTGTGTGTGTGTTGTCGGTGTGTGTGTGTGTTGTCGGTGTGTGTGTGTGTGTGTGTGTGTTGTCGGTGTGTGTGTGTTGTGGGAGTGTGTGTGTGTGTGTGTGTGTGTGTGTTGTCGGTGTGTGTGTGTGTTGTGTGTGTGTGTGTTGTCGGTGTGTGTGTGTGTGTGTTGTCGGTGTGTGTGTGTGTGTTGTGTGTGTGTGTGTTGTCGGTGTGTGTGTGTGTGTTGTGTGTGTGTGTTGTCGGTGTGTGTGTGTGTGTTGTCGGTGTGTGTGTGTGTGTGTGTTGTCGGTGTGTGTGTGTGTGTGTGTGTGTTGTCGGTGTGTGTGTTGTTGGTGTGTGTGTGTGTGTTGTCGGTGTGTGTGTGTATGTGTTGTCGGTGTGTGTGTGTGTTGTGTGTGTGTGTGTGTGTGTGTTGTCGGTGTGTGTGTGTGTGTTGTGTGTGTGTGTGTTGTCGGTGTGTGTGTGTGTGTGATGTCGGTGTGTGTGTGTGTTGTCGGTGTGTGTGTGTGTTGTCGGTGTGTGTGTGTGTGTTGTCGGTGTGTGTGTGTGTGTGTGTTGTCGGTGTGTTTGTGTGTGTGTGTGAGTGTGTGTGTGAGTGTGTGTTGTCGGTGTGTGTGTGTGTGTTGTGTGTGTGTGTGTTGTCGGTGTGTGTGTGTGTTGTCGGTGTGTGTGTGTGTGTTGTCGGTGTGTGTGTGTGTGTGTGTTGTCGGTGTGTGTGTGTGTGTCTTGTCGGTGTGTGTGTGTGTGTTGTGTGTGTGTGTGTGTGTGTGTTGTGTGTGTGTGTGTTGTCGGTGTGTGTGTGTGTGTGTTGTCGGTGTGTGTGTGTGTGTGTGTTGTCGGTGTGTGTGTGTGTGTGTTGTCGGTGTGTGTGTGTGTGTTGTGTGTGTGTGTGTTGTCGGTGTGTGTGTGTGTGTGTTGTCGGTGTGTGTGTGTGTTGTCGGTGTGTGTGTGTGTGTGTTGTCGGTGTGTGTGTGTTGTCGGTGTGTGTGTGTTTTGTCGATGTGTGTGTGTGTGTTGTCGGTGTGTGTGTGTGTGTTGTCAGTGTGTGTGTGTGTGTGTGTTGTCAGTGTGTGTGTGTGTTGTGTGTGTGTGTGTGTGTTGTCGGTGTGTGTGTGTGTGTTGTCGGTGTGTGTGTGTTGTCGGTGTGTGTGTGTGTGTGTGTTGTCGGTGTGTGTGTGTGTGTGTTGTCGGTGTGTGTGTGTGTGTGTGTGTGTGTTGTCGGTGTGTGTGTGTGTGTTATCGGTGTGTGTGTGTGTGTGTTGTCGGTGTGTGTGTGTGTGTGTGTGTGTTGTCTGTGTGTGTGTGTGTGTGTGTGTTGTCGGTGTGTGTGTGTTGTCGGTGTGTGTGTGTTTATGTGTTGTCGGTGTGTGTGTGTTTGTGTTGTCGGTGTGTGTGTGTGTGTGTTGTCGGTGTGTGTGTGTGTGTGTTGTCGGTGTGTGTGTGTGTGTGTGTGTTGTCGGTGTGTGTGTGTGTGTTGTCGGTTTGTGTGTGTGTGTTGTCGGTGTGTGTGTGTTGTCGGTGTGTGTGTGTGTGTGTTGTCAGTGTGTGTGTGTGTGTGTTGTCGGTGTGTGTGTGTGTTGTCGGTGTGTGTGTGTGTGTGTGTGTTGTCGGTGTGTGTGTGTGTTGTCGGTGTGTGTGTGTGTGTGTGTGTGTTGTCGGTGTGTGTGTGTTGTGGGAGTGTGTGTGTGTGTGTGTGTGTGTGTGTTGTCGGTGTGTGTGTGTGTTGTGTGTGTGTGTTGTCGGTGTGTGTGTGTGTGTGTTGTCGGTGTGTGTGTGTGTGTTGTGTGTGTGTGTGTTGTCGGTGTGTGTGTGTGTGTGTTGTCGGTGTGTGTGTGTGTTGTCGGTGTGTGTGTGTGTGTGTTGTCGGTGTGTGTGTGTTGTCGGTGTGTGTGTGTTTTGTCGATGTGTGTGTGTGTGTTGTCGGTGTGTGTGTGTGTGTGTTGTCAGTGTGTGTGTGTGTGTGTGTTGTCGGTGTGTGTGTGTGTGTTGTGTGTGTGTGTGTGTGTTGTCGGTGTGTGTGTGTGTGTTGTCGGTGTGTGTGTGTTGTCGGTGTGTGTGTGTGTGTGTGTGTGTGTTGTCGGTGTGTGTGTGTGTGTGTTGTCGGTGTGTGTGTGTGTATGTTGTCAGTGTGTGTGTGTGTGTGTTGTCGGTGTGTGTGTGTGTTGTCGGTGTGTGTGTGTGTGTGTTGTCGGTGTGTGTGTGTGTTGTCGGTGTGTGTGTGTGTGTGTGTGTGTTGTCGGTGTGTGTGTGTGTGTTGTGGGAGTGTGTGTGTGTGTGTGTGTTGTCGGTGTGTGTGTGTGTTGTGTGTGTGTGTGTTGTCGGTGTGTGTGTGTGTGTGTTGTCGGTGTGTGTGTGTATGTTGTGTGTGTGTGTGTTGTCGGTGTGTGTGTGTGTGTGTTGTCGGTGTGTGTGTGTGTGTTGTCGGTGTGTGTGTGTGTTGTCGGTGTGTGTGTGTGTGTTGTCGGTGTGTGTGTGTGTGTTGTCGGTGTGTGTGTGTGTGTTGTCGGTGTGTTTGTGTGTGTGTGTTGTCGGTGTGTGTGAGTGTGTGTTGTCGGTGTGTGTGTGTGTGTTGTGTGTGTGTGTGTTGTCGGTGTGTGTGTGTGTTGTCGGTGTGTGTGTGTGTGTGTGTGTGTTGTCGGTGTGTGTGTGTGTGTGTGTTGTCGGTGTGTGTGTGTGTGTCTTGTCGGTGTGTGTGTGTGTGTTGTGTGTGTGTGTGTGTGTGTGTTGTGTGTGTGTGTGTTGTCGGTGTGTGTGTGTGTGTGTTGTCGGTGTGTGTGTGTGTGTGTGTTGTCGGTGTGTGTGTGTGTTGTCGGTGTGTGTGTGTGTGTTGTGTGTGTGTGTGTTGTCGGTGTGTGTGAGTGTGTGTTGTCGGTGTGTGTGTGTGTTGTCGGTGTGTGTGTGTGTGTGTTGTCGGTGTGTGTGTGTTGTCGGTGTGTGTGTGTGTGTTTTGTCGATGTGTGTGTGTGTGTTGTCGGTGTGTGTGTGTGTGTGTTGTCAGTGTGTGTGTGTGTGTGTGTTGTCGGTGTGTGTGTGTGTGTTGTGTGTGTGTGTGTGTGTTGTCGGTGTGTGTGTGTGTGTTGTCGGTGTGTGTGTGTTGTCGGTGTGTGTGTGTGTGTTGTCGGTGTGTGTGTGTGTGTTGTCGGTGTGTGTGTGTGTGTTGTCGGTGTGTTTGTGTGTGTGTGTTGTCGGTGTGTGTGAGTGTGTGTTGTCGGTGTGTGTGTGTGTGTTGTGTGTGTGTGTGTTGTCGGTGTGTGTGTGTGTTGTCGGTGTGTGTGTGTGTGTGTGTTGTCGGTGTGTGTGTGTGTGTGTGTTGTCGGTGTGTGTGTGTGTGTGTCTTGTCGGTGTGTGTGTGTGTGTTGTGTGTGTGTGTGTGTGTGTGTTGTGTGTGTGTGTGTTGTCGGTGTGTGTGTGTGTGTGTTGTCGGTGTGTGTGTGTGTGTGTGTTGTCGGTGTGTGTGTGTGTGTGTTGTCGGTGTGTGTGTGTGTGTTGTGTGTGTGTGTGTTGTCGGTGTGTGTGTGTGTGTGTTGTCGGTGTGTGTGTGTGTTGTCGGTGTGTGTGTGTGTGTGTTGTCGGTGTGTGTGTGTTGTCGGTGTGTGTGTGTTTTGTCGATGTGTGTGTGTGTGTTGTCGGTGTGTGTGTGTGTGTGTGTTGTCAGTGTGTGTGTGTGTGTGTGTTGTCAGTGTGTGTGTGTGTTGTGTGTGTGTGTGTGTGTTGTCGGTGTGTGTGTGTTGTCGGTGTGTGTGTGTTGTCGGTGTGTGTGTGTGTGTGTGTGTGTTGTCGGTGTGTGTGTGTGTGTGTTGTCGGTGTGTGTGTGTGTGTGTGTGTGTGTTGTCGGTGTGTGTGTGTGTGTTATCGGTGTGTGTGTGTGTGTGTTGTCGATGTGTGTGTGTGTGTGTGTGTGTTGTCTGTGTGTGTGTGTGTGTGTGTGTTGTCGGTGTGTGTGTGTTGTCGGTGTGTGTGTGTTTATGTGTTGTCGGTGTGTGTGTGTTTGTGTTGTCGGTGTGTGTGTGTGTGTGTTGTCGGTGTGTGTGTGTGTGTGTTGTCGGTGTGTGTGTGTGTGTGTGTTGTCGGTGTGTGTGTGTGTGTTGTCGGTTTGTGTGTGTGTGTTGTCGGTGTGTGTGTGTGTGTTGTCGGTGTGTGTGTGTGTGTGTTGTCAGTGTGTGTGTGTGTGTGTTGTCGGTGTGTGTGTGTGTTGTCGGTGTGTGTGTGTGTGTGTGTGTTGTCGGTGTGTGTGTGTGTTGTCGGTGTGTGTGTGTGTGTGTGTGTGTTGTCGGTGTGTGTGTGTGTGTTGTGGGAGTGTGTGTGTGTGTGTGTGTGTGTTGTCGGTGTTTGTGTGTGTTGTGTGTGTGTGTGTTGTCGGTGTGTGTGTGTGTGTGTTGTCGGTGTGTGTGTGTGTGTTGTGTGTGTGTGTGTTGTCGGTGTGTGTGTGTGTGTGTTGTCGGTGTGTGTGTGTGTGTTGTCGGTGTGTGTGTGTGTTGTCGGTGTGTGTGTGTGTGTTGTCGGTGTGTGTGTGTGTGTTGTCGGTGTGTGTGTGTGTGTTGTCGGTGTGTTTGTGTGTGTGTGTTGTCGGTGTGTGTGAGTGTGTGTTGTCGGTGTGTGTGTGTGTGTTGTGTGTGTGTGTGTTGTCGGTGTGTGTGTGTGTTGTCGGTGTGTGTGTGTGTGTGTGTTGTCGGTGTGTGTGTGTGTGTGTGTTGTCGGTGTGTGTGTGTGTGTCTTGTCGGTGTGTGTGTGTGTGTTGTGTGTGTGTGTGTGTGTGTTGTGTGTGTGTGTGTTGTCGGTGTGTGTGTGTGTGTGTTGTCGGTGTGTGTGTGTGTTGTCGGTGTGTGTGTGTGTGTGTTGTCGGTGTGTGTGTGTTGTCGGTGTGTGTGTGTGTGTTTTGTCGATGTGTGTGTGTGTGTTGTCGGTGTGTGTGTGTGTGTGTTGTCAGTGTGTGTGTGTGTGTGTGTTGTCGGTGTGTGTGTGTGTTGTGTGTGTGTGTGTGTGTTGTCGGTGTGTGTGTGTGTGTTGTCGGTGTGTGTGTGTTGTCGGTGTGTGTGTGTGTGTGTGTGTGTTGTCGGTGTGTGTGTGTGTGTGTTGTCGGTGTGTGTGTGTGTGTGTGTGTGTTGTCGGTGTGTGTGTGTGTGTTATCGGTGTGTGTGTGTGTGTGTTGTCGGTGTGTGTGTGTGTGTGTGTGTGTTGTCGGTGTGTGTGTGTGTTGTCTGTGTGTGTGTGTGTGTGTGTTGTCGGTGTGTGTGTGTTGTGTGTGTGTGTGTGTTTATGTGTTGTCGGTGTGTGTGTGTTTGTGTTGTCGGTGTGTGTGTGTGTGTTGTCGGTGTGTGTGTGTGTGTGTTGTCGGTGTGTGTGTGTGTGTTGTGTGTGTGTGTGTTGTTTGTGTGTGTGTGTGTGTGTTGTCGGTGTGTGTGTGTGTGTGTTGTCGGTGTGTGTGTGTTGTCGGTGTGTGTGTGTTGTCGGTGTGTGTGTGTGTGTGTTGTCGATGTGTGTGTGTGTGTTGTCGGTGTGTGTGTGTGTGTGTTGTCAGTGTGTGTGTGTGTGTGTGTGTTGTCGGTGTGTGTGTGTGTGTGTTGTGTGTGTGTGTGTGTGTTGTCGATGTGTGTGTGTGTGTTGTCGGTGTGTGTGTGTGTGTGTTGTCAGTGTGTGTGTGTGTGTGTGTGTTGTCGGTGTGTGTGTGTGTGTGTTGTGTGTGTGTGTGTGTGTTGTCGGTGTGTGTGTGTTGTCGGTGTTTGTGTGTTGTCGGTGTGTGTGTGTGTGTGTGTGTGTTGTCGGTGTGTGTGTGTGTGTGTTGTCGGTGTGTGTGTGTTATCGGTGTGTGTGTGTGTGTGTTGTCGGTGTGTGTGTTTGTGTGTGTGTGTGTGTTGTCGGTGTGTGTGTGTGTTGTCTGTGTGTGTGTGTGTGTGTGTTGTCGGTGTGTGTGTGTTTATGTGTTGTCGGTGTGTGTGTGTTTGTGTTGTCGGTGTGTGTGTGTGTGTGTGTTGTCGGTGTGTGTGTGTGTTGTCGGTGTGTGTGTGTGTGTTGTCGGTGTGTGTGTGTGTGGGTGTTGTCGGTGTGTGTGTGTGTGTTGTCGGTTTGTGTGTGTGTGTTGTCGGTGTGTGTGTGTGTGTTGTCGGTTTGTGTGTGTGTGTTGTCAGTGTGTGTGTGTGTGTGTTGTCGGTGTGTGTGTGTTTATGTGTTGTCGGTGTGTGTGTGTGTGTGTTGTCGGTGTGTGTGTGTGTGTGTGTGTTGTAGGTGTGTGTGTGTGTTGTTGGTGTGTGTGTGTTGTCGGTGTGTCTGTGTGTGTGTTGTCGGTTTGTGTGTGTGTGTGTGTGTGTTGTCGGTGTGTGTGTGTGTGTTGTCGGTGTGTGTGTGTGTGTGTTGTCGGTGTGTGTGTGTTGTGTGTGTGTGTGTTGTCGGTGTGTATGTGTGTTGTCGGTGTGTGTGTGTGTGTGTGTGTTGTCGGTGTGTGTGTGTTGTCGGTGTGTGTGTGTGTGTGTTGTCGGTGTGTGTGTGTGTGTTGTCAGTGTGTGTGTGTGTGTGTGTGTTGTCGGTGTGTGTGTGTGTGTTGTGTGTGTGTGTGTTGTCGGTGTGTGTGTGTATGTGTGTTGTCGGTGTGTGTGTGTTGTCGGTGTGTGTGTGTGTGTGTGTGTGTGTGTTGTCGGTGTGTGTGAGTGTGTGTTGTGGGTGTGTGTGTGTGTGTGTGTTGTCTGTGTGTGTGTGTGTGTGTGTGTTGTCGGTGTGTGTGTGTTGTCGGTGTGTGTGTGTGTGTGTGTGTGTTGTCGGTGTGTGTGTGTGTGTGTTGTCGGTGTGTGTGTGTGTGTGTTGTCGGTGTGTGTGTGTTATCGGTGTGTGTGTGTGTTGTCGGTGTGTGTGTGTGTGTGTGTGTGTGTGTTGTCGGTGTGTGTGTGTGTTGTCGGTGTGTGTGTGTGTGTGTGTGTGTTGTCGGTGTGTGTGTGTTGTGGGAGTGTGTGTGTGTGTGTGTGTGTGTGTGTTGTCGGTGTGTGTGTGTGTTGTGTGTGTGTGTGTTGTCGGTGTGTGTGTGTGTGTGTTGTCGGTGTGTGTGTGTGTGTTGTGTGTGTGTGTGTTGTCGGTGTGTGTGTGTGTGTTGTGTGTGTGTGTTGTCGGTGTGTGTGTGTGTGTTGTCGGTGTGTGTGTGTGTGTGTGTTGTCGGTGTGTGTGTGTGTGTGTGTGTGTTGTCGGTGTGTGTGTTGTTGGTGTGTGTGTGTGTGTTGTCGGTGTGTGTGTGTATGTGTTGTCGGTGTGTGTGTGTGTTGTGTGTGTGTGTGTGTGTGTGTTGTCGGTGTGTGTGTGTGTGTTGTGTGTGTGTGTGTTGTCGGTGTGTGTGTGTGTGTGATGTCGGTGTGTGTGTGTGTTGTCGGTGTGTGTGTGTGTTGTCGGTGTGTGTGTGTGTGTTGTCGGTGTGTGTGTGTGTGTGTGTTGTCGGTGTGTTTGTGTGTGTGTGTGAGTGTGTGTGTGAGTGTGTGTTGTCGGTGTGTGTGTGTGTGTTGTGTGTGTGTGTGTTGTCGGTGTGTGTGTGTGTTGTCGGTGTGTGTGTGTGTGTTGTCGGTGTGTGTGTGTGTGTGTGTTGTCGGTGTGTGTGTGTGTGTCTTGTCGGTGTGTGTGTGTGTGTTGTGTGTGTGTGTGTGTGTGTGTTGTGTGTGTGTGTGTTGTCGGTGTGTGTGTGTGTTGTCGGTGTGTGTGTGTGTGTGTGTTGTCGGTGTGTGTGTGTGTGTGTTGTCGGTGTGTGTGTGTGTGTTGTGTGTGTGTGTGTTGTCGGTGTGTGTGTGTGTGTGTTGTCGGTGTGTGTGTGTGTTGTCGGTGTGTGTGTGTGTGTGTTGTCGGTGTGTGTGTGTTGTCGGTGTGTGTGTGTTTTGTCGATGTGTGTGTGTGTGTTGTCGGTGTGTGTGTGTGTGTGTTGTCAGTGTGTGTGTGTGTGTGTGTTGTCAGTGTGTGTGTGTGTTGTGTGTGTGTGTGTGTGTTGTCGGTGTGTGTGTGTGTGTTGTCGGTGTGTGTGTGTTGTCGGTGTGTGTGTGTGTGTGTGTTGTCGGTGTGTGTGTGTGTGTGTTGTCGGTGTGTGTGTGTGTGTGTGTGTGTGTTGTCGGTGTGTGTGTGTGTGTTATCGGTGTGTGTGTGTGTGTGTTGTCGGTGTGTGTGTGTGTGTGTGTGTGTTGTCTGTGTGTGTGTGTGTGTGTGTGTTGTCGGTGTGTGTGTGTTGTCGGTGTGTGTGTGTTTATGTGTTGTCGGTGTGTGTGTGTTTGTGTTGTCGGTGTGTGTGTGTGTGTGTTGTCGGTGTGTGTGTGTGTGTGTTGTCGGTGTGTGTGTGTGTGTGTGTGTTGTCGGTGTGTGTGTGTGTGTTGTCGGTTTGTGTGTGTGTGTTGTCGGTGTGTGTGTGTTGTCGGTGTGTGTGTGTGTGTGTTGTCAGTGTGTGTGTGTGTGTGTTGTCGGTGTGTGTGTGTGTTGTCGGTGTGTGTGTGTGTGTGTGTGTTGTCGGTGTGTGTGTGTGTTGTCGGTGTGTGTGTGTGTGTGTGTGTGTTGTCGGTGTGTGTGTGTTGTGGGAGTGTGTGTGTGTGTGTGTGTGTGTGTGTTGTCGGTGTGTGTGTGTGTTGTGTGTGTGTGTGTTGTCGGTGTGTGTGTGTGTGTGTTGTCGGTGTGTGTGTGTGTGTTGTGTGTGTGTGTGTTGTCGGTGTGTGTGTGTGTGTGTTGTCGGTGTGTGTGTGTGTTGTCGGTGTGTGTGTGTGTGTGTTGTCGGTGTGTGTGTGTTGTCGGTGTGTGTGTGTTTTGTCGATGTGTGTGTGTGTGTTGTCGGTGTGTGTGTGTGTGTGTTGTCAGTGTGTGTGTGTGTGTGTGTTGTCGGTGTGTGTGTGTGTGTTGTGTGTGTGTGTGTGTGTTGTCGGTGTGTGTGTGTGTGTTGTCGGTGTGTGTGTGTTGTCGGTGTGTGTGTGTGTGTGTGTGTGTGTTGTCGGTGTGTGTGTGTGTGTGTTGTCGGTGTGTGTGTGTGTATGTTGTCAGTGTGTGTGTGTGTGTGTTGTCGGTGTGTGTGTGTGTGTGTTGTCGGTGTCTGTGTGTGTGTGTTGTCGGTGTGTGTGTGTGTTGTCGGTGTGTGTGTGTGTGTGTGTGTGTTGTCGGTGTGTGTGTGTGTGTTGTGGGAGTGTGTGTGTGTGTGTGTGTTGTCGGTGTGTGTGTGTGTTGTGTGTGTGTGTGTTGTCGGTGTGTGTGTGTGTGTGTTGTCGGTGTGTGTGTGTATGTTGTGTGTGTGTGTGTTGTCGGTGTGTGTGTGTGTGTGTTGTCGGTGTGTGTGTGTGTGTTGTCGGTGTGTGTGTGTGTTGTCGGTGTGTGTGTGTGTGTTGTCGGTGTGTGTGTGTGTGTTGTCGGTGTGTGTGTGTGTGTTGTCGGTGTGTTTGTGTGTGTGTGTTGTCGGTGTGTGTGAGTGTGTGTTGTCGGTGTGTGTGTGTGTGTTGTGTGTGTGTGTGTTGTCGGTGTGTGTGTGTGTTGTCGGTGTGTGTGTGTGTGTGTGTGTGTTGTCGGTGTGTGTGTGTGTGTGTGTTGTCGGTGTGTGTGTGTGTGTCTTGTCGGTGTGTGTGTGTGTGTTGTGTGTGTGTGTGTGTGTGTGTTGTGTGTGTGTGTGTTGTCGGTGTGTGTGTGTGTGTGTTGTCGGTGTGTGTGTGTGTGTGTGTTGTCGGTGTGTGTGTGTGTTGTCGGTGTGTGTGTGTTGTGTGTGTGTGTGTTGTCGGTGTGTGTGAGTGTGTGTTGTCGGTGTGTGTGTGTGTTGTCGGTGTGTGTGTGTGTGTGTTGTCGGTGTGTGTGTGTTGTCGGTGTGTGTGTGTGTGTTTTGTCGATGTGTGTGTGTGTGTTGTCGGTGTGTGTGTGTGTGTGTTGTCAGTGTGTGTGTGTGTGTGTGTTGTCGGTGTGTGTGTGTGTGTTGTGTGTGTGTGTGTGTGTTGTCGGTGTGTGTGTGTGTGTTGTCGGTGTGTGTGTGTTGTCGGTGTGTGTGTGTGTGTTGTCGGTGTGTGTGTGTGTGTTGTCGGTGTGTGTGTGTGTGTTGTCGGTGTGTTTGTGTGTGTGTGTTGTCGGTGTGTGTGAGTGTGTGTTGTCGGTGTGTGTGTGTGTGTTGTGTGTGTGTGTGTTGTCGGTGTGTGTGTGTGTTGTCGGTGTGTGTGTGTGTGTGTGTTGTCGGTGTGTGTGTGTGTGTGTGTTGTCGGTGTGTGTGTGTGTGTCTTGTCGGTGTGTGTGTGTGTGTTGTGTGTGTGTGTGTGTGTGTGTTGTGTGTGTGTGTGTTGTCGGTGTGTGTGTGTGTGTGTTGTCGGTGTGTGTGTGTGTGTGTGTTGTCGGTGTGTGTGTGTGTGTGTTGTCGGTGTGTGTGTGTGTGTTGTGTGTGTGTGTGTTGTCGGTGTGTGTGTGTGTGTGTTGTCGGTGTGTGTGTGTGTTGTCGGTGTGTGTGTGTGTGTGTTGTCGGTGTGTGTGTGTTGTCGGTGTGTGTGTGTTTTGTCGATGTGTGTGTGTGTGTTGTCGGTGTGTGTGTGTGTGTGTGTTGTCAGTGTGTGTGTGTGTGTGTGTTGTCAGTGTGTGTGTGTGTTGTGTGTGTGTGTGTGTGTTGTCGGTGTGTGTGTGTTGTCGGTGTGTGTGTGTTGTCGGTGTGTGTGTGTGTGTGTGTGTGTTGTCGGTGTGTGTGTGTGTGTGTTGTCGGTGTGTGTGTGTGTGTGTGTGTGTGTGTGTGTTGTCGGTGTGTGTGTGTGTGTTATCGGTGTGTGTGTGTGTGTGTTGTCGGTGTGTGTGTGTGTGTGTGTGTGTTGTCTGTGTGTGTGTGTGTGTGTGTGTTGTCGGTGTGTGTGTGTTGTCGGTGTGTGTGTGTTTATGTGTTGTCGGTGTGTGTGTGTTTGTGTTGTCGGTGTGTGTGTGTGTGTGTTGTCGGTGTGTGTGTGTGTGTGTTGTCGGTGTGTGTGTGTGTGTGTGTTGTCGGTGTGTGTGTGTGTGTTGTCGGTTTGTGTGTGTGTGTTGTCGGTGTGTGTGTGTGTGTTGTCGGTGTGTGTGTGTGTGTGTTGTCAGTGTGTGTGTGTGTGTGTTGTCGGTGTGTGTGTGTGTTGTCGGTGTGTGTGTGTGTGTGTGTGTTGTCGGTGTGTGTGTGTGTTGTCGGTGTGTGTGTGTGTGTGTGTGTGTTGTCGGTGTGTGTGTGTGTGTTGTGGGAGTGTGTGTGTGTGTGTGTGTGTGTTGTCGGTGTTTGTGTGTGTTGTGTGTGTGTGTGTTGTCGGTGTGTGTGTGTGTGTGTTGTCGGTGTGTGTGTGTGTGTTGTGTGTGTGTGTGTTGTCGGTGTGTGTGTGTGTGTGTTGTCGGTGTGTGTGTGTGTGTGTTGTCGGTGTGTGTGTGTGTTGTCGGTGTGTGTGTGTGTGTTGTCGGTGTGTGTGTGTGTGTTGTCGGTGTGTGTGTGTGTGTTGTCGGTGTG
The DNA here is from genome assembly GCF_965601325.2 of Salmo salar. NCBI lineage: Eukaryota > Metazoa > Chordata > Actinopteri > Salmoniformes > Salmonidae > Salmo > Salmo salar. Next base: position 167,674 of record NC_138318.1, read on the forward strand.
TTTGTGTGTGTGTGTTGTCGGTGTGTGTGAGTGTGTGTTGTCGGTGTGTGTGTGTGTGTTGTGTGTGTGTGTGTTGTCGGTGTGTGTGTGTGTTGTCGGTGTGTGTGTGTGTGTGTGTTGTCGGTGTGTGTGTGTGTGTGTGTTGTCGGTGTGTGTGTGTGTGTCTTGTCGGTGTGTGTGTGTGTGTTGTGTGTGTGTGTGTGTGTGTTGTGTGTGTGTGTGTTGTCGGTGTGTGTGTGTGTGTGTTGTCGGTGTGTGTGTGTGTTGTCGGTGTGTGTGTGTGTGTGTTGTCGGTGTGTGTGTGTTGTCGGTGTGTGTGTGTGTGTTTTGTCGATGTGTGTGTGTGTGTTGTCGGTGTGTGTGTGTGTGTGTTGTCAGTGTGTGTGTGTGTGTGTGTTGTCGGTGTGTGTGTGTGTTGTGTGTGTGTGTGTGTGTTGTCGGTGTGTGTGTGTGTGTTGTCGGTGTGTGTGTGTTGTCGGTGTGTGTGTGTGTGTGTGTGTGTTGTCGGTGTGTGTGTGTGTGTGTTGTCGGTGTGTGTGTGTGTGTGTGTGTGTTGTCGGTGTGTGTGTGTGTGTTATCGGTGTGTGTGTGTGTGTGTTGTCGGTGTGTGTGTGTGTGTGTGTGTGTTGTCGGTGTGTGTGTGTGTTGTCTGTGTGTGTGTGTGTGTGTGTTGTCGGTGTGTGTGTGTTGTGTGTGTGTGTGTGTTTATGTGTTGTCGGTGTGTGTGTGTTGTCGGTGTGTGTGTGTTGTCGGTGTGTGTGTGTGTGTGTTGTCGATGTGTGTGTGTGTGTTGTCGGTGTGTGTGTGTGTGTGTTGTCAGTGTGTGTGTGTGTGTGTGTGTTGTCGGTGTGTGTGTGTGTGTGTTGTGTGTGTGTGTGTGTGTTGTCGATGTGTGTGTGTGTGTTGTCGGTGTGTGTGTGTGTGTGTTGTCAGTGTGTGTGTGTGTGTGTGTGTTGTCGGTGTGTGTGTGTGTGTGTTGTGTGTGTGTGTGTGTGTTGTCGGTGTGTGTGTGTTGTCGGTGTTTGTGTGTTGTCGGTGTGTGTGTGTGTGTGTGTGTGTTGTCGGTGTGTGTGTGTGTGTGTTGTCGGTGTGTGTGTGTTATCGGTGTGTGTGTGTGTGTGTTGTCGGTGTGTGTGTTTGTGTGTGTGTGTGTGTTGTCGGTGTGTGTGTGTGTTGTCTGTGTGTGTGTGTGTGTGTGTTGTCGGTGTGTGTGTGTTTATGTGTTGTCGGTGTGTGTGTGTTTGTGTTGTCGGTGTGTGTGTGTGTGTGTGTTGTCGGTGTGTGTGTGTGTTGTCGGTGTGTGTGTGTGTGTTGTCGGTGTGTGTGTGTGTGGGTGTTGTCGGTGTGTGTGTGTGTGTTGTCGGTTTGTGTGTGTGTGTTGTCGGTGTGTGTGTGTGTGTTGTCGGTTTGTGTGTGTGTGTTGTCAGTGTGTGTGTGTGTGTGTTGTCGGTGTGTGTGTGTTTATGTGTTGTCGGTGTGTGTGTGTGTGTGTTGTCGGTGTGTGTGTGTGTGTGTGTGTTGTAGGTGTGTGTGTGTGTTGTTGGTGTGTGTGTGTTGTCGGTGTGTCTGTGTGTGTGTTGTCGGTTTGTGTGTGTGTGTGTGTGTGTTGTCGGTGTGTGTGTGTGTGTTGTCGGTGTGTGTGTGTGTGTGTTGTCGGTGTGTGTGTGTTGTGTGTGTGTGTGTTGTCGGTGTGTATGTGTGTTGTCGGTGTGTGTGTGTGTGTGTGTGTTGTCGGTGTGTGTGTGTTGTCGGTGTGTGTGTGTGTGTGTTGTCGGTGTGTGTGTGTGTGTTGTCAGTGTGTGTGTGTGTGTGTGTGTTGTCGGTGTGTGTGTGTGTGTTGTGTGTGTGTGTGTTGTCGGTGTGTGTGTGTATGTGTGTTGTCGGTGTGTGTGTGTTGTCGGTGTGTGTGTGTGTGTGTGTGTGTGTGTTGTCGGTGTGTGTGAGTGTGTGTTGTGGGTGTGTGTGTGTGTGTGTGTTGTCTGTGTGTGTGTGTGTGTGTGTGTTGTCGGTGTGTGTGTGTTGTCGGTGTGTGTGTGTGTGTGTGTGTGTTGTCGGTGTGTGTGTGTGTGTGTTGTCGGTGTGTGTGTGTGTGTGTTGTCGGTGTGTGTGTGTTATCGGTGTGTGTGTGTGTTGTCGGTGTGTGTGTGTGTGTGTGTGTGTGTGTTGTCGGTGTGTGTGTGTGTTGTCGGTGTGTGTGTGTGTGTGTGTGTGTTGTCGGTGTGTGTGTGTTGTGGGAGTGTGTGTGTGTGTGTGTGTGTGTGTGTTGTCGGTGTGTGTGTGTGTTGTGTGTGTGTGTGTTGTCGGTGTGTGTGTGTGTGTGTTGTCGGTGTGTGTGTGTGTGTTGTGTGTGTGTGTGTTGTCGGTGTGTGTGTGTGTGTTGTGTGTGTGTGTTGTCGGTGTGTGTGTGTGTGTTGTCGGTGTGTGTGTGTGTGTGTGTTGTCGGTGTGTGTGTGTGTGTGTGTGTGTTGTCGGTGTGTGTGTTGTTGGTGTGTGTGTGTGTGTTGTCGGTGTGTGTGTGTATGTGTTGTCGGTGTGTGTGTGTGTTGTGTGTGTGTGTGTGTGTGTGTTGTCGGTGTGTGTGTGTGTGTTGTGTGTGTGTGTGTTGTCGGTGTGTGTGTGTGTGTGATGTCGGTGTGTGTGTGTGTTGTCGGTGTGTGTGTGTGTTGTCGGTGTGTGTGTGTGTGTTGTCGGTGTGTGTGTGTGTGTGTGTTGTCGGTGTGTTTGTGTGTGTGTGTGAGTGTGTGTGTGAGTGTGTGTTGTCGGTGTGTGTGTGTGTGTTGTGTGTGTGTGTGTTGTCGGTGTGTGTGTGTGTTGTCGGTGTGTGTGTGTGTGTTGTCGGTGTGTGTGTGTGTGTGTGTTGTCGGTGTGTGTGTGTGTGTCTTGTCGGTGTGTGTGTGTGTGTTGTGTGTGTGTGTGTGTGTGTGTTGTGTGTGTGTGTGTTGTCGGTGTGTGTGTGTGTTGTCGGTGTGTGTGTGTGTGTGTGTTGTCGGTGTGTGTGTGTGTGTGTTGTCGGTGTGTGTGTGTGTGTTGTGTGTGTGTGTGTTGTCGGTGTGTGTGTGTGTGTGTTGTCGGTGTGTGTGTGTGTTGTCGGTGTGTGTGTGTGTGTGTTGTCGGTGTGTGTGTGTTGTCGGTGTGTGTGTGTTTTGTCGATGTGTGTGTGTGTGTTGTCGGTGTGTGTGTGTGTGTGTTGTCAGTGTGTGTGTGTGTGTGTGTTGTCAGTGTGTGTGTGTGTTGTGTGTGTGTGTGTGTGTTGTCGGTGTGTGTGTGTGTGTTGTCGGTGTGTGTGTGTTGTCGGTGTGTGTGTGTGTGTGTGTTGTCGGTGTGTGTGTGTGTGTGTTGTCGGTGTGTGTGTGTGTGTGTGTGTGTGTTGTCGGTGTGTGTGTGTGTGTTATCGGTGTGTGTGTGTGTGTGTTGTCGGTGTGTGTGTGTGTGTGTGTGTGTTGTCTGTGTGTGTGTGTGTGTGTGTGTTGTCGGTGTGTGTGTGTTGTCGGTGTGTGTGTGTTTATGTGTTGTCGGTGTGTGTGTGTTTGTGTTGTCGGTGTGTGTGTGTGTGTGTTGTCGGTGTGTGTGTGTGTGTGTTGTCGGTGTGTGTGTGTGTGTGTGTGTTGTCGGTGTGTGTGTGTGTGTTGTCGGTTTGTGTGTGTGTGTTGTCGGTGTGTGTGTGTTGTCGGTGTGTGTGTGTGTGTGTTGTCAGTGTGTGTGTGTGTGTGTTGTCGGTGTGTGTGTGTGTTGTCGGTGTGTGTGTGTGTGTGTGTGTTGTCGGTGTGTGTGTGTGTTGTCGGTGTGTGTGTGTGTGTGTGTGTGTTGTCGGTGTGTGTGTGTTGTGGGAGTGTGTGTGTGTGTGTGTGTGTGTTGTCGGTGTGTGTGTGTGTTGTGTGTGTGTGTGTTGTCGGTGTGTGTGTGTGTGTGTTGTCGGTGTGTGTGTGTGTGTTGTGTGTGTGTGTGTTGTCGGTGTGTGTGTGTGTGTGTTGTCGGTGTGTGTGTGTGTGTTGTCGGTGTGTGTGTGTGTGTGTTGTCGGTGTGTGTGTGTTGTCGGTGTGTGTGTGTTTTGTCGATGTGTGTGTGTGTGTTGTCGGTGTGTGTGTGTGTGTGTTGTCAGTGTGTGTGTGTGTGTGTGTTGTCGGTGTGTGTGTGTGTGTTGTGTGTGTGTGTGTGTGTTGTCGGTGTGTGTGTGTGTGTTGTCGGTGTGTGTGTGTTGTCGGTGTGTGTGTGTGTGTGTGTGTGTGTTGTCGGTGTGTGTGTGTGTGTGTTGTCGGTGTGTGTGTGTGTATGTTGTCAGTGTGTGTGTGTGTGTGTTGTCGGTGTGTGTGTGTGTGTGTTGTCGGTGTGTGTGTGTGTGTGTTGTCGGTGTGTGTGTGTGTTGTCGGTGTGTGTGTGTGTGTGTGTGTGTTGTCGGTGTGTGTGTGTGTGTTGTGGGAGTGTGTGTGTGTGTGTGTGTTGTCGGTGTGTGTGTGTGTTGTGTGTGTGTGTGTTGTCGGTGTGTGTGTGTGTGTGTTGTCGGTGTGTGTGTGTATGTTGTGTGTGTGTGTGTTGTCGGTGTGTGTGTGTGTGTGTTGTCGGTGTGTGTGTGTGTGTTGTCGGTGTGTGTGTGTGTTGTCGGTGTGTGTGTGTGTGTTGTCGGTGTGTGTGTGTGTGTTGTCGGTGTGTGTGTGTGTGTTGTCGGTGTGTTTGTGTGTGTGTGTTGTCGGTGTGTGTGAGTGTGTGTTGTCGGTGTGTGTGTGTGTGTTGTGTGTGTGTGTGTTGTCGGTGTGTGTGTGTGTTGTCGGTGTGTGTGTGTGTGTGTGTGTGTTGTCGGTGTGTGTGTGTGTGTGTGTTGTCGGTGTGTGTGTGTGTGTGCTTGTCGGTGTGTGTGTGTGTGTTGTGTGTGTGTGTGTGTGTGTGTTGTGTGTGTGTGTGTTGTCGGTGTGTGTGTGTGTGTGTTGTCGGTGTGTGTGTGTGTGTGTGTTGTCGGTGTGTGTGTGTGTTGTCGGTGTGTGTGTGTGTGTTGTGTGTGTGTGTGTTGTCGGTGTGTGTGAGTGTGTGTTGTCGGTGTGTGTGTGTGTTGTCGGTGTGTGTGTGTGTGTGTTGTCGGTGTGTGTGTGTTGTCGGTGTGTGTGTGTGTGTTTTGTCGATGTGTGTGTGTGTGTTGTCGGTGTGTGTGTGTGTGTGTTGTCAGTGTGTGTGTGTGTGTGTGTTGTCGGTGTGTGTGTGTGTGTTGTGTGTGTGTGTGTGTGTTGTCGGTGTGTGTGTGTGTGTTGTCGGTGTGTGTGTGTTGTCGGTGTGTGTGTGTGTGTTGTCGGTGTGTGTGTGTGTGTTGTCGGTGTGTGTGTGTGTGTTGTCGGTGTGTTTGTGTGTGTGTGTTGTCGGTGTGTGTGAGTGTGTGTTGTCGGTGTGTGTGTGTGTGTTGTGTGTGTGTGTGTTGTCGGTGTGTGTGTGTGTTGTCGGTGTGTGTGTGTGTGTGTGTTGTCGGTGTGTGTGTGTGTGTGTGTTGTCGGTGTGTGTGTGTGTGTCTTGTCGGTGTGTGTGTGTGTGTTGTGTGTGTGTGTGTGTGTGTGTTGTGTGTGTGTGTGTTGTCGGTGTGTGTGTGTGTGTGTTGTCGGTGTGTGTGTGTGTGTGTGTTGTCGGTGTGTGTGTGTGTGTGTTGTCGGTGTGTGTGTGTGTGTTGTGTGTGTGTGTGTTGTCGGTGTGTGTGTGTGTGTGTTGTCGGTGTGTGTGTGTGTTGTCGGTGTGTGTGTGTGTGTGTTGTCGGTGTGTGTGTGTTGTCGGTGTGTGTGTGTTTTGTCGATGTGTGTGTGTGTGTTGTCGGTGTGTGTGTGTGTGTGTGTTGTCAGTGTGTGTGTGTGTGTGTGTTGTCAGTGTGTGTGTGTGTTGTGTGTGTGTGTGTGTGTTGTCGGTGTGTGTGTGTTGTCGGTGTGTGTGTGTTGTCGGTGTGTGTGTGTGTGTGTGTGTGTTGTCGGTGTGTGTGTGTGTGTGTTGTCGGTGTGTGTGTGTGTGTGTGTGTGTGTGTGTGTTGTCGGTGTGTGTGTGTGTGTTATCGGTGTGTGTGTGTGTGTGTTGTCGGTGTGTGTGTGTGTGTGTGTGTGTTGTCTGTGTGTGTGTGTGTGTGTGTGTTGTCGGTGTGTGTGTGTTGTCGGTGTGTGTGTGTTTATGTGTTGTCGGTGTGTGTGTGTTTGTGTTGTCGGTGTGTGTGTGTGTGTGTTGTCGGTGTGTGTGTGTGTGTGTTGTCGGTGTGTGTGTGTGTGTGTGTTGTCGGTGTGTGTGTGTGTGTTGTCGGTTTGTGTGTGTGTGTTGTCGGTGTGTGTGTGTGTGTTGTCGGTGTGTGTGTGTGTGTGTTGTCAGTGTGTGTGTGTGTGTGTTGTCGGTGTGTGTGTGTGTTGTCGGTGTGTGTGTGTGTGTGTGTGTTGTCGGTGTGTGTGTGTGTTGTCGGTGTGTGTGTGTGTGTGTGTGTGTTGTCGGTGTGTGTGTGTGTGTTGTGGGAGTGTGTGTGTGTGTGTGTGTGTGTTGTCGGTGTTTGTGTGTGTTGTGTGTGTGTGTGTTGTCGGTGTGTGTGTGTGTGTGTTGTCGGTGTGTGTGTGTGTGTTGTGTGTGTGTGTGTTGTCGGTGTGTGTGTGTGTGTGTTGTCGGTGTGTGTGTGTGTGTTGTCGGTGTGTGTGTGTGTTGTCGGTGTGTGTGTGTGTGTTGTCGGTGTGTGTGTGTGTGTTGTCGGTGTGTGTGTGTGTGTTGTCGGTGTGTTTGTGTGTGTGTGTTGTCGGTGTGTGTGAGTGTGTGTTGTCGGTGTGTGTGTGTGTGTTGTGTGTGTGTGTGTTGTCGGTGTGTGTGTGTGTTGTCGGTGTGTGTGTGTGTGTGTGTTGTCGGTGTGTGTGTGTGTGTGTGTTGTCGGTGTGTGTGTGTGTGTCTTGTCGGTGTGTGTGTGTGTGTTGTGTGTGTGTGTGTGTGTGTTGTGTGTGTGTGTGTTGTCGGTGTGTGTGTGTGTGTGTTGTCGGTGTGTGTGTGTGTTGTCGGTGTGTGTGTGTGTGTGTTGTCGGTGTGTGTGTGTTGTCGGTGTGTGTGTGTGTGTTTTGTCGATGTGTGTGTGTGTGTTGTCGGTGTGTGTGTGTGTGTGTTGTCAGTGTGTGTGTGTGTGTGTGTTGTCGGTGTGTGTGTGTGTTGTGTGTGTGTGTGTGTGTTGTCGGTGTGTGTGTGTGTGTTGTCGGTGTGTGTGTGTTGTCGGTGTGTGTGTGTGTGTGTGTGTGTTGTCGGTGTGTGTGTGTGTGTGTTGTCGGTGTGTGTGTGTGTGTGTGTGTGTTGTCGGTGTGTGTGTGTGTGTTATCGGTGTGTGTGTGTGTGTGTTGTCGGTGTGTGTGTGTGTGTGTGTGTGTTGTCGGTGTGTGTGTGTGTTGTCAGTGTGTGTGTGTGTGTGTGTGTGTTGTCGGTGTGTGTGTGTGTGTTGTGTGTGTGTGTGTTGTCGGTGTGTGTGTGTATGTGTGTTGTCGGTGTGTGTGTGTTGTCGGTGTGTGTGTGTGTGTGTGTGTGTTGTCGGTGTGTGTGAGTGTGTGTTGTGGGTGTGTGTGTGTGTGTGTGTTGTCTGTGTGTGTGTGTGTGTGTGTGTTGTCGGTGTGTGTGTGTTGTCGGTGTGTGTGTGTGTGTGTGTGTGTTGTCGGTGTGTGTGTGTGTGTGTTGTCGGTGTGTGTGTGTGTGTGTTGTCGGTGTGTGTGTGTTATCGGTGTGTGTGTGTGTTGTCGGTGTGTGTGTGTGTGTGTGTGTGTGTGTTGTCGGTGTGTGTGTGTGTTGTCTGTGTGTGTGTGTGTGTGTGTGTGTTGTCGGTGTGTGTGTGTTGTCGGTGTGTGTGTGTTTATGTGTTGTCGGTGTGTGTGTGTTTGTGTTGTCGGTGTGTGTGTTTGTGTGTGTTGTCGGTGTGTGTGTGTGTTGTCGGTGTGTGTGTGTGTGTTGTCGGTGTGTGTGTGTGTGGGTGTTGTCGGTGTGTGTGTGTGTGTTGTCGGTTTGTGTGTGTGTGTTGTCGGTGTGTGTGTGTGTGTTGTCGGTGTGTGTGTGTGTGTTGTCAGTGTGTGTGTGTGTGTTGTCGGTGTGTGTGTGTTTATGTGTTGTCGGTGTGTGTGTGTGTGTGTTGTCGGTGTGTGTGTGTGTGTGTGTTGTCGGTGTGTGTGTGTGTTGTCGGTGTGTGTGTGTTGTCGGTGTGTCTGTGTGTGTGTTGTCGGTTTGTGTGTGTGTGTGTTGTCGGTGTGTGTGTGTGTGTTGTCGGTGTGTGTGTGTGTGTGTTGTCGGTGTGTGTGTGTTGTGTGTGTGTGTGTTGTCGGTGTGTATGTGTGTTGTCGGTGTGTGTGTGTGTGTGTGTGTGTTGTCGGTGTGTGTGTGTTGTCGGTGTGTGTGTGTTGTCGGTGTGTGTGTGTGTGTGTGTTGTCAGTGTGTGTGTGTGTGTGTGTGTTGTCGGTGTGTGTGTGTGTGTTGTGTGTGTGTGTGTTGTCGGTGTGTGTGTGTATGTGTGTTGTCGGTGTGTGTGTGTTGTCGGTGTGTGTGTGTGTGTGTGTGTGTGTTGTCGGTGTGTGTGAGTTTGTGTTGTGGGTGTGTGTGTGTGTGTGTGTTGTCTGTGTGTGTGTGTGTGTGTGTGTTGTCGGTGTGTGTGTGTTGTCGGTGTGTGTGTGTTTATGTGTTGTCGGTGTGTGTGTGTTTGTGTTGTCGGTGTGTGTGTGTGTGTGTTGTCGGTGTGTGTGTGTGTGTGTTGTCGGTGTGTGTGTGTGTGTGTGTGTGTGTTGTCGGTGTGTGTGTGTGTGTTGTCGGTTTGTGTGTGTGTGTTGTCGGTGTGTGTGTGTGTGTTGTCGGTGTTTGTGTGTGTGTGTTGTCAGTGTGTGTGTGTGTGTGTTGTCGGTGTGTGTGTGTGTTGTCGGTGTGTGTGTGTGTGTGTTGTCGGTGTGTGTGTGTGTTGTCGGTGTGTGTGTGTGTGTGTGTGTGTTGTCGGTGTGTGTGTGTGTGTTGTGGGAGTGTGTGTGTGTGTGTGTGTGTGTTGTCGGTGTGTGTGTGTGTTGTGTGTGTGTGTGTGTGTTGTCGGTGTGTGTGTGTGTGTGTTGTCGGTGTGTGTGTGTGTGTTGTGTGTGTGTGTGTTGTCGGTGTGTGTGTGTGTGTGTTGTCGGTGTGTGTGTGTGTGTTGTGGGTGTGTGTGTGTGTTGTCGGTGTGTGTGTGTGTGTTGTCGGTGTGTGTGTGTGTGTTGTCGGTGTGTGTGTGTGTGTTGTCGGTGTGTTTGTGTGTGTGTGTTGTCGGTGTGTGTGAGTGTGTGTTGTCGGTGTGTGTGTGTGTGTTGTGTGTGTGTGTGTTGTCGGTGTGTGTGTGTGTTGTCGGTGTGTGTGTGTGTGTGTGTTGTCGGTGTGTGTGTGTGTGTGTGTTGTCGGTGTGTGTGTGTGTGTCTTGTCGGTGTGTGTGTGTGTGTGTTGTGTGTGTGTGTGTGTGTGTGTGTTGTGTGTGTGTGTGTTGTCGGTGTGTGTGTGTGTGTGTTGTCGGTGTGTGTGTGTGTGTGTGTTGTCGGTGTGTGTGTGTGTGTGTTGTCGGTGTGTGTGTGTGTGTTGTGTGTGTGTGTGTTGTCGGTGTGTGTGTGTGTGTGTTGTCGGTGTGTGTGTGTGTTGTCGGTGTGTGTGTGTGTGTGTTGTCGGTGTGTGTGTGTGTGTTTTGTCGATGTGTGTGTGTGTGTTGTCGGTGTGTGTGTGTGTGTGTGTGTGTGTTGTCGGTGTGTGTGTGTGTGTTGTCGGTTTGTGTGTGTGTGTTGTCGGTGTGTGTGTGTGTGTTGTCGGTGTGTGTGTGTGTGTGTTGTCAGTGTGTGTGTGTGTGTGTTGTCGGTGTGTGTGTGTGTTGTCGGTGTGTGTGTGTGTGTGTTGTCGGTGTGTGTGTGTGTTGTCGGTGTGTGTGTGTGTGTGTGTGTGTTGTCGGTGTGTGTGTGTGTGTTGTGGGAGTGTGTGTGTGTGTGTGTGTGTGTTGTCGGTGTGTGTGTGTGTTGTGTGTGTGTGTGTTGTCGGTGTGTGTGTGTGTGTGTTGTCGGTGTGTGTGTGTGTGTTGTGTGTGTGTGTGTTGTCGGTGTGTGTGTGTGTGTGTTGTCGGTGTGTGTGTGTGTGTTGTCGGTGTGTGTGTGTGTTGTCGGTGTGTGTGTGTGTGTTGTCGGTGTGTGTGTGTGTGTTGTCGGTGTGTGTGTGTGTGTTGTCGGTGTGTTTGTGTGTGTGTGTTGTCGGTGTGTGTGAGTGTGTGTTGTCGGTGTGTGTGTGTGTGTTGTGTGTGTGTGTGTTGTCGGTGTGTGTGTGTGTTGTCGGTGTGTGTGTGTGTGTGTGTTGTCGGTGTGTGTGTGTGTGTGTGTTGTCGGTGTGTGTGTGTGTGTCTTGTCGGTGTGTGTGTGTGTGTGTTGTGTGTGTGTGTGTGTGTGTGTGTTGTGTGTGTGTGTGTTGTCGGTGTGTGTGTGTGTGTGTTGTCGGTGTGTGTGTGTGTGTGTGTTGTCGGTGTGTGTGTGTGTGTGTTGTCGGTGTGTGTGTGTGTGTGTTGTGTGTGTGTGTGTTGTCGGTGTGTGTGTGTGTGTGTTGTCGGTGTGTGTGTGTGTTGTCGGTGTGTGTGTGTGTGTGTTGTCGGTGTGTGTGTGTGTGTTTTGTCGATGTGTGTGTGTGTGTTGTCGGTGTGTGTGTGTGTGTGTTGTCAGTGTGTGTGTGTGTGTGTGTTGTCGGTGTGTGTGTGTGTGTTGTGTGTGTGTGTGTGTGTTGTCGGTGTGTGTGTGTGTGTTGTCGGTGTGTGTGTGTTGTCGGTGTGTGTGTGTGTGTGTGTGTGTTGTCGGTGTGTGTGTGTGTGTGTTGTCGGTGTGTGTGTGTGTGTGTGTTGTCGGTGTGTGTGTGTGTGTTATCGGTGTGTGTGTGTGTGTGTTGTCGGTGTGTGTGTGTGTGTGTGTGTTGTCGGTGTGTGTGTGTGTTGTCTGTGTGTGTGTGTGTGTGTGTTGTCGGTGTGTGTGTGTTGTGTGTGTGTGTGTGTTTATGTGTTGTCGGTGTGTGTGTGTTTGTGTTGTCGGTGTGTGTGTGTGTGTTGTCGGTGTGTGTGTGTGTGTGTGTGTTGTCGGTGTGTGTGTGTGTGTTGTCGGTGTGTGTGTGTGTGTGTGTTGTCGGTGTGTGTGTGTGTGTGTTGTCGGTGTGTGTGTGTGTGTTGTGTGTGTGTGTGTTGTTTGTGTGTGTGTGTGTGTGTTGTCGGTGTGTGTGTGTGTGTGTTGTCGGTGTGTGTGTGTTATCGGTGTGTGTGTGTGTGTGTTGTCGGTGTGTGTGTGTGTGTGTGTGTGTTGTCGGTGTGTGTGTGTGTTGTCTGTGTGTGTGTGTGTGTGTGTGTGTTGTCGGTGTGTGTGTGTTGTCGGTGTGTGTGTGTTTATGTGTTGTCGGTGTGTGTGTGTTTGTGTTGTCGGTGTGTGTGTGTGTGTGTGTTGTCGGTGTGTGTGTGTGTTGTCGGTGTGTGTGTGTGTGTTGTCGGTGTGTGTGTGTGTGGGTGTTGTCGGTGTGTGTGTGTGTGTTGTCGGTTTGTGTGTGTGTGTTGTCGGTGTGTGTGTGTGTGTTGTCGGTGTGTGTGTGTGTGTTGTCAGTGTGTGTGTGTGTGTTGTCGGTGTGTGTGTGTTTATGTGTTGTCGGTGTGTGTGTGTGTTGTCGGTGTGTGTGTGTGTGTGTGTGTTGTCGGTGTGTGTGTGTGTTGTCGGTGTGTGTGTGTTGTCGGTGTGTCTGTGTGTGTGTTGTCGGTTGTGTGTGTGTGTGTGTGTGTTGTCGGTGTGTGTGTGTGTGTTGTCGGTGTGTGTGTGTGTGTGTTGTCGGTGTGTGTGTGTTGTGTGTGTGTGTGTTGTCGGTGTGTATGTGTGTTGTCGGTGTGTATGTGTGTGTGTGTGTGTTGTCGGTGTGTGTGTGTTGTCGGTGTGTGTGTGTGTGTGTGTTGTCGGTGTGTGTGTGTGTGTGTGTGTGTGTTGTCAGTGTGTGTGTGTGTGTGTGTGTTGTCGGTGTGTGTGTGTGTGTTGTGTGTGTGTGTGTGTGTTGTCGGTGTGTGTGTGTATGTGTGTTGTCGGTGTGTGTGTGTTGACGGTGTGTGTGTGTGTGTGTGTGTGTGTTGTCGGTGTGTGTGAGTGTGTGTTGTGGGTGTGTGTGTGTGTGTGTGTTGTCTGTGTGTGTGTGTGTGTGTGTGTTGTCGGTGTGTGTGTGTTGTCGGTGTGTGTGTGTTTATGTGTTGTCGGTGTGTGTGTGTTTGTGTTGTCGGTGTGTGTGTGTGTGTGTTGTCGGTGTGTGTGTGTGTGTGTTGTCGGTGTGTGTGTGTGTGTGTGTTGTCGGTGTGTGTGTGTGTGTTGTCGGTTTGTGTGTGTGTGTTGTCGGTGTGTGTGTGTGTGTTGTCGGTGTGTGTGTGTGTGTGTTGTCAGTGTGTGTGTGTGTGTGTTGTCGGTGTGTGTGTGTGTTGTCGGTGTGTGTGTGTGTGTGTTGTCGGTGTGTGTGTGTGTTGTCGGTGTGTGTGTGTGTGTGTGTGTGTTGTCGGTGTGTGTGTGTGTGTTGTGGGAGTGTGTGTGTGTGTGTGTGTGTGTTGTCGGTGTGTGTGTGTGTTGTGTGTGTGTGTGTTGTCGGTGTGTGTGTGTGTTGTCGGTGTGTGTGTGTGTGTTGTGTGTGTGTGTGTTGTCGGTGTGTGTGTGTGTGTGTTGTCGGTGTGTGTGTGTGTTGTGGGTGTGTGTGTGTGTTGTCGGTGTGTGTGTGTGTGTTGTCGGTGTGTGTGTGTGTGTTGTCGGTGTGTGTGTGTGTGTTGTCGGTGTGTTTGTGTGTGTGTGTTGTCGGTGTGTGTGAGTGTGTGTTGTCGGTGTGTGTGTGTGTGTTGTGTGTGTGTGTGTTGTCAGTGTGTGTGTGTGTTGTCGGTGTGTGTGTGTGTGTGTGTTGTCGGTGTGTGTGTGTGTGTGTGTTGTCGGTGTGTGTGTGTGTGTCTTGTCGGTGTGTGTGTGTGTGTGTTGTGTGTGTGTGTGTGTGTGTGTTGTGTGTGTGTGTGTTGTCGGTGTGTGTGTGTGTGTGTTGTCGGTGTGTGTGTGTGTGTGTGTTGTCGGTGTGTGTGTGTGTGTGTTGTCGGTGTGTGTGTGTGTGTTGTGTGTGTGTGTGTTGTCGGTGTGTGTGTGTGTTGTCGGTGTGTGTGTGTGTTGTCGGTGTGTGTGTGTGTGTGTTGTCGGTGTGTGTGTGTGTGTTTTGTCGATGTGTGTGTGTGTGTTGTCGGTGTGTGTGTGTGTGTGTGTGTGTGTTGTCGGTGTGTGTGTGTGTGTTGTCGGTTTGTGTGTGTGTGTTGTCGGTGTGTGTGTGTGTGTTGTCGGTGTGTGTGTGTGTGTGTTGTCAGTGTGTGTGTGTGTGTGTTGTTGGTGTGTGTGTGTGTTGTCGGTGTGTGTGTGTGTGTGTTGTCGGTGTGTGTGTGTGTTGTCGGTGTGTGTGTGTGTGTGTGTGTGTTGTCGGTGTGTGTGTGTGTGTTGTGGGAGTGTGTGTGTGTGTGTGTGTGTGTTGTCGGTGTGTGTGTGTGTTGTGTGTGTGTGTGTTGTCGGTGTGTGTGTGTGTGTGTTGTCGGTGTGTGTGTGTGTGTTGTGTGTGTGTGTGTTGTCGGTGTGTGTGTGTGTGTGTTGTCGGTGTGTGTGTGTGTGTTGTCGGTGTGTGTGTGTGTTGTCGGTGTGTGTGTGTGTGTTGTCGGTGTGTGTGTGTGTGTTGTCGGTGTGTGTGTGTGTGTTGTCGGTGTGTTTGTGTGTGTGTGTTGTCGGTGTGTGTGAGTGTGTGTTGTCGGTGTGTGTGTGTGTGTTGTGTGTGTGTGTGTTGTCGGTGTGTGTGTGTGTTGTCGGTGTGTGTGTGTGTGTGTGTTGTCGGTGTGTGTGTGTGTGTGTGTTGTCGGTGTGTGTGTGTGTGTCTTGTCGGTGTGTGTGTGTGTGTGTTGTGTGTGTGTGTGTGTGTGTGTGTTGTGTGTGTGTGTGGTGTCGGTGTGTGTGTGTGTGTGTTGTCGGTGTGTGTGTGTGTGTGTGTTGTCGGTGTGTGTGTGTGTGTGTTGTCGGTGTGTGTGTGTGTGTTGTGTGTGTGTGTGTTGTCGGTGTGTGTGTGTGTGTGTTGTCGGTGTGTGTGTGTGTTGTCGGTGTGTGTGTGTGTGTGTTGTCGGTGTGTGTGTGTGTGTTTTGTCGATGTGTGTGTGTGTGTTGTCGGTGTGTGTGTGTGTGTGTTGTCGGTGTGTGTGTGTGTGTGTGTTGTCGGTGTGTGTGTGTGTGTTGTGTGTGTGTGTGTGTGTTGTCGGTGTGTGTGTGTGTGTTGTCGGTGTGTGTGTGTGTTGTCGGTGTGTGTGTGTGTGTGTTGTCGGTGTGTGTGTGTGTTGTCGGTGTGTGTGTGTGTGTGTTGTCGGTGTGTGTGTGTGTGTTTTGTCGATGTGTGTGTGTGTGTTGTCGGTGTGTGTGTGTGTGTGTTGTCAGTGTGTGTGTGTGTGTGTGTTGTCGGTGTGTGTGTGTGTGTTGTGTGTGTGTGTGTGTGTTGTCGGTGTGTGTGTGTGTGTTGTCGGTGTGTGTGTGTTGTCGGTGTGTGTGTGTGTGTGTGTGTGTTGTCGGTGTGTGTGTGTGTGTGTGTGTGTTGTCGGTGTGTGTGTGTGTGTGTGTGTTGTCGGTGTGTGTGTGTGTGTTATCGGTGTGTGTGTGTGTGTGTTGTCGGTGTGTGTGTGTGTGTGTGTGTTGTCGGTGTGTGTGTGTGTTGTCTGTGTGTGTGTGTGTGTGTGTTGTCGGTGTGTGTGTGTTGTGTGTGTGTGTGTGTTTATGTGTTGTCGGTGTGTGTGTGTTTGTGTTGTCGGTGTGTGTGTGTGTGTTGTCGGTGTGTGTGTGTGTGTGTGTGTTGTCGGTGTGTGTGTGTGTGTTGTCGGTGTGTGTGTGTGTGTGTGTTGTCGGTGTGTGTGTGTGTGTGTTGTCGGTGTGTGTGTGTGTGTTGTGTGTGTGTGTGTTGTTTGTGTGTGTGTGTGTGTGTTGTCGGTGTGTGTGTGTGTGTGTTGTCGATGTGTGTGTGTGTGTTGTCGGTGTGTGTGTGTGTGTGTTGTCAGTGTGTGTGTGTGTGTGTGTGTTGTCGGTGTGTGTGTGTGTGTGTTGTGTGTGTGTGTGTGTGTTGTCGGTGTGTGTGTGTTGTCGGTGTTTGTGTGTTGTCGGTGTGTGTGTGTGTGTGTGTGTGTTGTCGGTGTGTGTGTGTGTGTGTTGTCGGTGTGTGTGTGTGTGTGTTGTCGGTGTGTGTGTGTTATCGGTGTGTGTGTGTGTGTGTTGTCGGTGTGTGTGTGTGTGTGTGTGTGTGTGTTGTCGGTGTGTGTGTGTGTTGTCTGTGTGTGTGTGTGTGTGTGTGTGTGTGTTGTCGGTGTGTGTGTGTTGTCGGTGTGTGTGTGTTTATGTGTTGTCGGTGTGTGTGTGTTTGTGTTGTTGGTGTGTGTGTGTGTGTGTGTGTTGTCGGTGTGTGTGTGTGTTGTCGGTGTGTGTGTGTGTGTTGTCGGTGTGTGTGTGTGGGTGTTGTCGGTGTGTGTGTGTGTTGTCGGTTTGTGTGTGTGTGTGTTGTCGGTGTGTGTGTGTGTGTTGTCGGTGTGTGTGTGTGTTGTCAGTGTGTGTGTGTGTGTGTTGTCGGTGTGTGTGTGTTTATGTGTTGTCGGTGTGTGTGTGTGTGTGTTGTCGGTGTGTGTGTGTGTGTGTGTTGTCGGTGTGTGTGTGTGTTGTCGGTGTGTGTGTGTTGTCGGTGTGTCTGTGTGTGTGTTGTCGGTTTGTGTGTGTGTGTGTGTGTGTGTTGTCGGTGTGTGTGTGTGTGTTGTCGGTGTGTGTGTGTGTGTGTTGTCGGTGTGTGTGTGTTGTGTGTGTGTGTGTTGTCGGTGTGTATGTGTGTTGTCGGTGTGTGTGTGTGTGTGTGTGTGTGTTGTCGGTGTGTGTGTGTTGTCGGTGTGTGTGTGTGTGTGTTGTCGGTGTGTGTGTGTGTGTGTTGTCAGTGTGTTGTCAGTGTGTGTGTGTGTGTGTGTGTTGTCGGTGTGTGTGTGTGTGTTGTGTGTGTGTGTGTTGTCGGTGTGTGTGTGTATGTGTGTTGTCAGTGTGTGTGTGTTGTCGGTGTGTGTGTGTGTGTGTGTGTTGTCGGTGTGTGTGAGTGTGTGTTGTGGGTGTGTGTGTGTGTGTGTGTTGTCTGTGTGTGTGTGTGTGTGTGTGTTGTCGGTGTGTGTGTGTTGTCGGTGTGTGTGTGTTTATGTGTTGTCGGTGTGTGTGTGTTTGTGTTGTCGGTGTGTGTGTGTGTGTGTTGTCGGTGTGTGTGTGTGTGTGTTGTCGGTGTGTGTGTGTGTGTGTGTGTGTGTGTGTTGTCGGTGTGTGTGTGTGTGTTGTCGGTTTGTGTGTGTGTGTTGTCGGTGTGTGTGTGTGTGTTGTCGGTGTGTGTGTGTGTGTGTGTTGTCAGTGTGTGTGTGTGTGTGTTGTCGGTGTGTGTGTGTGTTGTCGGTGTGTGTGTGTGTGTGTTGTCGGTGTGTGTGTGTGTTGTCGGTGTGTGTGTGTGTGTGTGTGTGTGTGTTGTCGGTGTGTGTGTGTGTGTTGTGGGAGTGTGTGTGTGTGTGTGTGTGTGTTGTCGGTGTGTGTGTGTGTTGTGTGTGTGTGTGTTGTCAGTGTGTGTGTGTGTGTGTTGTCGGTGTGTGTGTGTGTGTTGTGTGTGTGTGTGTTGTCGGTGTGTGTGTGTGTGTGTTGTCGGTGTGTGTGTGTGTTGTCGGTGTGTGTGTGTGTTGTCGGTGTGTGTGTGTGTGTTGTCGGTGTGTGTGTGTGTGTTGTCGGTGTGTGTGTGTGTGTTGTCGGTGTGTTTGTGTGTGTGTGTTGTCGGTGTGTGTGAGTGTGTGTTGTCGGTGTGTGTGTGTGTGTGTTGTGTGTGTGTGTGTTGTCGGTGTGTGTGTGTGTTGTCGGTGTGTGTGTGTGTGTGTGTTGTCGGTTTGTGTGTGTGTGTGTGTTGTCGGTGTGTGTGTGTGTGTCTTGTTGGTGTGTGTGTGTGTGTTGTGTGTGTGTGTGTGTGTGTGTTGTGTGTGTGTGTGTTGTCGGTGTGTGTGTGTGTGTGTTGTCGGTGTGTGTGTGTGTGTGTTGTCGGTGTGTGTGTGTGTGTGTTGTCGGTGTGTGTGTGTTGTGTGTGTGTGTGTTGTCGGTGTGTGTGTGTGTGTGTTGTCGGTGTGTGTGTGTGTTGTCGGTGTGTGTGTGTGTGTGTTGTCGGTGTGTGTGTGTTGTCGGTGTGTGTGTGTGTGTTTTGTCGATGTGTGTGTGTGTGTTGTCGGTGTGTGTGTGTGTGTGTTGTCAGTGTGTGTGTGTGTGTGTGTTGTCGGTGTGTGTGTGTGTGTTGTGTGTGTGTGTGTGTGTTGTCGGTGTGTGTGTGTGTGTTGTCGGTGTGTGTGTGTTGTCGGTGTGTGTGTGTGTGTGTGTGTGTTGTCGGTGTGTGTGTGTGTGTGTTGTCGGTGTGTGTGTGTGTGTGTGTTGTCGGTGTGTGTGTGTGTGTTATCGGTGTGTGTGTGTGTGTGTGTTGTCGGTGTGTGTGTGTGTGTGTGTTGTCGGTGTGTGTGTGTGTGTTGTCGGTGTGTGTGTGTGTGTGTGTTGTCGGTGTGTGTGTGTGTGTTGTCGGTTTGTGTGTGTGTGTTGTCGGTGTGTGTGTGTGTGTTGTCGGTGTGTGTGTGTGTTGTCAGTGTGTGTGTGTGTGTGTTGTCGGTGTGTGTGTGTTTATGTGTTGTCGGTGTGTGTGTGTGTGTGTTGTCGGTGTGTGTGTGTGTGTGTGTGTTGTCGGTGTGTGTGTGTGTGTTGTCGGTGTGTGTGTGTTGTCGGTGTGTCTGTGTGTCTGTTGTCGGTGTGTGTGTGTGTGTGTTGTCGGTGTGTGTGTGTTGTGTGTGTGTGTGTGTTTATGTGTTGTCGGTGTGTGTGTGTTTGTGTTGTCGGTGTGTGTGTGTGTGTTGTCGGTGTGTGTGTGTGTGTGTGTGTTGTCGGTGTGTGTGTGTGTGTTGTCGGTGTGTGTGTGTGTGTGTGTTGTCGGTGTGTGTGTGTGTGTGTTGTCGGTGTGTGTGTGTGTGTTGTGTGTGTGTGTGTTGTTTGTGTGTGTGTGTGTGTGTTGTCGGTGTGTGTGTGTGTGTGTTGTCGGTGTGTGTGTGTTATCGGTGTGTGTGTGTGTGTGTTGTCGGTGTGTGTGTGTGTGTGTGTGTGTTGTCGGTGTGTGTGTGTGTTGTCTGTGTGTGTGTGTGTGTGTGTGTGTTGTCGGTGTGTGTGTGTTGTCGGTGTGTGTGTGTTTATGTGTTGTCGGTGTGTGTGTGTTTGTGTTGTCGGTGTGTGTGTGTGTGTGTGTTGTCGGTGTGTGTGTGTGTTGTCGGTGTGTGTGTGTGTGTTGTCGGTGTGTGTGTGTGTGGGTGTTGTCGGTGTGTGTGTGTGTGTTGTCGGTTTGTGTGTGTGTGTTGTCGGTGTGTGTGTGTGTGTTGTCGGTGTGTGTGTGTGTGTTGTCAGTGTGTGTGTGTGTGTTGTCGGTGTGTGTGTGTTTATGTGTTGTCAGTGTGTGTGTGTGTGTGTTGTCGGTGTGTGTGTGTGTGTGTGTGTTGTCGGTGTGTGTGTGTGTTGTCGGTGTGTGTGTGTTGTCGGTGTGTCTGTGTGTGTGTTGTCGGTTTGTGTGTGTGTGTGTGTGTGTTGTCGGTGTGTGTGTGTGTGTTGTCGGTGTGTGTGTGTGTGTGTTGTCGGTGTGTGTGTGTTGTGTGTGTGTGTGTTGTCGGTGTGTATGTGTGTTGTCGGTGTGTGTGTGTGTGTGTGTGTGTTGTCGGTGTGTGTGTGTTGTCGGTGTGTGTGTGTGTGTGTGTTGTCGGTGTGTGTGTGTGTGTGTGTGTGTGTTGTCAGTGTGTGTGTGTGTGTGTGTGTTGTCGGTGTGTGTGTGTGTGTTGTGTGTGTGTGTGTGTGTTGTCGGTGTGTGTGTGTATGTGTGTTGTCGGTGTGTGTGTGTTGACGGTGTGTGTGTGTGTGTGTGTGTGTGTTGTCGGTGTGTGTGAGTGTGTGTTGTGGGTGTGTGTGTGTGTGTGTGTTGTCTGTGTGTGTGTGTGTGTGTGTGTTGTCGGTGTGTGTGTGTTGTCGGTGTGTGTGTGTTTATGTGTTGTCGGTGTGTGTGTGTTTGTGTTGTCGGTGTGTGTGTGTGTGTGTTGTCGGTGTGTGTGTGTGTGTGTTGTCGGTGTGTGTGTGTGTGTGTGTTGTCGGTGTGTGTGTGTGTGTTGTCGGTTTGTGTGTGTGTGTTGTCGGTGTGTGTGTGTGTGTTGTCGGTGTGTGTGTGTGTGTGTTGTCAGTGTGTGTGTGTGTGTGTTGTCGGTGTGTGTGTGTGTTGTCGGTGTGTGTGTGTGTGTGTTGTCGGTGTGTGTGTGTGTTGTCGGTGTGTGTGTGTGTGTGTGTGTGTTGTCGGTGTGTGTGTGTGTGTTGTGGGAGTGTGTGTGTGTGTGTGTGTGTGTTGTCGGTGTGTGTGTGTGTTGTGTGTGTGTGTGTTGTCGGTGTGTGTGTGTGTTGTCGGTGTGTGTGTGTGTGTTGTGTGTGTGTGTGTTGTCGGTGTGTGTGTGTGTGTGTGTTGTCGGTGTGTGTGTGTGTTGTGGGTGTGTGTGTGTGTTGTCGGTGTGTGTGTGTGTGTTGTCGGTGTGTGTGTGTGTGTTGTCGGTGTGTGTGTGTGTGTTGTCGGTGTGTTTGTGTGTGTGTGTTGTCGGTGTGTGTGAGTGTGTGTTGTCGGTGTGTGTGTGTGTGTTGTGTGTGTGTGTGTTGTCGGTGTGTGTGTGTGTTGTCGGTGTGTGTGTGTGTGTGTGTTGTCGGTGTGTGTGTGTGTGTGTGTTGTCGGTGTGTGTGTGTGTGTCTTGTCGGTGTGTGTGTGTGTGTGTTGTGTGTGTGTGTGTGTGTGTGTTGTGTGTGTGTGTGTTGTCGGTGTGTGTGTGTGTGTGTTGTCGGTGTGTGTGTGTGTGTGTGTTGTCGGTGTGTGTGTGTGTGTGTTGTCGGTGTGTGTGTGTGTGTTGTGTGTGTGTGTGTTGTCGGTGTGTGTGTGTGTTGTCGGTGTGTGTGTGTGTTGTCGGTGTGTGTGTGTGTGTGTTGTCGGTGTGTGTGTGTGTGTTTTGTCGATGTGTGTGTGTGTGTTGTCGGTGTGTGTGTGTGTGTGTGTGTGTGTTGTCGGTGTGTGTGTGTGTGTTGTCGGTTTGTGTGTGTGTGTTGTCGGTGTGTGTGTGTGTGTTGTCGGTGTGTGTGTGTGTGTGTTGTCAGTGTGTGTGTGTGTGTGTTGTTGGTGTGTGTGTGTGTTGTCGGTGTGTGTGTGTGTGTGTTGTCGGTGTGTGTGTGTGTTGTCGGTGTGTGTGTGTGTGTGTGTGTGTTGTCGGTGTGTGTGTGTGTGTTGTGGGAGTGTGTGTGTGTGTGTGTGTGTGTTGTCGGTGTGTGTGTGTGTTGTGTGTGTGTGTGTTGTCGGTGTGTGTGTGTGTGTGTTGTCGGTGTGTGTGTGTGTGTTGTGTGTGTGTGTGTTGTCGGTGTGTGTGTGTGTGTGTTGTCGGTGTGTGTGTGTGTGTTGTCGGTGTGTGTGTGTGTTGTCGGTGTGTGTGTGTGTGTTGTCGGTGTGTGTGTGTGTGTTGTCGGTGTGTGTGTGTGTGTTGTCGGTGTGTTTGTGTGTGTGTGTTGTCGGTGTGTGTGAGTGTGTGTTGTCGGTGTGTGTGTGTGTGTTGTGTGTGTGTGTGTTGTCGGTGTGTGTGTGTGTTGTCGGTGTGTGTGTGTGTGTGTGTTGTCGGTGTGTGTGTGTGTGTGTGTTGTCGGTGTGTGTGTGTGTGTCTTGTCGGTGTGTGTGTGTGTGTGTTGTGTGTGTGTGTGTGTGTGTGTGTTGTGTGTGTGTGTGGTGTCGGTGTGTGTGTGTGTGTGTTGTCGGTGTGTGTGTGTGTGTGTGTTGTCGGTGTGTGTGTGTGTGTGTTGTCGGTGTGTGTGTGTGTGTTGTGTGTGTGTGTGTTGTCGGTGTGTGTGTGTGTGTGTTGTCGGTGTGTGTGTGTGTTGTCGGTGTGTGTGTGTGTGTGTTGTCGGTGTGTGTGTGTGTGTTTTGTCGATGTGTGTGTGTGTGTTGTCGGTGTGTGTGTGTGTGTGTTGTCGGTGTGTGTGTGTGTGTGTGTTGTCGGTGTGTGTGTGTGTGTTGTGTGTGTGTGTGTGTGTTGTCGGTGTGTGTGTGTGTGTTGTCGGTGTGTGTGTGTGTTGTCGGTGTGTGTGTGTGTGTGTTGTCGGTGTGTGTGTGTGTTGTCGGTGTGTGTGTGTGTGTGTTGTCGGTGTGTGTGTGTGTGTTTTGTCGATGTGTGTGTGTGTGTTGTCGGTGTGTGTGTGTGTGTGTTGTCAGTGTGTGTGTGTGTGTGTGTTGTCGGTGTGTGTGTGTGTGTTGTGTGTGTGTGTGTGTGTTGTCGGTGTGTGTGTGTGTGTTGTCGGTGTGTGTGTGTTGTCGGTGTGTGTGTGTGTGTGTGTGTGTTGTCGGTGTGTGTGTGTGTGTGTGTGTGTTGTCGGTGTGTGTGTGTGTGTGTGTGTTGTCGGTGTGTGTGTGTGTGTTATCGGTGTGTGTGTGTGTGTGTCGTCGGTGTGTGTGTGTGTGTGTGTGTTGTCGGTGTGTGTGTGTGTTGTCTGTGTGTGTGTGTGTGTGTGTTGTCGGTGTGTGTGTGTTGTGTGTGTGTGTGTGTTTATGTGTTGTCGGTGTGTGTGTGTTTGTGTTGTCGGTGTGTGTGTGTGTGTTGTCGGTGTGTGTGTGTGTGTGTGTGTTGTCGGTGTGTGTGTGTGTGTTGTCGGTGTGTGTGTGTGTGTGTGTTGTCGGTGTGTGTGTGTGTGTGTTGTCGGTGTGTGTGTGTGTGTTGTGTGTGTGTGTGTTGTTTGTGTGTGTGTGTGTGTGTTGTCGGTGTGTGTGTGTGTGTGTTGTCGATGTGTGTGTGTGTGTTGTCGGTGTGTGTGTGTGTGTGTTGTCAGTGTGTGTGTGTGTGTGTGTGTGTTGTCGGTGTGTGTGTGTGTGTGTTGTGTGTGTGTGTGTGTGTTGTCGGTGTGTGTGTGTTGTCGGTGTTTGTGTGTTGTCGGTGTGTGTGTGTGTGTGTGTGTGTTGTCGGTGTGTGTGTGTGTGTGTTGTCGGTGTGTGTGTGTGTGTGTTGTCGGTGTGTGTGTGTTATCGGTGTGTGTGTGTGTGTGTTGTCGGTGTGTGTGTGTGTGTGTGTGTGTGTGTTGTCGGTGTGTGTGTGTGTTGTCTGTGTGTGTGTGTGTGTGTGTGTGTGTGTTGTCGGTGTGTGTGTGTTGTCGGTGTGTGTGTGTTTATGTGTTGTCGGTGTGTGTGTGTTTGTGTTGTCGGTGTGTGTGTGTGTGTGTGTTGTCGGTGTGTGTGTGTGTTGTCGGTGTGTGTGTGTGTGTTGTCGGTGTGTGTGTGTGGGTGTTGTCGGTGTGTGTGTGTGTTGTCGGTTTGTGTGTGTGTGTGTTGTCGGTGTGTGTGTGTGTGTTGTCGGTGTGTGTGTGTGTTGTCAGTGTGTGTGTGTGTGTGTTGTCGGTGTGTGTGTGTTTATGTGTTGTCGGTGTGTGTGTGTGTGTGTTGTCGGTGTGTGTGTGTGTGTGTGTTGTCGGTGTGTGTGTGTGTTGTCGGTGTGTGTGTGTTGTCGGTGTGTCTGTGTGTGTGTTGTCGGTTTGTGTGTGTGTGTGTGTGTGTTGTCGGTGTGTGTGTGTGTGTTGTCGGTGTGTGTGTGTGTGTGTTGTCGGTGTGTGTGTGTTGTGTGTGTGTGTGTTGTCGGTGTGTATGTGTGTTGTCGGTGTGTGTGTGTGTGTGTGTGTGTGTTGTCGGTGTGTGTGTGTTGTCGGTGTGTGTGTGTGTGTGTTGTCGGTGTGTGTGTGTGTGTGTTGTCAGTGTGTTGTCAGTGTGTGTGTGTGTGTGTGTGTTGTCGGTGTGTGTGTGTGTGTTGTGTGTGTGTGTGTTGTCGGTGTGTGTGTGTATGTGTGTTGTCAGTGTGTGTGTGTTGTCGGTGTGTGTGTGTGTGTGTGTGTGTGTTGTCGGTGTGTGTGAGTGTGTGTTGTGGGTGTGTGTGTGTGTGTGTGTTGTCTGTGTGTGTGTGTGTGTGTTGTCGGTGTGTGTGTGTTGTCGGTGTGTGTGTGTTTATGTGTTGTCGGTGTGTGTGTGTTTGTGTTGTCGGTGTGTGTGTGTGTGTGTTGTCGGTGTGTGTGTGTGTGTGTTGTCGGTGTGTGTGTGTGTGTGTGTGTGTGTGTTGTCGGTGTGTGTGTGTGTGTTGTCGGTTTGTGTGTGTGTGTTGTCGGTGTGTGTGTGTGTGTTGTCGGTGTGTGTGTGTGTGTGTGTTGTCAGTGTGTGTGTGTGTGTGTTGTCGGTGTGTGTGTGTGTTGTCGGTGTGTGTGTGTGTGTGTTGTCGGTGTGTGTGTGTGTTGTCGGTGTGTGTGTGTGTGTGTGTGTGTGTGTTGTCGGTGTGTGTGTGTGTGTTGTGGGAGTGTGTGTGTGTGTGTGTGTGTGTTGTCGGTGTGTGTGTGTGTTGTGTGTGTGTGTGTTGTCAGTGTGTGTGTGTGTGTGTTGTCGGTGTGTGTGTGTGTGTTGTGTGTGTGTGTGTTGTCGGTGTGTGTGTGTGTGTGTTGTCGGTGTGTGTGTGTGTTGTCGGTGTGTGTGTGTGTTGTCGGTGTGTGTGTGTGTGTTGTCGGTGTGTGTGTGTGTGTTGTCGGTGTGTGTGTGTGTGTTGTCGGTGTGTTTGTGTGTGTGTGTTGTCGGTGTGTGTGAGTGTGTGTTGTCGGTGTGTGTGTGTGTGTGTTGTGTGTGTGTGTGTTGTCGGTGTGTGTGTGTGTTGTCGGTGTGTGTGTGTGTGTGTGTTGTCGGTTTGTGTGTGTGTGTGTGTTGTCGGTGTGTGTGTGTGTGTCTTGTCGGTGTGTGTGTGTGTGTTGTGTGTGTGTGTGTGTGTGTGTTGTGTGTGTGTGTGTTGTCGGTGTGTGTGTGTGTGTGTTGTCGGTGTGTGTGTGTGTGTGTTGTCGGTGTGTGTGTGTGTGTGTTGTCGGTGTGTGTGTGTTGTGTGTGTGTGTGTTGTCGGTGTGTGTGTGTGTGTGTTGTCGGTGTGTGTGTGTGTTGTCGGTGTGTGTGTGTGTGTGTTGTCGGTGTGTGTGTGTTGTCGGTGTGTGTGTGTGTGTTTTGTCGATGTGTGTGTGTGTGTTGTCGGTGTGTGTGTGTGTGTGTTGTCAGTGTGTGTGTGTGTGTGTGTTGTCGGTGTGTGTGTGTGTGTTGTGTGTGTGTGTGTGTGTTGTCGGTGTGTGTGTGTGTGTTGTCGGTGTGTGTGTGTTGTCGGTGTGTGTGTGTGTGTGTGTGTGTTGTCGGTGTGTGTGTGTGTGTGTTGTCGGTGTGTGTGTGTGTGTGTGTTGTCGGTGTGTGTGTGTGTGTTATCGGTGTGTGTGTGTGTGTGTGTTGTCGGTGTGTGTGTGTGTGTGTGTGTGTTGTCGGTGTGTGTGTGTGTGTTGTCGGTGTGTGTGTGTGTGTGTGTTGTCGGTGTGTGTGTGTGTGTTGTCGGTTTGTGTGTGTGTGTTGTCGGTGTGTGTGTGTGTGTTGTCGGTGTGTGTGTGTGTTGTCAGTGTGTGTGTGTGTGTGTTGTCGGTGTGTGTGTGTTTATGTGTTGTCGGTGTGTGTGTGTGTGTGTTGTCGGTGTGTGTGTGTGTGTGTGTGTTGTCGGTGTGTGTGTGTGTGTTGTCGGTGTGTGTGTGTTGTCGGTGTGTCTGTGTGTCTGTTGTCGGTGTGTGTGTGTGTGTGGTGTCGGTGTGTGTGTGTTGTGTGTGTGTTGTCGGTGTGTATGTGTGTTGTCGGTGTGTGTGTGTGTGTGTGTGTGTGTGTGTTGTCGGTGAGTGTGTGTTGTCGGTGTGTGTGTGTGTGTGTTGTCGGTGTGTGTGTGTGTGTGTGTGTGTGTGTTGTCAGTGTGTGTGTGTGTGTGTGTGTTGTCGGTGTTTGTGTGTGTGTTGTGTGTGTGTGTGTTGTCGGTGTGTGTGTGTATGTGTGTTGTTGGTGTGTGTGTGTTGTCGGTGTGTGTGTGTGTGTGTGTGTGTTGTCGGTGTGTGTGTGTGTGTGTTGTCGGTGTGTGTGTGTGTGTGTGTGTGTTGTCGGTGTGTGTGTGTTATCGGTGTGTGTGTGTGTGTGTTGTCGGTGTGTGTGTGTGTGTTGTCGGTGTGTGTGTGTGTTGTCTGTGTGTGTGTGTGTGTGTGTTGTCGGTGTGTGTGTGTTGTCGGTGTGTGTGTGTTTATGTGTTGTCGGTGTGTGTGTGTTTGTGTTGTCGGTGTGTGTGTGTGTGTGTTGTCGGTGTGTGTGTGTGTGTGTTGTCGGTGTGTGTGTGTGTGTGTTGTCGGTGTGTGTGTGTTTATGTGTTGTCGGTGTGTGTGTGTGTGTGTTGTCGGTGTGTGTGTGTGTGTGTGTGTTGTCGGTGTGTGTGTGTGTGTTGTCGGTGTGTGTGTGTTGTCGGTGTGTCTGTGTGTCTGTTGTCGGTGTGTGTGTGTGTGTGGTGTCGGTGTGTGTGTGTTGTGTGTGTGTTGTCGGTGTGTATGTGTGTTGTCGGTGTGTGTGTGTGTGTGTGTGTGTGTGTGTTGTCGGTGAGTGTGTGTTGTCGGTGTGTGTGTGTGTGTGTTGTCGGTGTGTGTGTGTGTGTGTGTGTGTGTGTTGTCAGTGTGTGTGTGTGTGTGTGTGTTGTCGGTGTTTGTGTGTGTGTTGTGTGTGTGTGTGTTGTCGGTGTGTGTGTGTATGTGTGTTGTTGGTGTGTGTGTGTTGTCGGTGTGTGTGTGTGTGTGTTGTCGGTGTGTGTGTGTGTGTTGTCGGTGTGTGTGTGTGTGTGTTGTCGGTGTGTGTGTGTGTGTGTGTGTGTTGTCGGTGTGTGTGTGTTATCGGTGTGTGTGTGTGTGTGTTGTCGGTGTGTGTGTGTGTGTTGTCGGTGTGTGTGTGTGTTGTCTGTGTGTGTGTGTGTGTGTGTTGTCGGTGTGTGTGTGTTGTCGGTGTGTGTGTGTTTATGTGTTGTCGGTGTGTGTGTGTTTGTGTTGTCGGTGTGTGTGTGTGTGTGTTGTCGGTGTGTGTGTGTGTGTGTTGTCGGTGTGTGTGTGTGTGTTGTCGGTGTGTGTGTGTGTGTGTGTGTGTGTTGTCGGTGTGTGTGTGTGTGTTGTCGGTTTGTGTGTGTGTGTTGTCGGTGTGTGTGTGTGTGTTGTCGGTGTGTGTGTGTGTGTGTTGTCAGTGTGTGTGTGTGTGTGTTGTCGGTGTGTGTGTGTTTATGTGTTGTCGGTGTGTGTGTGTGTGTGTTGTCGGTGTGTGTGTGTGTGTGTGTGTTGTCGGTGTGTGTGTGTTGTCGGTGTGTGTGTGTTGTCGGTGTGTCTGTGTGTGTGTTGTCGGTTTGTGTGTGTGTGTGTGTTGTCGGCGTGTGTGTGTCTGTGTTGTCGGTGTGTGTGTGTGTGTGTGTTGTCGGTGTGTGTGTGTTGTGTGTGTGTGTGTTGTCGGTGTGTGTGTGTGTTGTCGGTGTGTGTGTGTGTGTGTGTGTGTGTGTGTTGTCGGTGTGTGTGTGTGTGTGTTGTCAGTGTGTGTGTGTGTGTTGTCGGTGTGTGTGTGTGTTGTCGGTGTGTGTGTGTGTGTGTTGTCGGTGTGTGTGTGTGTTGTCGGTGTGTGTGTGTGTGTGTGTGTGTTGTCGGTGTGTGTGTGTGTGTGTGTTGTGGGAGTGTGTGTGTGTGTGTGTGTTGTCGGTGTGTGTGTGTGTTGTGTGTGTGTGTGTTGTCGGTGTGTGTGTGTGTGTGTTGTCGGTGTGTGTGTGTGTGTTGTGTGTGTGTGTGTTGTCGGTGTGTGTGTGTGTGTGTTGTCGGTGTGTGTGTGTGTGTTGTCGGTGTGTGTGTGTGTTGTCGGTGTGTGTGTGTGTGTTGTCGGTGTGTGTGTGTGTGTTGTCGGTGTGTGTGTGTGTGTTGTCGGTGTGTTTGTGTGTGTGTGTTGTCGGTGTGTGTGAGTGTGTTTTGTCGGTGTGTGTGTGTGTGTTGTGTGTGTGTGTGTTGTCGGTGTGTGTGTGTGTTGTCGGTGTGTGTGTGTGTGTGTGTTGTCGGTGTGTGTGTGTGTGTGTGTTGTCGGTGTGTGTGTGTGTGTCTTGTCGGTGTGTGTGTGTGTGTTGTGTGTGTGTTGTCAGTGTGTGTGTGTGTGTGTTGTCGGTGTGTGTGTGTGTGTGTGTTGTCGGTGTGTGTGTGTGTGTTGTCGGTGTGTGTGTGTGTGTTGTGTGTGTGTGTGTTGTAGGTGTGTGTGTGTGTGTGTTGTCGGTGTGTGTGTGTGTTGTCGGTGTGTGTGTGTGTTGTCGGTGTGTGTGTGTTGTCGGTGTGTGTGTGTGTGTGTTGTCGATGTGTGTGTGTGTGTTGTCGGTGTGTGTGTGTGTGTGTTGTCAGTGTGTGTGTGTGTGTGTGTTGTCGGTGTGTGTGTGTGTGTTGTGTGTGTGTGTGTTGTCGGTGTGTGTGTGTGTGTTGTCGGTGTGTGTGTGTTGTCGGTGTGTGTGTGTGTGTGTGTGTGTTGTCGGTGTGTGTGTGTGTGTGTTGTCGGTGTGTGTGTGTGTGTGTGTGTGTGTTGTCGGTGTGTGTGTGTGTGTTATCGGTGTGTGTGTGTGTGTGTGTGTTGTCGGTGTGTGTGTGTGTGTGTTGTCGGTGTGTGTGTGTGTTGTCTGTGTGTGTGTGTGTGTGTGTTGTCGGTGTGTGTGTGTTGTGTGTGTGTGTGTGTTTATGTGTTGTCGGTGTGTGTGTGTTTGTGTTGTCGGTGTGTGTGTGTGTGTTGTCGGTGTGTGTGTGTGTGTGTGTTGTCGGTGTGTGTGTGTGTGTTGTCGGTTTGTGTGTGTGTGTTGTCGGTGTGTGTGTGTGTGTGTGTGTTGTCGGTGTGTGTGTGTGTGTTGTCAGTGTGTGTGTGTGTGTGTTGTCGGTGTGTGTGTGTTTATGTGTTGTCGGTGTGTGTGTGTGTGTGTTGTCGGTGTGTGTGTGTGTGTGTGTGTTGTCGGTGTGTGTGTGTGTTGTCGGTGTGTGTGTGTTGTCGGTGTGTCTGTGTGTGTGTTGTCGGTTTGTGTGTGTGTGTGTGTGTTGTCGGTGTGTGTGTGTCTGTTGTCGGTGTGTGTGTGTGTGTGTTGTCGGTGTGTGTGTGTTGTGTGTGTGTGTGTTGTCGGTGTGTATGTGTGTTGTCGGTGTGTGTGTGTGTGTGTTGTCGGTGAGTGTGTGTTGTCGGTGTGTGTGTGTGTGTGTTGTCGGTGTGTGTGTGTGTGTGTGTGTGTTGTCAGTGTGTGTGTGTGTGTGTGTGTTGTCGGTGTTTGTGTGTGTGTTGTGTGTGTGTGTGTTGTCGGTGTGTGTGTGTATGTGTGTTGTTGGTGTGTGTGTGTTGTCGGTGTGTGTGTGTGTGTGTGTGTTGTCGGTGTGTGTGTGTGTGTGTTGTCGGTGTGTGTGTGTGTGTGTGTTGTCGGTGTGTGTGTGTTATCGGTGTGTGTGTGTGTGTGTTGTCGGTGTGTGTGTGTGTGTTGTCGGTGTGTGTGTGTGTTGTCTGTGTGTGTGTGTGTGTGTGTTGTCGGTGTGTGTGTGTTGTCGGTGTGTGTGTGTTTATGTGTTGTCGGTGTGTGTGTGTTTGTGTTGTCGGTGTGTGTGTGTGTGTTGTCGGTGTGTGTGTCTGTGTGTTGTCGGTGTGTGTGTGTGTGTGTTGTCGGTGTGTGTGTGTGTGTGTGTGTTGTCGGTGTGTGTGTGTGTGTTGTCGGTTTGTGTGTGTGTGTTGTCGGTGTGTGTGTGTGTGTTGTCGGTGTGTGTGTGTTGTCGGTGTGTGTGTGTGTGTGTGTGTGTGTTGTCGGTGTGTGTGTGTGTGTTGTCGGTTTGTGTGTGTGTGTTGTCGGTGTGTGTGTGTGTGTTGTCGGTGTGTGTGTGTGTGTGTTGTCAGTGTGTGTGTGTGTGTGTTGTCGGTGTGTGTGTTTATGTGTTGTCGGTGTGTGTGTGTGTGTGTTGTCGGTGTGTGTGTGTGTGTGTGTGTTGTCGGTGTGTGTGTGTTGTCGGTGTGTGTGTGTTGTCGGTGTGTCTGTGTGTGTGTTGTCGGTTTGTGTGTGTGTGTGTGTGTTGTCGGCGTGTGTGTGTCTGTGTTGTCGGTGTGTGTGTGTGTGTGTGTTGTCGGTGTGTGTGTGTTGTGTGTGTGTGTGTTGTCGGTGTGTGTGTGTGTTGTCGGTGTGTGTGTGTGTGTGTGTGTGTGTGTGTTGTCGGTGTGTGTGTGTTGTCGGTGTGTGTGTGTGTGTGTGTTGTCGGTGTGTGTGTGTGTGTTGTCGATGTGTGTGAGTGTGTGTTGTCGGTCTGTGTGTGTGTGTTGTGTGTGTGTGTGTTGTCGGTGTGTGTGTGTGTGTGTTGTCGTTGTGTGTGTGTGTGTTGTCGGTGTGTGTGTATGTGTGTGTGTGTGTGTGTTGTCGGTGTGTGTGTGTGTGTGTTGTGTGTGTGTGTGTTGTCGGTGTGTGTGTGCGTGTGTTGTCGGTGTGTGTGTGTTTGTTGTCGGTGTGTGTGTGTGTGTGTGTGTTGTCGGTGTGTGTGTGTGTGTTGTCGGTGTGTGTGTGTGTGTGTTGTCGGTGTGTGTGTGTTATCGGTGTGTGTGTGTTGTCGATGTGTGTGTGTGTGTGTTGTCGGTGTGTGTGTGTGTGTGTTGTCGGTGTGTGTGTGTGTGTTGTCGGTGTGTGTGTTGTCGGTGTGTGTGTGTGTGTTGTCGGTGTGTGTGTGTGTGGGTGTTGTCGGTGTGTGTGTGTGTGTTGTCGGTTTGTGTGTGTGTGTTGTCGGTGTGTGTGTGTGTGTTGTCGGTGTGTGTGTGTGTGTTGTCAGTGTGTGTGTGTGTGTTGTCGGTGTGTGTGTGTTTATGTGTTGTCGGTGTGTGTGTGTGTGTGTTGTCGGTGTGTGTGTGTGTGTGTTGTCGGTGTGTGTGTGTGTTGTCGGTGTGTGTGTGTTGTCGGTGTGTGTGTGTGTGTTGTCGGTGTGTGTGTGTGTGTGTGTTGTCAGTGTGTGTGTGTAGGTGTGTGTTGTCGGTGTGTGTGTGTGTTGTGTGTGTGTGTGTTGTCGGTGTGTGTGTGTATGTGTGTTGTCGGTGTGTGTGTGTTGTCGGTGTGTGTGTGTTGTGTGTGTGTGTGTTGTCGGTGTGTATGTGTGTTGTCGGTGTGTGTGTGTGTGTGTGTGTGTGTTGTCGGTGTGTGTGTGTTGTCGGTGTGTGTGTGTGTGTTGTCGGTGTGTGTGTGTGTGTGTGTGTTGTCAGTGTGTGTGTGTAGGTGTGTGTTGTCGGTGTGTGTGTGTGTTGTGTGTGTGTGTGTTGTCGGTGTGTGTGTGTATGTGTGTTGTCGGTGTGTGTGTGTTGTCGGTGTGTGTGTGTGTGTGTGTGTGTTGTCGGTGTGTGTGAGTGTGTGTTGTGGGTGTGTGTGTGTGTGTGTGTTGTCTGTGTGTGTGTGTGTGTGTGTGTTGTCGGTGTGTGTGTGTTGTCGGTGTGTGTGTGTTTATGTGTTGTCGGTGTGTGTGTGTTTGTGTTGTCGGTGTGTGTGTGTGTGTGTTGTCGGTGTGTGTGTGTGTGTGTTGTCGGTGTGTGTGTGTGTGTGTTGTCGGTGTGTGTGTGTGTGTGTGTGTGTGTTGTCGGTGTGTGTGTGTGTGTTGTCGGTTTGTGTGTGTGTGTTGTCGGTGTGTGTGTGTGTGTTGTCGGTGTGTGTGTGTGTGTGTTGTCAGTGTGTGTGTGTGTGTTGTCGGTGTGTGTGTGTGTTGTCGGTGTGTGTGTGTGTGTGTTGTCGGTGTGTGTGTTGTCGGTGTGTGTGTGTGTGTGTGTGTGTTGTCGGTGTGTGTGTGTGTGTTGTGGGAGTGTGTGTGTGTTTGTGTGTTGTCGGTGTGTGTGTGTGTTGTGTGTGTGTGTGTTGTCGGTGTGTGTGTGTGTGTGTTGTCGGTGTGTGTGTGTGTGTTGTGTGTGTGTGTGTTGTCGGTGTGTGTGTGTGTGTGTTGTCGGTGTGTGTGTGTGTGTTGTCGGTGTGTGTGTGTGTGTTGTCGGTGTGTGTGTGTGTGTTGTCGGTGTGTGTGTGTGTGTTGTCGGTGTGTGTGTGTGTGTTGTCGGTGTGTTTGTGTGTGTGTGTTGTCGGTGTGTGTGAGTGTGTGTTGTCGGTGTGTGTGTGTGTGTTGTGTGTGTGTGTGTTGTCGGTGTGTGTGTGTGTTGTCGGTGTGTGTGTGTGTGTGTGTTGTCGGTGTGTGTGTGTGTGTGTGTTGTCGGTGTGTGTGTGTGTGTCTTGTCGGTGTGTGTGTGTGTGTTGTGTGTGTGTGTGTGTGTTGTGTGTGTGTGTGTTGTCGGTGTGTGTGTGTGTGTGTTGTCGGTGTGTGTGTGTGTGTGTGTTGTCGGTGTGTGTGTGTGTGTTGTCGGTGTGTGTGTGTGTGTTGTGTGTGTGTGTGTTGTAGGTGTTTGTGTGTGTGTGTTGTCGGTGTGTGTGTGTGTTGTCGGTGTGTGTGTGTGTTGTCGGTGTGTGTGTGTTGTCGGTGTGTTTGTGTGTGTGTTGTCGATGTGTGTGTGTGTGTTGTCGGTGTGTGTGTGTGTGTGTTGTCAGTGTGTGTGTGTGTGTGTGTTGTCGGTGTGTGTGTGTGTGTTGTGTGTGTGTGTGTGTGTTGTCGGTGTGTGTGTGTGTGTTGTCGGTGTGTGTGTGTTGTCGGTGTGTGTGTGTGTGTGTGTGTTGTCGGTGTGTGTGTGTGTGTGTTGTCGGTGTGTGTGTGTGTGTGTGTGTGTGTTGTCGGTGTGTGTGTGTGTGTTATCGGTGTGTGTGTGTGTGTGTGTGTTGTCGGTGTGTGTGTGTGTGTGTGTGTGTTGTCGGTGTGTGTGTGTGTTGTCTGTGTGTGTGTGTGTGTGTGTTGTCGGTGTGTGTGTGTTGTGTGTGTGTGTGTGTTTATGTGTTGTCGGTGTGTGTGTGTTTGTGTTGTCGGTGTGTGTGTGTGTGTTGTCGGTGTGTGTGTGTGTGTGTGTTGTCGGTGTGTGTGTGTGTGTTGTCGGTTTGTGTGTGTGTGTTGTCGGTGTGTGTGTGTGTGTGTGTGTTGTCGGTGTGTGTGTGTGTGTTGTCAGTGTGTGTGTGTGTGTGTTGTCGGTGTGTGTGTGTTTATGTGTTGTCGGTGTGTGTGTGTGTGTGTTGTCGGTGTGTGTGTGTGTGTGTGTGTTGTCGGTGTGTGTGTGTGTTGTCGGTGTGTGTGTGTTGTCGGTGTGTCTGTGTGTGTGTTGTCGGTTTGTGTGTGTGTGTGTGTGTTGTCGGTGTGTGTGTGTCTGTTGTCGGTGTGTGTGTGTGTGTGTTGTCGGTGTGTGTGTGTTGTGTGTGTGTGTGTTGTCGGTGTGTATGTGTGTTGTCGGTGTGTGTGTGTGTGTGTTGTCGGTGAGTGTGTGTTGTCGGTGTGTGTGTGTGTGTGTTGTCGGTGTGTGTGTGTGTGTGTGTGTGTGTGTGTGTTGTCAGTGTGTGTGTGTGTGTGTGTGTTGTCGGTGTTTGTGTGTGTGTTGTGTGTGTGTGTGTTGTCGGTGTGTGTGTGTATGTGTGTTGTTGGTGTGTGTGTGTTGTCGGTGTGTGTGTGTGTGTGTTGTCGGTGTGTGTGTGTGTGTGTTGTCGGTGTGTGTGTGTGTGTGTGTTGTCGGTGTGTGTGTGTTATCGGTGTGTGTGTGTGTGTGTTGTCGGTGTGTGTGTGTGTGTTGTCGGTGTGTGTGTGTGTTGTCTGTGTGTGTGTGTGTGTGTGTTGTCGGTGTGTGTGTGTTGTCGGTGTGTGTGTGTTTATGTGTTGTCGGTGTGTGTGTGTTTGTGTTGTCGGTGTGTGTGTGTGTGTGTTGTCGGTGTGTGTGTCTGTGTGTTGTCGGTGTGTGTGTGTGTGTGTTGTCGGTGTGTGTGTGTGTGTGTGTGTTGTCGGTGTGTGTGTGTGTGTTGTCGGTTTGTGTGTGTGTGTTGTCGGTGTGTGTGTGTGTGTTGTCGGTGTGTGTGTGTTGTCGGTGTGTGTGTGTTGTCGGTGTGTGTGTGTTTATGTGTTGTCGGTGTGTGTGTGTGTGTGTTGTCGGTGTGTGTGTGTGTGTTGTCGGTGTGTGTGTGTTGTCGGTGTGTGTGTGTTGTCGGTGTGTCTGTGTGTGTGTTGTCGTTTTGTGTGTGTGTGTGTGTGTTGTCGGCGTGTGTGTGTCTGTGTTGTCGGTGTGTGTGTGTGTGTGTGTTGTCGGTGTGTGTGTGTTGTGTGTGTGTGTGTTGTCGGTGTGTGTGTTGTCGGTGTGTGTGTGTTTGTGTTGTCTGTGTGTGTGTGTGTGTGTTGTCGGTGTGTGTGTCTGTGTG
Organism: Salmo salar; assembly: GCF_965601325.2. Classification (NCBI taxonomy): domain Eukaryota; kingdom Metazoa; phylum Chordata; class Actinopteri; order Salmoniformes; family Salmonidae; genus Salmo; species Salmo salar. Next base: position 200,918 of record NC_138318.1, read on the forward strand.
TTGTCGGTGTGTGTGTGTGTGTGTTGTCGGTGTGTGTGTGTGTGTGCGTTGTCGGTGTGTGTGTGTGTGTTGTCGGTTTGTGTGTGTGTGTTGTCGGTGTGTGTGTGTGTGTTGTCGGTGTGTGTGTGTTGTCGGTGTGTGTGTGTTGTCGGTGTGTGTGTGTTTATGTGTTGTCGGTGTGTGTGTGTGTGTGTTGTCGGTGTGTGTGTGTGTGTTGTCGGTGTGTGTGTGTTGTCGGTGTGTATGTGTTGTCGGTGTGTCTGTGTGTGTGTTGTCGTTTTGTGTGTGTGTTTGTGTGTTGTCGGCGTGTGTGTGTCTGTGTTGTCGGTGTGTGTGTGTGTGTGTGTTGTCGGTGTGTGTGTGTTGTGTGTGTGTGTGTTGTCGGTGTGTGTGTGTGTTGTCGGTGTGTGTGTGTGTGTGTGTGTGTGTGTGTGTTGTCGGTGTGTGTGTGTTGTCGGTGTGTGTGTGTGTGTGTGTTGTCGGTGTGTGTGTGTGTGTTGTCGATGTGTGTGAGTGTGTGTTGTCGGTCTGTGTGTGTGTGTTGTGTGTGTGTGTGTTGTCGGTGTGTGTGTGTGTGTGTTATCGGTGTGTGTGTGTGTGTTGTCGGTGTGTGTGTGTGTGTGTGTGTGTGTGTTGTCGGTGTGTGTGTGTGTGTGTTGTGTGTGTGTGTGTTGTCGGTGTGTGTGTGCGTGTGTTGTCGGTGTGTGTGTGTTTGTTGTCGGTGTGTGTGTGTGTGTGTGTGTTGTCGGTGTGTGTGTGTGTGTTGTCGGTGTGTGTGTGTGTGTGTGTTGTCGGTGTGTGTGTGTTATCGGTGTGTGTGTGTTGTCGATGTGTGTGTGTGTGTGTTGTCGGTGTGTGTGTGTGTGTGTTGTCGGTGTGTGTGTGTGTGTTGTCGGTGTGTGTGTTGTCGGTGTGTGCGTGTGTGTGTTGTCGGTGTATTGTCGGTGTGTGTGTGTGTGTGTTGTCGGTGTGTGTGTGTGTGTGTGTGTGTGTGTGTTGTCGGTGTGTGTGTGTGTTGTCGGTGTGTGTGTGTTGTCGGTGTGTCTGTGTGTGTGTTGTCGGTTTGTGTGTGTGTGTGTGTGTTGTCGGTGTGTGTGTGTCTGTTGTCGGTGTGTGTGTGTGTGTGTTGTCGGTGTGTGTGTGTTGTGTGTGTGTGTGTTGTCGGTGTGTATGTGTGTTGTCGGTGTGTGTGTGTGTGTGTGTGTGTGTTGTCGGTGAGTGTGTGTTGTCGGTGTGTGTGTGTGTGTGTTGTCGGTGTGTGTGTGTGTGTGTGTGTGTGTGTGTGTGTGTTGTCAGTGTGTGTGTGTGTGTGTGTGTTGTCGGTGTTTGTGTGTGTGTTGTGTGTGTGTGTGTTGTCGGTGTGTGTGTGTATGTGTGTTGTTGGTGTGTGTGTGTTGTCGGTGTGTGTGTGTGTGTGTGTGTGTTGTCGGTGTCTGTGTGTGTGTGTTGTCGGTGTGTGTGTGTGTGTGTGTTGTCGGTGTGTGTGTGTTATCGGTGTGTGTGTGTGTGTGTGTTGTCGGTGTGTGTGTGTGTGTTGTCGGTGTGTGTGTGTGTTGTCTGTGTGTGTGTGTGTGTGTGTTGTCGGTGTGTGTGTGTTGTCGGTGTGTGTGTGTTTATGTGTTGTCGGTGTGTGTGTTTGTGTTGTCGGTGTGTGTGTGTGTGTGTTGTCGGTGTGTGTGTGTGTGTGTTGTCGGTGTGTGTGTGTGTGTGTTGTCGGTGTGTGTGTGTGTGTGTGTGTGTGTGTGTGTGTTGTCGGTGTGTGTGTGTGTGTTGTCGGTTTGTGTGTGTGTGTTGTCGGTGTGTGTGTGTGTGTTGTCGGTGTGTGTGTGTGTGTGTTGTCAGTGTGTGTGTGTGTGTGTGTTGTCGGTGTGTGTGTGTTTATGTGTTGTCGGTGTGTGTGTGTGTGTGTGTGTGTTGTCGGTGTGTGTGTGTGTGTTGTCGGTGTGTGTGTGTTGTCGGTGTGTGTGTGTTGTCGGTGTGTCTGTGTGTGTGTTGTCGGTTTGTGTGTGTGTGTGTGTGTTGTCGGCGTGTGTGTGTCTGTGTTGTCGGTGTGTGTGTGTGTGTGTGTTGTCGGTGTGTGTGTGTTGTGTGTGTGTGTGTTGTCGGTGTGTGTGTGTGTTGTCGGTGTGTGTGTGTGTGTGTGTGTTGTCGGTGTGTGTGTGTTGTCGGTGTGTGTGTGTGTGTGTGTTGTCGGTGTGTGTGTGTGTGTTGTCGATGTGTTTGAGTGTGTGTTGTCGGTCTGTGTGTGTGTGTTGTGTGTGTGTGTGTTGTCGGTGTGTGTGTGTGTGTTGTCGGTGTGTGTGTGTTGTCGGTGTGTGTGTGTGTGTGTGTGTGTGTTGTCGGTGTGTGTGTGTGTGTGTTGTGTGTGTGTGTGTTGTCGGTGTGTGTGTGCGTGTGTTGTCGGTGTGTGTGTGTTTGTTGTCGGTGTGTGTGTGTGTGTGTGTGTTGTCGGTGTGTGTGTGTGTGTTGTCGGTGTGTGTGTGTGTGTGTTGTCGGTGTGTGTGTGTTATCGGTGTGTGTGTGTTGTCGATGTGTGTGTGTGTGTGTTGTCGATGTGTGTGTGTGTGTGTTGTCGGTGTGTGTGTGTGTGTTGTCGGTGTGTGTGTTGTCGGTGTGTGCGTGTGTGTGTTGTCGGTGTGTTGTCGGTGTGTGTGTTTGTGTGTTGTCGGTGTGTGTGTGTGTGTTGTCGGTGTGTGTGTGTTGTCGGTGTGTGTGTGTGTGTTGTGTGTGTGTGTGTTGATGGTGTGTGTGTGTGTGTGTGTTGTCGGTGTGTGTGTGTGTGTGTGTTGTCGGTGTGTGTGTGTTGTCGGTGTTTGTGTGTGTGTGTTGTCGGTGTGTTGTCGGTGTGTGTGTGTGTGTGTTGTCGGTGTGTGTGTGTGTGTGTTGTCGGTGTGTGTGTTGTCGGTGTGTGCGTGTGTGTGTTGTCGGTGTGTTGTCGGTGTGTGTGTGTGTTGTCGGTGTGTGTGTGTGTGTGTTGTCGGTGTGTGTGTGTTGTCGGTGTTTGTGTGTGTGTGTTGTCGGTGTGTTGTCGGTGTGTGTGTGTGTGTTGTCAGTGTGTGTGTGTGTGTTGTCGGTGTGTGTGTGATTATGTGTTGTCGGTGTGTGTGTGTGTTGTCGGTGTGTGTGTGTGTGTGTGTTGTCGGTGTGTGTGTGTGTTGTCGGTGTGTGTGTGTTGTCGGTGTGTCTGTGTGTGTGTTGTCGGTTTGTGTGTGTGTGTGTTGTCGGTGTGTGTGTGTGTGTTGTCGGTGTGTGTGTGTGTTGTCGGTGTGTGTGTGTTGTGTGTGTGTGTGTTGTCGGTGTGTGTGTGTGTTGTCGGTGTGTGTGTGTGTGTGTGTGTTGTCGGTGTGTGTGTGTAGTCGGTGTGTGTGTGTGTGTGTGTTGTCGGTGTGTGTGTGTGTGTTGTCGATGTGTGTGAGTGTGTGTTGTCGGTGTGTGTGTGTGTGTGTTGTGTGTGTGTGTGTTGTCGGTGTGTGTGTGTGTGTGTTGTCGGTGTGTGTGTGTTGTCGGTGTGTGGGTGTGTGTGTGTGTTGTCGGTGTGTGTGTGTTGTCAGTGTGTGTGTGTGTGTGTTGTCGGTGTGTGTGTGTGTGTTGTCGGTGTGTGTGTGTGTTGTCGGTGTGTGTGTGTTGTGTGTGTTTGTGTTGTCGGTGTGTGTGTGTGTGTTGTCGGTGTGTGTGTGTGTGTGTGTTGTCGATGTGTGTGAGTGTGTGTTGTCGGTGTGTGTGTGTGTGTTGTGTGTGTGTGTGTTGTCGGTGTGTGTGTGTGTGTGTTGTCGGTGTGTGTGTGTGTGTTGTCGGTGTGTGTGTGTGTGTGTTGTCGGTGTGTGTGCGTGTGTGTGTTGTGTGTGTGTGTGTTGTCGGTGTGTGTGTGCATGTGTTGTCGGTGTGTGTGTGTGTGTTGTCGGTGTGTGTGTGTGTTGTCGGTGTGTGTGTGTGTGTGTGTGTGTGTTGTCGGTGTGTATGTGTGTTGTCGGTGTGTGTGTGTGTGTGTGTGTGTGTTGTCGGTGAGTGTGTGTTGTCGGTGTGTGTGTGTGTGTGTTGTCGGTGTGTGTGTGTGTGTGTGTGTGTGTGTGTGTTGTCAGTGTGTGTGTGTGTGTGTGTGTTGTCGGTGTGTGTGTGTGTTGTGTGTGTGTGTGTGTTGTCGGTGTGTGTGTGTATGTGTGTTGTCGGTGTGTGTGTGTTGTCGGTGTGTGTGTGTGTGTGTGTGTGTTGTCGGTGTGTGTGTGTGTGTGTGTTGTCGGTGTGTGTGTGTTATCGGTGTGTGTGTGTGTGTTGTCGGTGTGTGTGTGTGTGTTGTCGGTGTGTGTGTGTGTTGTCTGTGTGTGTGTGTGTGTGTGTTGTCGGTGTGTGTGTGTTGTCGGTGTGTGTGTGTTTATGTGTTGTCGGTGTGTGTGTGTTTGTGTTGTCGGTGTGTGTGTGTGTGTGTTGTCGGTGTGTGTGTGTGTGTGTGTGTGTGTTGTCGGTGTGTGTGTGTGTGTGTTGTCGGTGTGTGTGTGTGTGTGTGTGTGTGTGTTGTCGGTGTGTGTGTGTATGTTGTCGGTTTGTGTCTGTGTGTTGTCGGTGTGTGTGTGTGTTGTCGGTGTGTGTGTGTTTATGTGTTGTCGGTGTGTGTGTGTGTGTGTTGTCGGTGTGTGTGTGTTGTCGGTGTGTGTGTGTTGTCGGTGTGTGTGTGTGTGTTGTCGGTTTGTGTCTGTGTGTTGTCGGTGTGTGTGTGTGTTGTCCGTGTGTGTGTGTTTATGTGTTGTCGGTGTGTGTGTGTGTGTGTTGTCGGTGTGTGTGTGTTGTCGGTGTGTGTGTGTTGTCGGTGTGTCTATGTGTGTGTTGTCGGTTTGTGTGTGTGTGTGTGTGTTGTCGGTGTGTGTGTGTGTGTTGTCGGTGTGTGTGTGTGTTGTCGGTGTGTGTGTGTTGTGTGTGTGTGTGTTGTCGGTGTGTGTGTGTGTTGTCGGTGTGTGTGTGTGTGTGTGTGTGTGTGTTGTCGGTGTGTGTGTGTTGTCGATGTGTGTGTGTGTGTGTGTTGTCGGTGTGTGTGTGTGTGTTGTCGATATGTGTGAGTGTGTGTTGTCGGTCTGTGTGTGTGTGTTGTGTGTGTGTGTGTTGTCGGTGTGTGTGTGTGTGTGTTGTCGGTGTGTGTGTGTGTGTTGTCGGTGTGTGTGTGTGTGTGTGTTGTCGGTGTGTGTGTGTGTGTGTTGTGTGTGTGTGTGTTGTCGGTGTGTGTGTGCGTGTGTTGTCGGTGTGTGTGTGTTTGTTGTCGGTGTGTGTGTGTGTGTGTGTTGTCGGTGTGTGTGTGTGTGTTGTCGGTGTGTGTGTGTGTGTGTTGTCGGTGTGTGTGTGTTATCGGTGTGTGTGTGTTGTCGATGTGTGTGTGTGTGTGTGTGTTGTCGGTGTGTGTGTGTGTGTGTGTTGTCGGTGTGTGTGTGTGTGTTGTCGGTGTGTGTGTTGTCGGTGTGTGTGTGTGTGTGTGTTGTCGGTGTGTTGTCTGTGTGTGTGTGTGTGTGTTGTCGGTGTGTGTGTGTGTGTTGTCGGTGTGTGTGTGTGTTGTCGGTGTTTGTGTGTGTGTTGTGTGTGTGTGTGTTGATGGTGTGTGTGTGTGTGTGTTGTCGGGGTGTGTGTGTGTGTGTGTTGTCGGTGTGTGTGTGTTGTCGGTGTTTGTGTGTGTGTGTTGTCGGTGTGTTGTCGGTGTGTGTGTGTGTGTGTTGTCGGTGTGTGTGTGTGTGTGTTGTCGGTGTGTGTGTGTGTGTGTGTTGTCGGTGTGTGTGTGTTGTCGGTGTTTGTGTGTGTGTGTTGTCGGTGTGTTGTTGGTGTGTGTGTGTGTGTGTTGTCAGTGTGTGTGTGTGTGTGTTGTCGGTGTGTGTGTGTTTATGTGTTGTCGGTGTGTGTGTGTGTGTTGTCGGTGTGTGTGTGTGTGTGTGTGTTTTCGGTGTGTGTGTGTGTTGTCGGTGTGTGTGTGTTGTCGGTGTGTCTGTGTGTGTGTTGTCGGTTTGTGTGTGTGTGTGTTGTCGGTGTGTGTGTGTGTGTTGTCGGTGTGTGTGTGTGTTGTCGGTGTGTGTGTGTTGTGTGTGTGTTGTCGGTGTGTGTGTGTGTTGTCGGTGTGTGTGTGTGTGTGTGTTGTCGGTGTGTGTGTGTAGTCGGTGTGTGTGTGTGTGTTGTCGGTGTGTGTGTGTGTGTTGTCGATGTGTGTGAGTGTGTGTTGTCGGTGTGTGTGTGTTGTGTGTGTGTGTGTTGTCGGTGTGTGTGTGTGTGTGTTGTCGGTGTGTGTGTGTTGTCGGTGTGTGTGTGTGTGTGTGTTGTCGGTGTGTGTGTGTGTGTTGTCAGTGTGTGTGTGTGTGTGTGTGTGTGTTGTCGGTGTGTGTGTGTTGTCGGTGTGTGTGTGTGTTGTCGGTGTGTGTGTGTTGTGTGTGTGTGTGTTGTCGGTGTGTGTGTGTGTTGTCGGTGTGTGTGTGTGTGTGTGTGTTGTTGGTGTGTGTGTGTAGTCGGTGTGTGTGTGTGTGTTGTCGGTGTGTGTGTGTGTGTGTTGTCGATGTGTGTGAGTGTGTGTTGTCGGTGTGTGTGTGTGTGTTGTGTGTGTGTGTGTTGTCGGTGTGTGTGTGTGTGTGTTGTCGGTGTGTGTGTGTGTGTTGTCGGTGTGTGTGTGTGTGTGTTGTCGGTGTGTGTGTGTGTGTGTGTGTGTGTTGTGTGTGTGTGTGTTGTCGGTGTGTGTGTGCGTGTGTTGTCGGTGTGTGTGTGTGTGTTGTCGGTGTGTGTGTGTGTGTGTTGTCGGTGTGTGTGTGTTATCGGTGTGTGTGTGTTGTCGGTGTGTGTGTGCGTGTGTGTGTGTGTGTTGTCGGTGTGTGTCTGTGTGTGTTGTCGGTGTGTGTGTGTGTGTTGTCGGTGTGTGTGTTGTCGGTGTGTGCGTGTGTGTGTTGTCGGTGTGTTGTCGGTGTGTGTGTGTGTGTGTTGTCGGTGTGTGTGTGTGTGTTGTCGGTGTGTCTGTGTGTGTGTTGTCGGTGTGTGTGTGTGTGTTGTGTGTGTGTGTTGATGGTGTGTGTGTGTGTGTGTTGTCGGTGTGTGTGTGTGTGTGTGTTGTCGGTGTGTGTGTGTTGTCGGTGTTTGTGTGTGTGTGTTGTCGGTGGGTTTTCGGTGTGTGTGTGTGTTGTCGGTGTGTGTGTGTGTGTGTGATGTCGGTGTGTGTGTGTGTTGTCGGTGTGTGTGTGTTGTCGGTGTGTGTGTGTGTTGTTGGTGTGTGTGTGTGTGTTGTCGGTGTGTGTGTGTGTGTTGTCAGTGTGTGTGTGTGTGTGTGTTGTCGGTGTGTGTGTGTGTGTGTGTGTGTGTGTGTGTGTGTGTGTTGCCGGTGTGTGTGTGTGTTGTCGGTGTGTGTGTGTGTGTGTGTTGTCGGTGTGTGTGTGTGTGTGTTGTCGGTGTGTGTGTGTGTGTTGTCGGTGTGTGTGTGTGTGTTGTCGGTGTGTGTGTGTGTGTGTGTGTGTTGTCGGTGTGTGTGTGTGTGTGTGTGTGTTGTCGGTGTGTGTGTGTGTGTTGTGTGTGTGTGTGTTGTCGGTGTGTGTGTGTGTGTGTTGTCGGTGTGTGTGTGTGTGTGTGTGTTGTCGGTGTGTGTGTGTGTGTTGTCGGTGTGTGTGTGTGTGTGTGTTGTCGGTGTGTGTGTGTGTGTGTTGTCGGTGTGTGTGTGTGTGTGTGTGTGTGTTGTCGGTGTGTGTGTGTGTGTTGTGTGTGTGTGTGTTGTCGGTGTGTGTGTGTGTGTGTGTGTTGTCGGTGTGTGTGTGTTGTCGGTGTGTGTGTGTGTTGTCGGTGTGTGTGTGTTGTCGGTGTGTGTGTGTGTGTTGTCTATGTGTGTGTGTGTGTTGTCGGTGTGTGTGTTTGTGTGTGTGTGTGTGTGTTGTCAGTGTGTGTGTGTGTTGTCGGTGTGTGCTTGTGTGTGTTGTCGGTGTGTGTGTTGTCGGTGTGTGTGTGCGTGTGTTGTCGGTGTGTGTGTGTTTGTTGTCGGTGTGTGTGTGTGTGTGTGTGTTGTCGGTGTGTGTGTGTGTGTTGTCGGTGTGTGTGTGTGTGTGTTGTCGGTGTGTGTGTGTTATCGGTGTGTGTGTGTTGTCGATGTGTGTGTGTGTGTGTTGTCGGTGTGTGTGTGTGTGTGTTGTCGGTGTGTGTGTGTGTGTTGTCGGTGTGTGTGTTGTCGGTGTGTGCGTGTGTGTGTTGTCGGTGTGTTGTCGGTGTGTGTGTGTGTGTGTTGTCGGTGTGTGTGTGTGTGTTGTCGGTGTGTGTGTGTGTGGGTGTTGTCAGTGTGTGTGTGTGTGTTGTCGGTTTGTGTGTGTGTGTTGTCGGTGTGTGTGTGTGTGTTGTCGGTGTGTGTGTGTGTGTTGTCAGTGTGTGTGTGTGTGTTGTCGGTGTGTGTGTGTTTATGTGTTGTCGGTGTGTGTGTGTGTTGTCGGTGTGTGTGTGTGTGTGTGTGTTGTCGGTGTGTGTGTGTGTTGTCGGTGTGTGTGTGTTGTCGGTGTGTCTGTGTGTGTGTTGTCGGTTTGTGTGTGTGTGTGTGTGTGTTGTCGGTGTGTGTGTGTGTGTTGTCGGTGTGTGTGTGTGTGTTGTCGGTGTGTGTGTGTTGTGTGTGTGTGTGTTGTCGGTGTGTATGTGTGTTGTCGGTGTGTGTGTGTGTGTGTGTGTGTGTTGTCGGTGTGTGTGTGTTGTCGGTGTGTGTGTGTGTGTTGTCGGTGTGTGTGTGTGTGTGTGTTGTCAGTGTGTGTGTGTAGGTGTGTGTTGTCGGTGTGTGTGTGTGTTGTGTGTGTGTGTGTTGTCGGTGTGTGTGTGTATGTGTGTTGTCGGTGTGTGTGTGTTGTCGGTGTGTGTGTGTGTGTGTGTGTGTTGTCGGTGTGTGTGAGTGTGTGTTGTGGGTGTGTGTGTGTGTGTGTGTTGTCTGTGTGTGTGTGTGTGTGTGTGTTGTCGGTGTGTGTGTGTTGTCGGTGTGTGTGTGTTTATGTGTTGTCGGTGTGTGTGTGTTTGTGTTGTCGGTGTGTGTGTGTGTGTGTTGTCGGTGTGTGTGTGTGTGTGTTGTCGGTGTGTGTGTGTGTGTGTTGTCGGTGTGTGTGTGTGTGTGTGTGTGTGTTGTCGGTGTGTGTGTGTGTGTTGTCGGTTTGTGTGTGTGTGTTGTCGGTGTGTGTGTGTGTGTTGTCGGTGTGTGTGTGTGTGTGTTGTCAGTGTGTGTGTGTGTGTTGTCGGTGTGTGTGTGTGTTGTCGGTGTGTGTGTGTGTGTGTTGTCGGTGTGTGTGTGTGTTGTCGGTGTGTGTGTGTGTGTGTGTGTGTTGTCGGTGTGTGTGTGTGTGTTGTGGGAGTGTGTGTGTGTGTGTGTGTTGTCGGTGTGTGTGTGTGTTGTGTGTGTGTGTGTTGTCGGTGTGTGTGTGTGTGTGTTGTCGGTGTGTGTGTGTGTGTTGTGTGTGTGTGTGTTGTCGGTGTGTGTGTGTGTGTGTTGTCGGTGTGTGTGTGTGTGTTGTCGGTGTGTGTGTGTGTTGTCGGTGTGTGTGTGTGTGTTGTCGGTGTGTGTGTGTGTGTTGTCGGTGTGTGTGTGTGTGTTGTCGGTGTGTTTGTGTGTGTGTGTTGTCGGTGTGTGTGAGTGTGTGTTGTCGGTGTGTGTGTGTGTGTTGTGTGTGTGTGTGTTGTCGGTGTGTGTGTGTGTTGTCGGTGTGTGTGTGTGTGTGTGTTGTCGGTGTGTGTGTGTGTGTGTGTTGTCGGTGTGTGTGTGTGTGTCTTGTCGGTGTGTGTGTGTGTGTTGTGTGTGTGTGTGTGTGTTGTGTGTGTGTGTGTTGTCGGTGTGTGTGTGTGTGTGTTGTCGGTGTGTGTGTGTGTGTGTGTTGTCGGTGTGTGTGTGTGTGTTGTCGGTGTGTGTGTGTGTGTTGTGTGTGTGTGTTGTAGGTGTGTGTGTGTGTGTGTTGTCGGTGTGTGTGTGTGTTGTCGGTGTGTGTGTGTGTGTTGTCGGTGTGTGTGTGTTGTCGGTGTGTGTGTGTGTGTGTTGTCGATGTGTGTGTGTGTGTTGTCGGTGTGTGTGTGTGTGTGTTGTCAGTGTGTGTGTGTGTGTGTGTTGTCGGTGTGTGTGTGTGTGTTGTGTGTGTGTGTGTGTGTTGTCGGTGTGTGTGTGTGTGTTGTCGGTGTGTGTGTGTTGTCGGTGTGTGTGTGTGTGTGTGTGTGTTGTCGGTGTGTGTGTGTGTGTGTTGTCGGTGTGTGTGTGTGTGTGTGTGTGTGTTGTCGGTGTGTGTGTGTGTGTTATCGGTGTGTGTGTGTGTGTGTGTGTTGTCGGTGTGTGTGTGTGTGTGTTGTCGGTGTGTGTGTGTGTGTTGTCGGTGTGTGTGTGTTGTCGGTGTGTGTGTGTGTGTGTGTGTGTTGTCGGTGTGTGTGTGTGTGTGTTGTCGGTGTGTGTGTGTGTGTGTGTGTGTGTTGTCGGTGTGTGTGTGTGTGTTATCGGTGTGTGTGTGTGTGTGTGTGTTGTCGGTGTGTGTGTGTGTGTGTGTGTGTTGTCGGTGTGTGTGTGTGTTGTCTGTGTGTGTGTGTGTGTGTGTGTTGTCGGTGTGTGTGTGTTGTGTGTGTGTGTGTGTTTATGTGTTGTCGGTGTGTGTGTGTTTGTGTTGTCGGTGTGTGTGTGTGTGTTGTCGGTGTGTGTGTGTGTGTGTGTTGTCGGTGTGTGTGTGTGTGTTGTCGGTTTGTGTGTGTGTGTTGTCGGTGTGTGTGTGTGTGTGTGTGTTGTCGGTGTGTGTGTGTGTGTTGTCAGTGTGTGTGTGTGTGTGTTGTCGGTGTGTGTGTGTTTATGTGTTGTCGGTGTGTGTGTGTGTGTGTTGTCGGTGTGTGTGTGTGTGTGTGTGTTGTCGGTGTGTGTGTGTGTTGTCGGTGTGTGTGTGTTGTCGGTGTGTCTGTGTGTGTGTTGTCGGTTTGTGTGTGTGTGTGTGTGTTGTCGGTGTGTGTGTGTCTGTTGTCGGTGTGTGTGTGTGTGTGTGTTGTCGGTGTGTGTGTGTTGTGTGTGTGTGTGTTGTCGGTGTGTATGTGTGTTGTCGGTGTGTGTGTGTGTGTGTTGTCGGTGAGTGTGTGTTGTCGGTGTGTGTGTGTGTGTGTTGTCGGTGTGTGTGTGTGTGTGTGTGTGTGTGTTGTCAGTGTGTGTGTGTGTGTGTGTGTTGTCGGTGTTTGTGTGTGTGTTGTGTGTGTGTGTGTTGTCGGTGTGTGTGTGAATGTGTGTTGTTGGTGTGTGTGTGTTGTCGGTGTGTGTGTGTGTGTGTTGTCGGTGTGTGTGTGTGTGTGTTGTCGGTGTGTGTGTGTGTGTGTGTTGTCGGTGTGTGTGTGTTATCGGTGTGTGTGTGTGTGTGTTGTCGGTGTGTGTGTGTGTGTTGTCGGTGTGTGTGTGTGTTGTCTGTGTGTGTGTGTGTGTGTGTTGTCGGTGTGTGTGTGTTGTCGGTGTGTGTGTGTTTATGTGTTGTCGGTGTGTGTGTGTTTGTGTTGTCGGTGTGTGTGTGTGTGTGTTGTCGGTGTGTGTGTCTGTGTGTTGTCGGTGTGTGTGTGTGTGTGTTGTCGGTGTGTGTGTGTGTGTGTGTGTTGTCGGTGTGTGTGTGTGTGTTGTCGGTTTGTGTGTGTGTGTTGTCGGTGTGTGTGTGTGTGTTGTCGGTGTGTGTGTGTTGTCGGTGTGTGTGTGTTGTCGGTGTGTGTGTGTTTATGTGTTGTCGGTGTGTGTGTGTGTGTGTTGTCGGTGTGTGTGTGTGTGTTGTCGGTGTGTGTGTGTTGTCGGTGTGTGTGTGTTGTCGGTGTGTCTGTGTGTGTGTTGTCGTTTTGTGTGTGTGTGTGTGTGTTGTCGGCGTGTGTGTGTCTGTGTTGTCGGTGTGTGTGTGTGTGTGTGTTGTCGGTGTGTGTGTGTTGTGTGTGTGTGTGTTGTCGGTGTGTGTGTGTGTTGTCGGTGTGTGTGTGTTTGTGTTGTCTGTGTGTGTGTGTGTGTGTTGTCGGTGTGTGTGTCTGTGTGTTGTCGGTGTGTGTGTGTGTGTGTTGTCGGTGTGTGTGTGTGTGTGTGTTGTCGGTGTGTGTGTGTGTGTTGTCGGTTTGTGTGTGTGTGTTGTCGGTGTGTGTGTGTGTGTTGTCGGTGTGTGTGTGTTGTCGGTGTGTGTGTGTTGTCGGTGTGTGTGTGTTTATGTGTTGTCGGTGTGTGTGTGTGTGTGTTGTCGGTGTGTGTGTGTGTGTTGTCGGTGTGTGTGTGTTGTCGGTGTGTATGTGTTGTCGGTGTGTCTGTGTGTGTGTTGTCGTTTTGTGTGTGTGTTTGTGTGTTGTCGGCGTGTGTGTGTCTGTGTTGTCGGTGTGTGTGTGTGTGTGTGTTGTCGGTGTGTGTGTGTTGTGTGTGTGTGTGTTGTCGGTGTGTGTGTGTGTTGTCGGTGTGTGTGTGTGTGTGTGTGTGTGTGTGTGTGTGTGTTGTCGGTGTGTGTGTGTTGTCGGTGTGTGTGTGTGTGTGTGTTGTCGGTGTGTGTGTGTGTGTTGTCGATGTGTGTGAGTGTGTGTTGTCGGTCTGTGTGTGTGTGTTGTGTGTGTGTGTGTTGTCGGTGTGTGTGTGTGTGTGTTATCGGTGTGTGTGTGTGTGTTGTCGGTGTGTGTGTGTGTGTGTGTGTGTGTGTTGTCGGTGTGTGTGTGTGTGTGTGTTGTGTGTGTGTGTGTTGTCGGTGTGTGTGTGCGTGTGTTGTCGGTGTGTGTGTGTTTGTTGTCGGTGTGTGTGTGTGTGTGTGTGTTGTCGGTGTGTGTGTGTGTGTTGTCGGTGTGTGTGTGTGTGTGTTGTCGGTGTGTGTGTGTTATCGGTGTGTGTGTGTTGTCGATGTGTGTGTGTGTGTGTTGTCGGTGTGTGTGTGTGTGTGTTGTCGGTGTGTGTGTGTGTGTTGTCGGTGTGTGTGTTGTCGGTGTGTGCGTGTGTGTGTTGTCGGTGTATTGTCGGTGTGTGTGTGTGTGTGTGTGTTGTCGGTGTGTGTGTGTGTGTTGTCGGTGTGTGTGTGTTGTCGGTGTGTGTGTGTGTGTTGTGTGTGTGTGTGTTGATGGTGTGTGTGTGTGTGTGTGTTGTCGGTGTGTGTGTGTGTGTGTGTTGTCGGTGTGTGTGTGTTGTCGGTGTTTGTGTGTGTGTGTTGTCGGTGTGTTGTCGGTGTGTGTGTGTGTGTGTTGTCAGTGTGTGTGTGTGTGTGTTGTCGGTGTGTGTGTGTTTATGTGTTGTCGGTGTGTGTGTGTGTGTGTTGTCGGGGTGTGTGTGTGTGTAGTCGGGGGGTGTGTGTCGGTGTGTGTGTGTTGTCGGTGTGTCTGTGTGTGTGTTGTCGGTGTGTGTGTGTGTGTGTCTGTCGGTGTGTGTGTGTGTGTTGTCGGGGGTGTGTGTGTGTTGTCGGTGTGTGTGTGTGTGTGAGTGTGTTGTCGGTGTGTGTGTTTGTGTTGTCGTGTGTGTGTGTTGTGGGTGTGTGTGTGTGTGTGTTGTCGGTGTGTGTGTGTGTGTGTTGTCGGTGTGTGTGTGTGTGTGTGTGTGTTGTCAGTGTGTGTGTGTGTGTGTGTGTTGTCGGTGTTTGTGTGTGTGTTGTGTGTGTGTGTGTTGTCGGTGTGTGTGTGTATGTGTGTTGTTGGTGTGTGTGTGTTGTCGGTGTGTGTGTGTGTGTGTGTGTGTTGTCGGTGTGTGTGTGTGTGTGTTGTCGGTGTGTGTGTGTGTGTGTGTGTTGTCGGTGTGTGTGTGTTATCGGTGTGTGTGTGTGTGTGTGTTGTCGGTGTGTGTGTGTGTGTTGTCGGTGTGTGTGTGTGTTGTCTGTATGTGTGTGTGTGTGTGTTGTCGGTGTGTGTGTGTTGTCGGTGTGTGTGTGTTTATGTGTTGTCGGTGTGTGTGTTTGTGTTGTCGGTGTGTGTGTGTGTGTGTTGTCGGTGTGTGTGTGTGTGTGTTGTCGGTGTGTGTGTGTGTGTGTTGTCGGTGTGTGTGTGTGTGTGTGTGTGTGTGTGTGTGTTGTCGGTGTGTGTGTGTGTGTTGTCGGTTTGTGTGTGTGTGTTGTCGGTGTGTGTGTGTGTGTTGTCGGTGTGTGTGTGTGTGTGTTGTCAGTGTGTGTGTGTGTGTGTGTTGTCAGTGTGTGTGTGTTTATGTGTTGTCGGTGTGTGTGTGTGTGTGTTGTCGGTGTGTGTGTGTGTGTTGTCGGTGTGTGTGTGTTGTCGGTGTGTGTGTGTTGTCGGTGTGTCTGTGTGTGTGTTGTCGGTTTGTGTGTGTGTGTGTGTGTTGTCGGCGTGTGTGTGTCTGTGTTGTCGGTGTGTGTGTGTGTGTGGGTTGTCGGTGTGTGTGTGTTGTGTGTGTGTGTGTTGTCGGTGTGTGTGTGTGTTGTCGGTGTGTGTGTGTGTGTGTGTGTTGTCGGTGTGTGTGTGTTGTCGGTGTGTGTGTGTGTGTGTGTTGTCGGTGTGTGTGTGTGTGTTGTCGATGTGTGTGAGTGTGTGTTGTCGGTCTGTGTGTGTGTGTTGTGTGTGTGTGTGTTGTCGGTGTATTGTCGGTGTGTGTGTGTGTGTGTTGTCGGTGTGTGTGTGTGTGTTGTCGGTGTGTGTGTGTTGTCGGTGTGTGTGTGTGTGTTGTGTGTGTGTGTGTTGATGGTGTGTGTGTGTGTGTGTGTTGTCGGTGTGTGTGTGTGTGTGTGTTGTCGGTGTGTGTGTGTTGTCGGTGTTTGTGTGTGTGTGTTGTCGGTGTGTTGCCGGTGTGTGTGTGTGTGTGTTGTCAGTGTGTGTGTGTGTGTGTTGTCGGTGTGTGTGTGTTTATGTGTTGTCGGTGTGTGTGTGTGTGTGTTGTCGGTGTGTGTGTGTGTGTGTGTGTTGTCGGTGTGTGTGTGTGTTGTCGGTGTGTGTGTGTTGTCGGTGTGTCTGTGTGTGTGTTGTCGGTTTGTGTGTGTGTGTGTGTGTTGTCGGTGTGTGTGTGTCTGTTGTCGGTGTGTGTGTGTGTGTGTTGTCGGTGTGTGTGTGTTGTGTGTGTGTGTGTTGTCGGTGTGTATGTGTGTTGTCGGTGTGTGTGTGTGTGTGTGTGTGTGTTGTCGGTGAGTGTGTGTTGTCGGTGTGTGTGTGTGTGTGTTGTCGGTGTGTGTGTGTGTGTGTGTGTGTGTGTGTTGTCAGTGTGTGTGTGTGTGTGTGTGTTGTCGGTGTTTGTGTGTGTGTTGTGTGTGTGTGTGTTGTCGGTGTGTGTGTGTATGTGTGTTGTTGGTGTGTGTGTGTTGTCGGTGTGTGTGTGTGTGTGTGTGTGTTGTCGGTGTGTGTGTGTGTGTTGTCGGTGTGTGTGTGTGTGTGTGTTGTCGGTGTGTGTGTGTTATCGGTGTGTGTGTGTGTGTGTGTTGTCGGTGTGTGTGTGTGTGTTGTCGGTGTGTGTGTGTGTTGTCTGTGTGTGTGTGTGTGTGTGTTGTCGGTGTGTGTGTGTTGTCGGTGTGTGTGTGTTTATGTGTTGTCGGTGTGTGTGTTTGTGTTGTCGGTGTGTGTGTGTGTGTGTTGTCGGTGTGTGTGTGTGTGTGTTGTCGGTGTGTGTGTGTGTGTGTTGTCGGTGTGTGTGTGTGTGTGTGTGTGTGTGTGTGTGTTGTCGGTGTGTGTGTGTGTGTTGTCGGTTTGTGTGTGTGTGTTGTCGGTGTGTGTGTGTGTGTTGTCGGTGTGTGTGTGTGTGTGTTGTCAGTGTGTGTGTGTGTGTGTGTTGTCGGTGTGTGTGTGTTTATGTGTTGTCGGTGTGTGTGTGTGTGTGTTGTCGGTGTGTGTGTGTGTGTTGTCGGTGTGTGTGTGTTGTCGGTGTGTGTGTGTTGTCGGTGTGTCTGTGTGTGTGTTGTCGGTTTGTGTGTGTGTGTGTGTGTTGTCGGCGTGTGTGTGTCTGTGTTGTCGGTGTGTGTGTGTGTGTGTGTTGTCGGTGTGTGTGTGTTGTGTGTGTGTGTGTTGTCGGTGTGTGTGTGTGTTGTCGGTGTGTGTGTGTGTGTGTGTGTTGTCGGTGTGTGTGTGTTGTCGGTGTGTGTGTGTGTGTGTGTTGTCGGTGTGTGTGTGTGTGTTGTCGATGTGTGTGAGTGTGTGTTGTCGGTCTGTGTGTGTGTGTTGTGTGTGTGTGTGTTGTCGGTGTGTGTGTGTGTGTTGTCGGTGTGTGTGTGTTGTCGGTGTGTGTGTGTGTGTGTTGTCGGTGTGTGTGTGTGTGTGTTGTGTGTGTGTGTGTTGTCGGTGTGTGTGTGCGTGTGTTGTCGGTGTGTGTGTGTTTGTTGTCGGTGTGTGTGTGTGTGTGTTGTCGGTGTGTGTGTGTGTGTTGTCGGTGTGTGTGTGTGTGTGTTGTCGGTGTGTGTGTGTTATCGGTGTGTGTGTGTTGTCGATGTGTGTGTGTGTGTGTTGTCGATGTGTGTGTGTGTGTGTTGTCGGTGTGTGTGTGTGTGTGTTGTCGGTGTGTGTGTTGTCGGTGTGTGCGTGTGTGTGTTGTCGGTGTGTTGTCGGTGTGTGTGTTTGTGTGTTGTCGGTGTGTGTGTGTGTGTTGTCGGTGTGTGTGTGTTGTCGGTGTGTGTGTGTGTGTTGTGTGTGTGTGTGTTGATGGTGTGTGTGTGTGTGTGTGTTGTCGGTGTGTGTGTGTGTGTGTGTTGTCGGTGTGTGTGTGTTGTCGGTGTTTGTGTGTGTGTGTTGTCGGTGTGTTGTCGGTGTGTGTGTGTGTGTGTTGTCGGTGTGTGTGTGTGTGTGTTGTCGGTGTGTGTGTTGTCGGTGTGTGCGTGTGTGTGTTGTCGGTGTGTTGTCGGTGTGTGTGTGTGTTGTCGGTGTGTGTGTGTGTGTGTTGTCGGTGTGTGTGTGTTGTCGGTGTTTGTGTGTGTGTGTTGTCGGTGTGTTGTCGGTGTGTGTGTGTGTGTTGTCAGTGTGTGTGTGTGTGTTGTCGGTGTGTGTGTGATTATGTGTTGTCGGTGTGTGTGTGTGTTGTCGGTGTGTGTGTGTGTGTGTGTTGTCGGTGTGTGTGTGTGTTGTCGGTGTGTGTGTGTTGTCGGTGTGTCTGTGTGTGTGTTGTCGGTTTGTGTGTGTGTGTGTTGTCGGTGTGTGTGTGTGTGTTGTCGGTGTGTGTGTGTGTTGTCGGTGTGTGTGTGTTGTGTGTGTGTGTGTTGTCGGTGTGTGTGTGTGTTGTCGGTGTGTGTGTGTGTGTGTGTGTTGTCGGTGTGTGTGTGTAGTCGGTGTGTGTGTGTGTGTGTGTTGTCGGTGTGTGTGTGTGTGTTGTCGATGTGTGTGAGTGTGTGTTGTCGGTGTGTGTGTGTGTGTGTGTGTTGTGTGTGTGTGTGTTGTCGGTGTGTGTGTGTGTGTGTTGTCGGTGTGTGTGTGTTGTCGGTGTGTGGGTGTGTGTGTGTGTTGTCGGTGTGTGTGTGTTGTCAGTGTGTGTGTGTGTGTGTTGTCGGTGTGTGTGTGTGTGTTGTCGGTGTGTGTGTGTGTTGTCGGTGTGTGTGTGTTGTGTGTGTTTGTGTTGTCGGTGTGTGTGTGTGTGTTGTCGGTGTGTGTGTGTGTGTGTGTTGTCGATGTGTGTGAGTGTGTGTTGTCGGTGTGTGTGTGTGTGTTGTGTGTGTGTGTGTTGTCGGTGTGTGTGTGTGTGTGTTGTCGGTGTGTGTGTGTGTGTTGTCGGTGTGTGTGTGTGTGTGTGTTGTCGGTGTGTGTGCGTGTGTGTGTTGTGTGTGTGTGTGTTGTCGGTGTGTGTGTGCATGTGTTGTCGGTGTGTGTGTGTGTGTTGTCGGTGTGTGTGTGTGTTGTCGGTGTGTGTGTGTGTGTGTGTGTGTGTGTTGTCGGTGTGTATGTGTGTTGTCGGTGTGTGTGTGTGTGTGTGTGTGTGTTGTCGGTGAGTGTGTGTTGTCGGTGTGTGTGTGTGTGTGTTGTCGGTGTGTGTGTGTGTGTGTGTGTGTGTGTGTGTTGTCAGTGTGTGTGTGTGTGTGTGTGTTGTCGGTGTGTGTGTGTGTTGTGTGTGTGTGTGTGTTGTCGGTGTGTGTGTGTATGTGTGTTGTCGGTGTGTGTGTGTTGTCGGTGTGTGTGTGTGTGTGTGTGTGTTGTCGGTGTGTGTGTGTGTGTGTGTTGTCGGTGTGTGTGTGTTATCGGTGTGTGTGTGTGTGTGTTGTCGGTGTGTGTGTGTGTGTTGTCGGTGTGTGTGTGTGTGTTGTCTGTGTGTGTGTGTGTGTGTGTTGTCGGTGTGTGTGTGTTGTCGGTGTGTGTGTGTTTATGTGTTGTCGGTGTGTGTGTGTTTGTGTTGTCGGTGTGTATGTGTGTGTGTTGTCGGTGTGTGTGTGTGTGTGTGTGTGTGTGTTGTCGGTGTGTGTGTGTGTGTGTTGTCGGTGTGTGTGTGTGTGTGTGTGTGTGTGTTGTCGGTGTGTGTGTGTATGTTGTCGGTTTGTGTCTGTGTGTTGTCGGTGTGTGTGTGTGTTGTCGGTGTGTGTGTGTTTATGTGTTGTCGGTGTGTGTGTGTGTGTGTTGTCGGTGTGTGTGTGTTGTCGGTGTGTGTGTGTTGTCGGTGTGTGTGTGTGTGTTGTCGGTTTGTGTCTGTGTGTTGTCGGTGTGTGTGTGTGTTGTCCGTGTGTGTGTGTTTATGTGTTGTCGGTGTGTGTGTGTGTGTGTTGTCGGTGTGTGTGTGTTGTCGGTGTGTGTGTGTTGTCGGTGTGTCTGTGTGTGTGTTGTCGGTTTGTGTGTGTGTGTGTGTGTTGTCGGTGTGTGTGTGTGTGTTGTCGGTGTGTGTGTGTGTGTGTTGTCGGTGTGTGTGTGTTGTGTGTGTGTGTGTTGTCGGTGTGTGTGTGTGTTGTCGGTGTGTGTGTGTGTGTGTGTGTGTGTGTGTGTTGTCGGTGTGTGTGTGTTGTCGATGTGTGTGTGTGTGTGTGTTGTCGGTGTGTGTGTGTGTGTTGTCGATATGTGTGAGTGTGTGTTGTCGGTCTGTGTGTGTGTGTTGTGTGTGTGTGTGTTGTCGGTGTGTGTGTGTGTGTGTTGTCGGTGTGTGTGTGTGTGTTGTCGGTGTGTGTGTGTGTGTGTGTTGTCGGTGTGTGTGTGTGTGTGTGTTGTGTGTGTGTGTGTTGTCGGTGTGTGTGTGCGTGTGTTGTCGGTGTGTGTGTGTTTGTTGTCGGTGTGTGTGTGTGTGTGTGTTGTCGGTGTGTGTGTGTGTGTTGTCGGTGTGTGTGTGTGTGTGTTGTCGGTGTGTGTGTGTTATCGGTGTGTGTGTGTTGTCGATGTGTGTGTGTGTGTGTGTGTTGTCGGTGTGTGTGTGTGTGTGTGTTGTCGGTGTGTGTGTGTGTGTTGTCGGTGTGTGTGTTGTCGGTGTGTGTGTGTGTGTGTGTTGTCGGTGTGTTGTCTGTGTGTGTGTGTGTGTGTTGTCGGTGTGTGTGTGTGTGTTGTCGGTGTGTGTGTGTGTTGTCGGTGTTTGTGTGTGTGTTGTGTGTGTGTGTGTTGATGGTGTGTGTGTGTGTGTGTTGTCGGTGTGTGTGTGTGTGTGTGTTGTCGGTGTGTGTGTGTTGTCGGTGTTTGTGTGTGTGTGTTGTCGGTGTGTTGTCGGTGTGTGTGTGTGTGTGTTGTCGGTGTGTGTGTGTGTGTGTTGTCGGTGTGTGTGTGTGTGTGTGTTGTCGGTGTGTGTGTGTTGTCGGTGTTTGTGTGTGTGTGTTGTCGGTGTGTTGTCGGTGTGTGTGTGTGTGTGTTGTCAGTGTGTGTGTGTGTGTGTTGTCGGTGTGTGTGTGTTTATGTGTTGTCGGTGTGTGTGTGTGTGTTGTCGGTGTGTGTGTGTGTGTGTGTGTGTTGTCGGTGTGTGTGTGTGTTGTCGGTGTGTGTGTGTTGACGGTGTGTCTGTGTGTGTGTTGTCGGTTTGTGTGTGTGTGTGTTGTCGGTGTGTGTGTGTGTGTTGTCGGTGTGTGTGTGTGTTGTCGGTGTGTGTGTGTTGTGTGTGTGTTGTCGGTGTGTGTGTGTGTTGTCGGTGTGTGTGTGTGTGTGTGTTGTCGGTGTGTGTGTGTAGTCGGTGTGTGTGTGTGTGTTGTCGGTGTGTGTGTGTGTGTTGTCGATGTGTGTGAGTGTGTGTTGTCGGTGTGTGTGTGTGTGTTGTGTGTGTGTGTGTTGTCGGTGTGTGTGTGTGTGTGTTGTCGGTGTGTGTGTGTTGTCGGTGTGTGTGTGTGTGTGTGTTGTCGGTGTGTGTGTGTGTGTTGTCAGTGTGTGTGTGTGTGTGTGTGTGTTGTCGGTGTGTGTGTGTTGTCGGTGTGTGTGTGTGTTGTCGGTGTGTGTGTGTTGTGTGTGTGTGTGTTGTCGGTGTGTGTGTGTGTTGTCGGTGTGTGTGTGTGTGTGTGTGTTGTCGGTGTGTGTGTGTAGTCGGTGTGTGTGTGTGTGTGTTGTCGGTGTGTGTGTGTGTGTGTGTGTTGTCGATGTGTGTGAGTGTGTGTTGTCGGTGTGTGTGTGTGTGTTGTGTGTGTGTGTGTTGTCGGTGTGTGTGTGTGTGTGTTGTCGGTGTGTGTGTGTGTGTTGTCGGTGTGTGTGTGTGTGTGTGTGTTGTCGGTGTGTGTGTGTGTGTGTGTGTGTGTTGTGTGTGTGTGTGTTGTCGGTGTGTGTGTGCGTGTGTTGTCGGTGTGTGTGTGTGTGTTGTCGGTGTGTGTGTGTGTGTGTTGTCGGTGTGTGTGTGTTATCGGTGTGTGTGTGTTGTCGGTGTGTGTGTGCGTGTGTGTGTGTGTGTTGTCGGTGTGTGTCTGTGTGTGTTGTCGGTGTGTGTGTGTGTGTTGTCGGTGTGTGTGTTGTCGGTGTGTGCGTGTGTGTGTTGTCGGTGTGTTGTCGGTGTGTGTGTGTGTGTGTGTTGTCGGTGTGTGTGTGTGTGTTGTCGGTGTTTGTGTGTGTGTGTTGTCGGTGTGTGTGTGTGTGTTGTGTGTGTGTGTTGATGGTGTGTGTGTGTGTGTGTTGTCGGTGTGTGTGTGTGTTGTCGGTGTGTGTGTGTGTGTGTGTGTGT
Source organism: Salmo salar (assembly GCF_965601325.2). Taxonomy (NCBI): domain Eukaryota; kingdom Metazoa; phylum Chordata; class Actinopteri; order Salmoniformes; family Salmonidae; genus Salmo; species Salmo salar. Next base: position 221,805 of record NC_138318.1, read on the forward strand.
GTTGTCGGTGTGTATGTGTGTTGTCGGTGTGTGTGTGTGTGTGTGTGTGTGTTGTCGGTGAGTGTGTGTTGTCGGTGTGTGTGTGTGTGTGTTGTCGGTGTGTGTGTGTGTGTGTGTGTGTGTGTGTGTTGTCAGTGTTAGTGTGTGTGTGTGTGTTGTCGGTGTGTGTGTGTGTTGTGTGTGTGTGTGTGTTGTCGGTGTGTGTGTGTGTATGTGTGTTGTCGGTGTGTGTGTGTTGTCGGTGTGTGTGTGTGTGTGTGTGTTTTGTCGGTGTGTGTGTGTGTGTGTGTTGTCGGTGTGTGTGTGTTATCGGTGTGTGTGTGTGTGTGTTGTCGGTGTGTGTGTGTGTGTTGTCGGTGTGTGTGTGTGTGTTGTCTGTGTGTGTGTGTGTGTGTGTTGTCGGTGTGTGTGTGTTGTCGGTGTGTGTGTGTTTATGTGTTGTCGGTGTGTGTGTGTTTGTGTTGTCGGTGTGTATGTGTGTGTGTTGTCGGTGTGTGTGTGTGTGTGTGTGTGTGTGTTGTCGGTGTGTGTGTGTGTGTATTGTCGGTGTGTGTGTGTGTGTGTGTGTGTGTGTTGTCGGTGTGTGTGTGTATGTTGTCGGTTTGTGTCTGTGTGTTGTCGGTGTGTGTGTGTGTTGTCGGTGTGTGTGTGTTTATGTGTTGTCGGTGTGTGTGTGTGTGTGTTGTCGGTGTGTGTGTGTTGTCGGTGTGTGTGTGTTGTCGGTGTGTGTGTGTGTGTTGTCGGTTTGTGTCTGTGTGTTGTCGGTGTGTGTGTGTGTTGTCCGTGTGTGTGTGTTTATGTGTTGTCGGTGTGTGTGTGTGTGTGTTGTCGGTGTGTGTGTGTTGTCGGTGTGTGTGTGTTGTCGGTGTGTCTGTGTGTGTGTTGTCGGTTTATGTGTGTGTGTGTGTGTTGTCGGTGTGTGTGTGTGTGTTGTCGGTGTGTGTGTGTGTGTGTTGTCGGTGTGTGTGTGTTGTGTGTGTGTGTGTTGTCGGTGTGTGTGTGTGTTGTCGGTGTGTGTGTGTGTGTGTGTGTGTGTGTGTGTTGTCGGTGTGTGTGTGTTGTCGATGTGTGTGTGTGTGTGTGTTGTCGGTGTGTGTGTGTGTGTTGTCGATATGTGTGAGTGTGTGTTGTCGGTCTGTGTGTGTGTGTTGTGTGTGTGTGTGTTGTCGGTGTGTGTGTGTGTGTTGTCGGTGTGTGTGTGTGTGTTGTCGGTGTGTGTGTGTGTGTGTTGTCGGTGTGTGTGTGTGTGTGTGTTGTGTGTGTGTGTGTTGTCGGTGTGTGTGTGCGTGTGTTGTCGGTGTGTGTGTGTTTGTTGTCGGTGTGTGTGTGTGTGTGTGTTGTCGGTGTGTGTGTGTGTGTTGTCGGTGTGTGTGTGTGTGTGTTGTCGGTGTGTGTGTGTTATCGGTGTGTGTGTGTTGTCGATGTGTGTGTGTGTGTGTGTGTTGTCGGTGTGTGTGTGTGTGTGTGTTGTCGGTGTGTGTGTGTGTGTTGTCGGTGTGTGTGTTGTCGGTGTGTGTGTGTGTGTGTGTTGTCGGTGTGTTGTCTGTGTGTGTGTGTGTGTGTTGTCGGTGTGTGTGTGTGTGTTGTCGGTGTGTGTGTGTGTTGTCGGTGTTTGTGTGTGTGTTGTGTGTGTGTGTGTTGATGGTGTGTGTGTGTGTGTGTTGTCGGTGTGTGTGTGTGTGTGTGTTGTCGGTGTGTGTGTGTTGTCGGTGTTTGTGTGTGTGTGTTGTCGGTGTGTTGTCGGTGTGTGTGTGTGTGTGTTGTCGGTGTGTGTGTGTGTGTGTTGTCAGTGTGTGTGTGTGTGTGTGTTGTCGGTGTGTGTGTGTTGTCGGTGTTTGTGTGTGTGTGTTGTCGGTGTGTTGTCGGTGTGTGTGTGTGTGTGTTGTCAGTGTGTGTGTGTGTGTGTTGTCGGTGTGTGTGTGTTTATGTGTTGTCGGTGTGTGTGTGTGTGTTGTCGGTGTGTGTGTGTGTGTGTGTTGTCGGTGTGTGTGTGTGTTGTCGGTGTGTGTGTGTTGTCGGTGTGTCTGTGTGTGTGTTGTCGGTTTGTGTGTGTGTGTGTTGTCGGTGTGTGTGTGTGTGTTGTCGGTGTGTGTGTGTGTTGTCGGTGTGTGTGTGTTGTGTGTGTGTTGTCGGTGTGTGTGTGTGTTGTCGGTGTGTGTGTGTGTGTGTGTTGTCGGTGTGTGTGTGTAGTCGGTGTGTGTGTGTGTGTTGTCGGTGTGTGTGTGTGTGTTGTCGATGTGTGTGAGTGTGTGTTGTCGGTGTGTGTGTGTGTGTTGTGTGTGTGTGTGTTGTCGGTGTGTGTGTGTGTGTGTTGTCGGTGTGTGTGTGTTGTCGGTGTGTGTGTGTGTGTGTGTTGTCGGTGTGTGTGTGTGTGTTGTCAGTGTGTGTGTGTGTGTGTGTGTGTTGTCGGTGTGTGTGTGTTGTCGGTGTGTGTGTGTGTTGTCGGTGTGTGTGTGTTGTGTGTGTGTGTGTTGTCGGTGTGTGTGTGTGTTGTCGGTGTGTGTGTGTGTGTGTGTGTTGTCGGTGTGTGTGTGTAGTCGGTGTGTGTGTGTGTGTGTTGTCGGTGTGTGTGTGTGTGTGTGTGTTGTCGATGTGTGTGAGTGTGTGTTGTCGGTGTGTGTGTGTGTGTTGTGTGTGTGTGTGTTGTCGGTGTGTGTGTGTGTGTGTTGTCGGTGTGTGTGTGTGTGTTGTCGGTGTGTGTGTGTGTGTGTGTGTTGTCGGTGTGTGTGTGTGTGTGTGTGTGTGTTGTGTGTGTGTGTGTTGTCGGTGTGTGTGTGCGTGTGTTGTCGGTGTGTGTGTGTGTGTTGTCGGTGTGTGTGTGTGTGTGTTGTCGGTGTGTGTGTGTTATCGGTGTGTGTGTGTTGTCGGTGTGTGTGTGCGTGTGTGTGTGTGTGTTGTCGGTGTGTGTCTGTGTGTGTTGTCGGTGTGTGTGTGTGTGTTGTCGGTGTGTGTGTTGTCGGTGTGTGCGTGTGTGTGTTGTCGGTGTGTTGTCGGTGTGTGTGTGTGTGTGTTGTCGGTGTGTGTGTGTGTGTTGTCGGTGTGTGTGTGTGTGTGTTGTCGGTGTGTGTGTGTGTGTTGTGTGTGTGTGTTGATGGTGTGTGTGTGTGTGTTGTCGGTGTGTGTGTGTGTGTGTGTTGTCGGTGTGTGTGTGTTGTCGGTGTTTGTGTGTGTGTGTTGTCGGTGGGTTTTCGGTGTGTGTGTGTGTTGTTGGTGTGTGTGTGTGTGTGTGATGTCGGTGTGTGTGTGTGTTGTCGGTGTGTGTGTGTTGTCGGTGTGTGTGTGTGTTGTTGGTGTGTGTGTGTGTGTTGTCGGTGTGTGTGTGTGTGTTGTCAGTGTGTGTGTGTGTGTGTGTTGTCGGTGTGTGTGTGTGTGTGTGTGTGTGTGTGTGTGTGTGTGTTGCCGGTGTGTGTGTGTGTGTGTGTTGTCGGTGTGTGTGTGTGTGTGTGTTGTCGGTGTGTGTGTGTGTGTGTTGTCGGTGTGTGTGTGTGTGTTGTCGGTGTGTGTGTGTGTGTTGTCGGTGTGTGTGTGTGTGTGTGTGTGTGTGTTGTCGGTGTGTGTGTGTGTGTGTGTGTGTTGTCGGTGTGTGTGTGTGTGTTGTGTGTGTGTGTGTTGTCGGTGTGTGTGTGTGTTGTCGGTGTGTGTGTGTGTGTGTGTGTTGTCGGTGTGTGTGTGTGTGTTGTCGGTGTGTGTGTGTGTGTGTGTTGTCGGTGTGTGTGTGTGTGTGTTGTCGGTGTGTGTGTGTGTGTGTGTGTGTGTGTTGTCGGTGTGTGTGTGTGTGTTGTGTGTGTGTGTGTTGTCGGTGTGTGTGTGTGTGTGTGTTGTCGGTGTGTGTGTGTTGTCGGTGTGTGTGTGTGTGTGTGTTGTCGGTGTGTGTGTGTTGTCGGTGTGTGTTTGTGTGTGTTGTCTATGTGTGTGTGTGTGTTGTCGGTGTGTGTGTTTGTGTGTGTGTGTGTGTGTTGTCAGTGTGTGTGTGTGTTGTCGGTGTGTGCTTGTGTGTGTTGTCGGTGTGTGTGTTGTCGGTGTGTGTGTGTGTGTTGTCGGTGTGTGTGTGTTGTCGGTGTGTGTGTGTGTGTGTGTGTTGTCGGTGTGTGTGTGTGTGTTGTCGGTGTGTGTGTGTGTGTGTTGTCGGTGTGTGTGTGTTATCGGTGTGCGTGTGTTGTCGATGTGTGTGTGTGTGTGTGTGTTGTCGGTGTGTGTGTGTGTGTGTGTTGTCGGTGTGTGTGTGTGTGTTGTCGGTGTGTGTGTTGTCGGTGTGTGTGTGTGTGTTGTCGGTGTGTTGTCTGTGTGTGTGTGTGTGTGTTGTCGGTGTGTGTGTGTGTGTTGTCGGTGTGTGTGTGTGTTGTCGGTGTTTGTGTGTGTGTTGTGTGTGTGTGTGTTGATGGTGTGTGTGTGTGTGTGTTGTCGGTGTGTGTGTGTGTGTGTGTTGTCGGTGTGTGTGTGTTGTCGGTGTTTGTGTGTGTGTGTTGTCGGTGTGTTGTCGGTGTGTGTGTGTGTGTGTTGTCGGTGTGTGTGTGTGTTGTCGGTGTGTGTGTGTGTGTGTGTTGTCGGTGTGTGTGTGTTGTCGGTGTTTGTGTGTGTGTGTTGTCGGTGTGTTGTCGGTGTGTGTGTGTGTGTGTTGTCAGTGTGTGTGTGTGTGTGTTGTCGGTGTGTGTGTGTTTATGTGTTGTCGGTGTGTGTGTGTGTGTTGTCGGTGTGTTTGTGTGTGTGTGTGTTGTCGGTGTGTGTGTGTTGTCGGTGTGTGTGTGTTGTCGGTGTGTCTGTGTGTGTGTTGTCGGTTTGTGTGTGTGTGTGTTGTCGGTGTGTGTGTGTGTGTTGTCGGTGTGTGTGTGTGTTGTCGGTGTGTGTGTGTTGTGTGTGTGTTGTCGGTGTGTGTGTGTGTTGTCGGTGTGTGTGTGTGTGTGTGTGTGTTGTCGGTGTGTGTGTGTAGTCGGTGTGTGTGTGTGTGTGTGTTGTCGGTGTGTGTGTGTGTGTTGTCGATGTGTGTGAGTGTGTGTTGTCGGTGTGTGTGTGTGTGTGTTGTGTGTGTGTGTGTTGTCGGTGTGTGTGTGTGTGTGTTGTCGGTGTGTGTGTGTTGTCGGTGTGTGTGTGTGTGTTGTCGGTGTGTGTGTGTGTGTTGTCAGTGTGTGTGTGTGTGTGTGTGTGTTGTCGGTGTGTGTGTGTTGTCGGTGTGTGTGTGTGTTGTCGGTGTGTGTGTGTTGTGTGTGTGTGTGTTGTCGGTGTGTGTGTGTGTTGTCGGTGTGTGTGTGTGTGTGTGTGTTGTCGGTGTGTGTGTGTAGTCGGTGTGTGTGTGTGTGTGTGTGTTGTCGGTGTGTGTGTGTGTGTGGGTGTTGTCGATGTGTGTGAGTGTGTGTTGTCGGTGTGTGTGTGTGTGTTGTGTGTGTGTGTGTTGTCGGTGTGTGTGTGTGTGTGTTGTCGGTGTGTGTGTGTGTGTTGTCGGTGTGTGTGTGTGTGTGTGTGTTGTCGGTGTGTGTGTGTGTGTGTGTGTGTTGTGTGTGTGTGTGTGGTCGGTGTGTGTGTGCGTGTGTTGTCGGTGTGTGTGTGTGTGTTGTCGGTGTGTGTGTGTGTGTGTGTGTTGTCGGTGTGTGTGTGTGTGTGTTGTCGGTGTGTGTGTGTTATCGGTGTGTGTGTGTTGTCGGTGTGTGTGTGCGTGTGTGTGTGTGTGTGTTGTCGGTGTGTGTCTGTGTGTGTTGTCGGTGTGTGTGTGTGTGTTGTCGGTGTGTGTGTTGTCGGTGTGTGCGTGTGTGTGTTGTCGGTGTGTTGTCGGTGTGTGTGTGTGTGTGTTGTCGGTGTGTGTGTGTGTGTTGTCGGTGTGTGTGTGTGTGTTGTGTGTGTGTGTTGATGGTGTGTGTGTGTGTGTGTTGTCGGTGTGTGTGTGTGTGTGTGTTGTCGGTGTGTGTGTGTTGTCGGTGTTTGTGTGTGTGTGTTGTCGGTGGGTTTTCGGTGTGTGTGTGTGTTGTCGGTGTGTGTGTGTGTGTGTGTTGTCGGTGTGTGTGTGTGTTGTCGGTGTGTGTGTGTTGTCGGTGTGTGTGTGTGTTGTTGGTGTGTGTGTGTGTGTTGTCGGTGTGTGTGTGTGTGTTGTCAGTGTGTGTGTGTGTGTGTGTTGTCGGTGTGTGTGTGTGTGTGTGTGTGTGTGTGTGTTGCCGGTGTGTGTGTGTGTGTGTGTTGTCGGTGTGTGTGTGTGTGTGTGTTGTCGGTGTGTGTGTGTGTGTGTTGTCGGTGTGTGTGTGTGTGTTGTCGGTGTGTGTGTGTGTGTTGTCGGTGTGTGTGTGTGTGTGTGTGTGTGTTGTCGGTGTGTGTGTGTGTGTGTGTGTGTTGTCGGTGTGTGTGTGTGTGTTGTGTGTGTGTGTGTTGTCGGTGTGTGTGTGTGTGTGTGTTGTCGGTGTGTGTGTGTGTGTGTGTGTTGTCGGTGTGTGTGTGTGTGTTGTCGGTGTGTGTGTGTGTGTGTGTTGTCGGTGTGTGTGTGTGTGTGTTGTCGGTGTGTGTGTGTGTGTGTGTGTGTGTGTTGTCGGTGTGTGTGTGTGTGTTGTGTGTGTGTGTGTTGTCGGTGTGTGTGTGTGTGTGTGTTGTCGGTGTGTGTGTGTTGTCGGTGTGTGTGTGTGTGTGTTGTCTATGTGTGTGTGTGTGTTGTCGGTGTGTGTGTTTGTGTTGTTGGTGTGTGTTTGTGTGTTGTCGGTGTGTGTGGGTGTGTTGTCGGTGTGTGTGTGTGTTGTCGGTGTGTGTGTGTGTGTGTTGTCAGTGTGTGTGTGTGTGTGTGTGTGTGTTGTCGGTGTGTGTGTGTTTATGTGTTGTCGGTGTGTGTGTGTGTGTGTGTGTGTGTGTGTGTGTGTTGTCGTGTGTGTGTGTGTTGTCGGTGTGTGTGTGTGTGTGTTGTCGGTGTGTGTGTGTGTTTGTGTTGTCGGTGTGTGTGTGTGTGTGTGTGTGTGTGTTGTCGGTGTGTGTGTGTGTTGTCGGTGTGTGTGTGTGTTGTCAGTGTGTTGTGTGTGTGTGTGTTGTCGGTGTGTGTGTGTGTGTTGTTGGTGTGTGTTTGTGTGTTGTCGGTGTGTGTGGGTGTGTTGTCGGTGTGTGTGTGTGTTGTCGGTGTGTGTGTGTGTGTGTTGTCAGTGTGTGTGTGTGTGTGTGTGTGTGTTGTCGGTGTGTGTGTGTTTATGTGTTGTCGGTGTGTGTGTGTGTTGTCGGTGTGTGTGTGTGTGTGTTGTCGGTGTGTGTGTGTGTGTTGTCGGTGTGTGTGTGTGTGTTGTCGGTGTGTGTGTGTGTGTTGTCGGTGTGTGTGTGTGTGTGTTGTCAGTGTGTGTGTGTGTGTGTTGTCGGTGTGTGTGTGTGTGTTGTGTGTGTGTGTGTTGTCGGTGTGTGTGTGTGTGTGTGTGTTGTCGGTGTGTGTGTGTGTGTTGTCGGTGTGTGTGTGTGTTGTCGGTGTGTGTGTGTGTGTTGTCGTGTGTGTGTGTGTGTGTTGTCGGTGTGTGTGTGTTGTCGGTGTGTGTCTGTGTTGTCGGTGTGTGTGTGTGTGTGTTGTCGGTGTGTGTGTGTGTGTGTTGTCGGTTTGTGTGTGTGTGTGTGTGTTGTCGGTGTGTGTGTGTGTGTTGTCGGTGTGTGTGTGTGTGTGTTGTCGGTGTGTGTGTGTTGTGTGTGTGTGTCGGTGTGTGTTTGTTGTCGGTGTGTGTGTGTGTGTGTGTGTGTGTTGTCGGTGTGTGTGTGTGTGTGTTGTCAGTGTGTGTGTGTGTGTGTTGTCGGTGTGTGTGTGTGTGTGTTGTCGGTGTGTGTGTGTGTGTGTTGTCGGTGTGTGTGTGTGTGTGTGTGTGTGTGTGTGTGTGTTGTCGGTGTGTATGTGTGTGTGTTGTCAGTGTGTGTGTGTGTGTGTGTTGTCAGTGTGTGTGTGTGTTGTCGGTGTGTGTGTGTGTGTGTGTGTGTGTTGTCGGTGTGTGTGTGTGTGTGTTGTCGGTGTGTGTGTGTGTGTGTTGTCGGTGTGTGTGTGTGTGTGTGTGTTGTCGGTGTGTGTGTGTGTTGTCGGTGTGTGTGTGTGTGTTGTCGGTGTGTGTGTGTGTGTGTTGTCGGTGTGTGTGTGTGTGTGTGCTGTCGGTGTGTGTGTGTGTGTTGTCGGTGTGTGTGTGTTGTCGGTGTGTGTGTGTGTGTTGTCGGTGTGTGTGTGTGTGTTGTCGGTGTGTGTGTGTGTTGTCGGTGTGTGTGTGTGTGTTGTGTGTGTGTGTTGTCGGTGTGTGTGTGTGTGTTGTCGGTGTGTGTGTGTTGTCGGTGTGTGTGTGTGTTGTCGGTGTGTGTGTGTGTGTTGTCGGTGTGTGTGTGTGTGTGTTGTCGGTTGTGTGTGTGTGTGTGTGTTGTCGGTGTGTGTGTGTGTGTTGTCGGTGTGTGTGTGTGTGTGTTGTCGGTGTGTGTGTGTTGTGTGTGTGTGTCGGTGTGTGTATGTTGTCGGTGTGTGTGTGTGTGTGTGTTGTCGGTGTGTGTGTGTGTGTTGTCGGTGTGTGTGTGTTGTGTGTGTGTGTCGGTGTGTGTGTGTTGTCGGTGTGTGTGTGTGTGTGTGTGTTGTCGGTGTGTGTGTGTGTGTTGTCAGTGTGTGTGTGTGTGTGTTGTCGGTGTGTGTGTGTGTGTGTTGTCGGTGTGTGTGTGTGTGTGTGTTGTCGGTGTGTGTGTGTGTGTGTGTGTGTGTGTGTGTGTGTGTGTGTGTTGTCAGTGTGTGTGTGTGTGTGTGTGTGTGTTGTCGGTGTGTGTGTGTGTGTTGTCGGTGTGTGTGTGTGTGTTGTCGGTGTGTGTGTGTGTGTTGTCGGTGTGTGTGTGTGTGTGTTGTCAGTGTGTGTGTGTGTGTGTTGTCGGTGTGTGTGTGTGTGTTGTGTGTGTGTGTGTTGTCGGTGTGTGTGTGTGTGTGTGTGTTGTCGGTGTGTGTGTGTGTGTTGTCGGTGTGTGTGTGTGTTGTCGGTGTGTGTGTGTGTGTTGTGTGTGTGTGTGTGTGTGTTGTCGGTGTGTGTGTGTTGTCGGTGTGTGTCTGTGTTGTCGGTGTGTGTGTGTGTGTGTTGTCGGTGTGTGTGTGTGTGTGTTGTCGGTTTGTGTGTGTGTGTGTGTGTTGTCGGTGTGTGTGTGTGTGTTGTCGGTGTGTGTGTGTGTGTGTTGTCGGTGTGTGTGTGTTGTGTGTGTGTGTCGGTGTGTGTTTGTTGTCGGTGTGTGTGTGTGTGTGTGTGTGTGTTGTCGGTGTGTGTGTGTGTGTGTTGTCAGTGTGTGTGTGTGTGTGTTGTCGGTGTGTGTGTGTGTGTGTTGTCGGTGTGTGTGTGTGTGTGTTGTCGGTGTGTGTGTGTGTGTGTGTGTGTGTGTGTGTGTGTGTGTTGTCGGTGTGTATGTGTGTGTGTTGTCAGTGTGTGTGTGTGTGTGTGTTGTCAGTGTGTGTGTGTGTTGTCGGTGTGTGTGTGTGTGTGTGTGTGTGTTGTCGGTGTGTGTGTGTGTGTGTTGTCGGTGTGTGTGTGTGTGTGTTGTCGGTGTGTGTGTGTGTGTGTGTGTTGTCGGTGTGTGTGTGTGTTGTCGGTGTGTGTGTGTGTGTTGTCGGTGTGTGTGTGTGTGTGTTGTCGGTGTGTGTGTGTGTGTGTGCTGTCGGTGTGTGTGTGTGTGTTGTCGGTGTGTGTGTGTTGTCGGTGTGTGTGTGTGTGTTGTCGGTGTGTGTGTGTGTGTTGTCGGTGTGTGTGTGTGTTGTCGGTGTGTGTGTGTGTGTTGTGTGTGTGTGTTGTCGGTGTGTGTGTGTGTGTTGTCGGTGTGTGTGTGTTGTCGGTGTGTGTGTGTGTTGTCGGTGTGTGTGTGTGTGTTGTCGGTGTGTGTGTGTGTGTGTTGTCGGTTTGTGTGTGTGTGTGTTGTCGGTGTGTGTGTGTGTGTGTTGTCGGTGTGTGTGTGTTGTGTGTGTGTGTCGGTGTGTGTGTGTTGTCGGTGTGTGTGTGTGTGTGTGTTGTCGGTGTGTGTGTGTGTGTTGTCGGTGTGTGTGTGTTGTGTGTGTGTGTCGGTGTGTGTGTGTTGTCGGTGTGTGTGTGTGTGTGTGTGTTGTCGGTGTGTGTGTGTGTGTTGTCAGTGTGTGTGTGTGTGTGTTGTCGGTGTGTGTGTGTGTGTGTTGTCGGTGTGTGTGTGTGTGTGTGTTGTCGGTGTGTGTGTGTGTGTGTGTGTGTGTGTGTGTGTGTGTGTGTGTGTGTGTGTTGTCGGTGTGTATGTGTGTGTGTTGTCAGTGTGTGTGTGTGTGTGTGTTGTCAGTGTGTGTGTGTTTATGTTTTGTCGGTGTGTGTGTGTGTTGTCGGTGTGTGTGTGTGTGTGTGTTGTCGGTGTGTGTGTGTGTTGTCGGTGTGTGTGTGTGTGTTGTCGGTGTGTGTGTGTGTGTGTTGTCGGTTTGTGTGTGTGTGTGTGTGTTGTCGGTGTGTGTGTGTGTGTTGTCGGTGTGTGTGTGTGTTGTCGGTGTGTGTGTGTGTGTTGTGTGTGTGTGTTGTCGGTGTGTGTGTGTGTGTGTGTTGTCGGTGTGTGTGTGTTGTCGGTGTGTGTGTGTGTTGTCGGTGTGTGTGTGTGTGTTGTCGGTGTGTGTGTGTGTTGTCGGTTTGTGTGTGTGTGTGTGTGTGTGTGTGTTGTCGGTGTGTTTGTGTGTGTTGTCGGTGTGTGTGTGTGTGTGTGTTGTCGGTGTGTGTGTGTTGTGTGTGTGTGTCGGTGTGTGTGTGTTGTCGGTGTGTGTGTGTGTGTTGTCGGTGTGTGTGTGTGTGTTGTCGGTGTGTGTGTGTGTGTGTGTGTGTGTGTTTGTGTGTGTGTGTGTGTGTGTTGTCGGTGTGTGTGTGTGTGTTGTCGGTGTGTGTGTGTGTGTTGTGTGTGTGTCGGTGTGTGTGTGTTGTCGGTGTGTGTGTGTGTGTGTGTTGTCGGTGTGTGTGTGTGTGTGTTGTCGGTGTGTGTGTGTGTGTTGTCAGTGTGTGTGTGTGTGTGTTGTCGGTGTGTGTGTGTGTGTTGTCGGTGTGTGTGTGTGTTGTCGGTGTGTGTGTGTGTGTTGTGTGTGTGTGTTGTCGGTGTGTGTGTGTGTTGTCGGTGTGTGTGTGTGTGTTGTGTGTGTGTGTTGTCGGTGTGTGTGTGTGTGTGTGTTGTCGGTGTGTGTGTGTTGTCGGTGTGTGTGTGTGTTGTCGGTGTGTGTGTGTGTGTTGTCGGTGTGTGTGTGTGTTGTCGGTTTGTGTGTGTGTGTGTGTGTGTTGTCGGTGTGTGTGTGTGTGTTGTCGGTGTGTGTGTGTGTGTGTTGTCGGTGTGTGTGTGTTGTGTGTGTGTGTCGGTGTGTGTGTGTTGTCGGAGTGTGTGTGTGTGTGTTGTCGGTGTGTGTGTGTGTGTGTGTGTGTGTGTGTGTGTGTGTGTGTGTTGTCGGTGTGTGTGTGTGTGTTGTCGGTGTGTGTGTGTGTGTTGTGTGTGTGTGTCGGTGTGTGTGTGTTGTCGGTGTGTGTGTGTGTGTGTGTTGTCGGTGTGTGTGTGTGTTGTCGGTGTGTGTGTGTGTGTGTTGTCAGTGTGTGTGTGTGTGTGTGTGTGTTGTCGGTGTGTGTGTGTTTATGTGTTGTCGGTGTGTGTGTGTGTTGTCGGTGTGTGTGTGTGTGTGTTGTCGGTGTGTGTGTGTGTGTTGTCGGTGTGTGTGTGTGTGTTGTCGGTGTGTGTGTGTGTGTTGTCGGTGTGTGTGTGTGTGTGTTGTCAGTGTGTGTGTGTGTGTGTTGTCGGTGTGTGTGTGTGTGTTGTGTGTGTGTGTGTTGTCGGTGTGTGTGTGTGTGTGTGTGTTGTCGGTGTGTGTGTGTGTTGTCGGTGTGTGTGTGTGTGTGTGTTGTCGGTGTGTGTGTGTGTGTTGTCGGTGTGTGTGTGTTGTGTGTGTGTGTCGGTGTGTGTGTGTTGTCGGTGTGTGTGTGTGTGTGTGTGTTGTCGGTGTGTGTGTGTGTGTTGTCAGTGTGTGTGTGTGTGTGTTGTCGGTGTGTGTGTGTGTTGTCGGTGTGTGTGTGTGTGTGTGTTGTCGGTGTGTGTGTGTGTGTGTGTGTGTGTGTGTGTGTGTGTGTGTGTGTGTGTGTGTTGTCGGTGTGTATGTGTGTGTGTTGTCAGTGTGTGTGTGTGTGTGTGTTGTCAGTGTGTGTGTGTTTATGTTTTGTCGGTGTGTGTGTGTGTTGTCGGTGTGTGTGTGTGTGTGTGTTGTCGGTGTGTGTGTGTGTTGTCGGTGTGTGTGTGTGTGTTGTCGGTGTGTGTGTGTGTGTGTTGTCGGTTTGTGTGTGTGTGTGTGTGTTGTCGGTGTGTGTGTGTGTGTTGTCGGTGTGTGTGTGTGTTGTCGGTGTGTGTGTGTGTGTTGTGTGTGTGTGTTGTCGGTGTGTGTGTGTGTGTGTGTTGTCGGTGTGTGTGTGTTGTCGGTGTGTGTGTGTGTTGTCGGTGTGTGTGTGTGTGTTGTCGGTGTGTGTGTGTGTTGTCGGTTTGTGTGTGTGTGTGTGTGTGTGTTGTCGGTGTGTTTGTGTGTGTTGTCGGTGTGTGTGTGTGTGTGTTGTCGGTGTGTGTGTGTTGTGTGTGTGTGTCGGTGTGTGTGTGTTGTCGGTGTGTGTGTGTGTGTGTTGTCGGTGTGTGTGTGTGTGTGTTGTCGGTGTGTGTGTGTGTGTGTGTGTGTGTGTTTGTGTGTGTGTGTGTGTGTGTGTTGTCGGTGTGTGTGTGTGTGTTGTCGGTGTGTGTGTGTGTGTTGTGTGTGTGTCGGTGTGTGTGTGTTGTCGGTGTGTGTGTGTGTGTGTGTTGTCGGTGTGTGTGTGTGTGTGTTGTCGGTGTGTGTGTGTGTGTTGTCAGTGTGTGTGTGTGTGTGTTGTCGGTGTGTGTGTGTGTGTTGTCGGTGTGTGTGTGTGTTGTCGGTGTGTGTGTGTGTGTTGTGTGTGTGTGTTGTCGGTGTGTGTGTGTGTTGTCGGTGTGTGTGTGTGTGTTGTGTGTGTGTGTTGTCGGTGTGTGTGTGTGTGTGTGTTGTCGGTGTGTGTGTGTTGTCGGTGTGTGTGTGTGTTGTCGGTGTGTGTGTGTGTGTTGTCGGTGTGTGTGTGTGTTGTCGGTTTGTGTGTGTGTGTGTGTGTGTTGTCGGTGTGTGTGTGTGTGTTGTCGGTGTGTGTGTGTGTGTGTTGTCGGTGTGTGTGTGTTGTGTGTGTGTGTCGGTGTGTGTGTGTTGTCGGTGTGTGTGTGTGTGTGTTGTCGGTGTGTGTGTGTGTGTGTGTGTGTGTGTGTGTGTGTGTGTGTGTTGTCGGTGTGTGTGTGTGTGTTGTCGGTGTGTGTGTGTGTGTTGTGTGTGTGTGTCGGTGTGTGTGTGTTGTCGGTGTGTGTGTGTGTGTGTGTTGTCGGTGTGTGTGTGTGTTGTCGGTGTGTGTGTGTGTGTGTTGTCAGTGTGTGTGTGTGTGTGTGTGTGTGTTGTCGGTGTGTGTGTGTTTATGTGTTGTCGGTGTGTGTGTGTGTTGTCGGTGTGTGTGTGTGTGTGTTGTCGGTGTGTGTGTGTGTGTTGTCGGTGTGTGTGTGTGTGTTGTCGGTGTGTGTGTGTGTGTTGTCGGTGTGTGTGTGTGTGTGTTGTCAGTGTGTGTGTGTGTGTGTGTTGTCGGTGTGTGTGTGTTTATGTGTTGTCGGTGTGTGTGTGTGTGTGTTGTGGGTGTGTGTTTGTGTGTTGTCGGTGTGTGTGTGTTGTCGGTGTGTGTGTGTTGTCGGTGTGTCTGTGTCTGTGTTGTCGGTGTGTGTGTGTGTGTGTGTTGTCGGTGTGTGTGTGTTGTGTGTGTGTGTGTTGTCGGTGTGTGTGTGTGTTGTCGGTGTGTGTGTGTGTGTGTGTGTTGTCGGTGTGTGTGTGTTGTCGGTGTGTGTGTGTGTGTGTGTTGTCGGTGTGTGTGTGTGTGTTGTCGATGTGTGTGAGTGTGTGTTGTCGGTCTGTGTGTGTGTGTTGTGTGTGTGTGTGTTGTCGGTGTGTGTGTGTGTGTTGTCGGTGTGTGTGTGTTGTCGGTGTGTGTGTGTGTGTGTGTGTTGTCGGTGTGTGTGTGTGTGTGTTGTGTGTGTGTGTGTTGTCGGTGTGTGTGTGCGTGTGTTGTCGGTGTGTGTGTGTTTGTTGTCGGTGTGTGTGTGTGTGTGTGTGTTGTCGGTGTGTGTGTGTGTGTTGTCGGTGTGTGTGTGTGTGTGTTGTCGGTGTGTGTGTGTTATCGGTGTGTGTGTGTTGTCGATGTGTGTGTGTGTGTGTTGTCGATGTGTGTGTGTGTGTGTTGTCGGTGTGTGTGTGTGTGTTGTCGGTGTGTGTGTTGTCGGTGTGTGCGTGTGTGTGTTGTCGGTGTGTTGTCGGTGTGTGTGTTTGTGTGTTGTCGGTGTGTGTGTGTGTGTTGTCGGTGTGTGTGTGTTGTCGGTGTGTGTGTGTGTGTTGTGTGTGTGTGTGTTGATGGTGTGTGTGTGTGTGTGTGTTGTCGGTGTGTTGTCGGTGTGTGTGTGTGTTGTCGGTGTGTGTGTGTGTGTGTTGTCGGTGTGTGTGTGTTGTCGGTGTTTGTGTGTGTGTGTTGTCGGTGTGTTGTCGGTGTGTGTGTGTGTGTTGTCAGTGTGTGTGTGTGTGTTGTCGGTGTGTGTGTGATTATGTGTTGTCGGTGTGTGTGTGTGTTGTCGGTGTGTGTGTGTGTGTGTGTTGTCGGTGTGTGTGTGTGTTGTCGGTGTGTGTGTGTTGTCGGTGTGTCTGTGTGTGTGTTGTCGGTTTGTGTGTGTGTGTGTTGTCGGTGTGTGTGTGTGTGTTGTCGGTGTGTGTGTGTGTTGTCGGTGTGTGTGTGTTGTGTGTGTGTGTGTTGTCGGTGTGTGTGTGTGTTGTCGGTGTGTGTGTGTGTGTGTGTGTTGTCGGTGTGTGTGTGTAGTCGGTGTGTGTGTGTGTGTGTGTTGTCGGTGTGTGTGTGTGTGTTGTCGATGTGTGTGAGTGTGTGTTGTCGGTGTGTGTGTGTGTGTGTTGTGTGTGTGTGTGTTGTCGGTGTGTGTGTGTGTGTGTTGTCGGTGTGTGTGTGTTGTCGGTGTGTGGGTGTGTGTGTGTGTTGTCGGTGTGTGTGTGTTGTCAGTGTGTGTGTGTGTGTGTTGTCGGTGTGTGTGTGTGTGTTGTCGGTGTGTGTGTGTGTTGTCGGTGTGTGTGTGTTGTGTGTGTTTGTGTTGTCGGTGTGTGTGTGTGTGTTGTCGGTGTGTGTGTGTGTGTGTTGTCGGTGTGTGTGTGTGTGTTGTCGGTGTGTGTGTGTGTGTGTTGTCGGTGTGTGTGCGTGTGTGTGTTGTGTGTGTGTGTGTTGTCGGTGTGTGTGTGCATGTGTTGTCGGTGTGTGTGTGTGTGTTGTCGGTGTGTGTGTGTGTTGTCGGTGTGTGTGTGTGTGTGTGTGTGTGTTGTCGGTGTGTATGTGTGTTGTCGGTGTGTGTGTGTGTGTGTGTGTGTGTTGTCGGTGAGTGTGTGTTGTCGGTGTGTGTGTGTGTGTGTTGTCGGTGTGTGTGTGTGTGTGTGTGTGTGTGTGTGTTGTCAGTGTGTGTGTGTGTGTGTGTGTTGTCGGTGTGTGTGTGTGTTGTGTGTGTGTGTGTGTTGTCGGTGTGTGTGTGTATGTGTGTTGTCGGTGTGTGTGTGTTGTCGGTGTGTGTGTGTGTGTGTGTGTGTTGTCGGTGTGTGTGTGTGTGTGTGTTGTCGGTGTGTGTGTGTTATCGGTGTGTGTGTGTGTGTGTTGTCGGTGTGTGTGTGTGTGTTGTCGGTGTGTGTGTGTGTGTTGTCTGTGTGTGTGTGTGTGTGTGTTGTCGGTGTGTGTGTGTTGTCGGTGTGTGTGTGTTTATGTGTTGTCGGTGTGTGTGTGTTTGTGTTGTCGGTGTGTGTGTGTGTGTGTTGTCGGTGTGTGTGTGTGTGTGTGTGTGTGTTGTCGGTGTGTGTGTGTGTGTGTTGTCGGTGTGTGTGTGTGTGTGTGTGTGTGTTGTCGGTGTGTGTGTGTATGTTGTCGGTTTGTGTCTGTGTGTTGTCGGTGTGTGTGTGTGTTGTCGGTGTGTGTGTGTTTATGTGTTGTCGGTGTGTGTGTGTGTGTGTTGTCGGTGTGTGTGTGTTGTCGGTGTGTGTGTGTTGTCGGTGTGTGTGTGTGTGTTGTCGGTTTGTGTCTGTGTGTTGTCGGTGTGTGTGTGTGTGTGTTGTCCGTGTGTGTGTGTTTATGTGTTGTCGGTGTGTGTGTGTGTGTGTTGTCGGTGTGTGTGTGTTGTCGGTGTGTGTGTGTTGTCGGTGTGTCTGTGTGTGTGTTGTCGGTTTGTGTGTGTGTGTGTGTGTTGTCGGTGTGTGTGTGTGTGTTGTCGGTGTGTGTGTGTGTGTGTTGTCGGTGTGTGTGTGTTGTGTGTGTGTGTGTTGTCGGTGTGTGTGTGTGTTGTCGGTGTGTGTGTGTGTGTGTGTGTGTGTGTGTGTTGTCGGTGTGTGTGTGTTGTCGATGTGTGTGTGTGTGTGTGTTGTCGGTGTGTGTGTGTGTGTTGTCGATATGTGTGAGTGTGTGTTGTCGGTCTGTGTGTGTGTGTTGTGTGTGTGTGTGTTGTCGGTGTGTGTGTGTGTGTGTTGTCGGTGTGTGTGTGTGTGTTGTCGGTGTGTGTGTGTGTGTGTGTTGTCGGTGTGTGTGTGTGTGTGTTGTCGGTGTGTGTGTTGTCGGTGTGTGTGTGCGTGTGTTGTCGGTGTGTGTGTGTTTGTTGTCGGTGTGTGTGTGTGTGTGTGTTGTCGGTGTGTGTGTGTGTGTTGTCGGTGTGTGTGTGTGTGTGTTGTCGGTGTGTGTGTGTTATCGGTGTTTGTGTGTTGTCGATGTGTGTGTGTGTGTGTGTGTTGTCGGTGTGTGTGTGTGTGTGTGTTGTCGGTGTGTGTGTGTGTGTTGTCGGTGTGTGTGTTGTCGGTGTGTGTGTGTGTGTGTGTTGTCGGTGTGTTGTCTGTGTGTGTGTGTGTGTGTTGTCGGTGTGTGTGTGTGTGTTGTCGGTGTGTGTGTGTGTTGTCGGTGTTTGTGTGTGTGTTGTGTGTGTGTGTGTTGATGGTGTGTGTGTGTGTGTGTTGTCGGTGTGTGTGTGTGTGTGTGTTGTCGGTGTGTGTGTGTTGTCGGTGTTTGTGTGTGTGTGTTGTCGGTGTGTTGTCGGTGTGTGTGTGTGTGTGTTGTCGGTGTGTGTGTGTGTGTGTTGTCGGTGTGTGTGTGTGTGTGTGTTGTCGGTGTGTGTGTGTTGTCGGTGTTTGTGTGTGTGTGTTGTCGGTGTGTTGTCGGTGTGTGTGTGTGTGTGTTGTCAGTGTGTGTGTGTGTGTTGTCGGTGTGTGTGTGTTTATGTGTTGTCGGTGTGTGTGTGTGTGTTGTCGGTGTGTGTGTGTGTGTGTGTGTTGTCGGTGTGTGTGTGTGTTGTCGGTGTGTGTGTGTTGTCGGTGTGTCTGTGTGTGTGTTGTCGGTTTGTGTGTGTGTGTGTTGTCGGTGTGTGTGTGTGTGTTGTCGGTGTGTGTGTGTGTTGTCGGTGTGTGTGTGTGTTGTCGGTGTGTGTGTGTGTGTGTGTTGTCGGTGTGTGTGTGTAGTCGGTGTGTGTGTGTGTGTTGTCGGTGTGTGTGTGTGTGTTGTCGATGTGTGTGAGTGTGTGTTGTCGGTGTGTGTGTGTGTGTTGTGTGGTGTGTGTTGTCGGTGTGTGTGTGTGTGTGTTGTCGGTGTGTGTGTGTTGTCGGTGTGTGTGTGTGTGTGTGTTGTCGGTGTGTGTGTGTGTGTTGTCAGTGTTTGTGTGTGTGTGTGTGTGTTGTCGGTGTGTGTGTGTTGTCGGTGTGTGTGTGTGTTGTCGGTGTGTGTGTGTTGTGTGTGTGTGTGTTGTCGGTGTGTGTGTGTGTTGTCGGTGTGTGTGTGTGTGTGTGTGTTGTCGGTGTGTGTGTGTAGTCGGTGTGTGTGTGTGTGTGTTGTCGGTGTGTGTGTGTGTGTGTGTGTTGTCGATGTGTGTGAGTGTGTGTTGTCGGTGTGTGTGTGTGTGTTGTGTGTGTGTGTGTTGTCGGTGTGTGTGTGTGTGTGTTGTCGGTGTGTGTGTGTGTGTTGTCGGTGTGTGTGTGTGTGTGTGTGTTGTCGGTGTGTGTGTGTGTGTGTGTGTGTGTTGTGTGTGTGTGTGTTGTCGGTGTGTGTGTGCGTGTGTTGTCGGTGTGTGTGTGTGTGTTGTCGGTGTGTGTGTGTGTGTGTTGTCGGTGTGTGTGTGTTATCG
The DNA here is from genome assembly GCF_965601325.2 of Salmo salar. Classification (NCBI taxonomy): domain Eukaryota; kingdom Metazoa; phylum Chordata; class Actinopteri; order Salmoniformes; family Salmonidae; genus Salmo; species Salmo salar. The sequence goes on from NC_138318.1 coordinate 239,970, forward strand.
GTGTGTGTGTGTTGTCGGTGTGTGTGTGCGTGTGTGTGTGTGTGTTGTCGGTGTGTGTCTGTGTGTGTTGTCGGTGTGTGTGTGTGTGTTGTCGGTGTGTGTGTTGTCGGTGTGTGCGTGTGTGTGTTGTCGGTGTGTTGTCGGTGTGTGTGTGTGTGTGTTGTCGGTGTGTGTGTGTGTGTTGTCGGTGTGTGTGTGTGTGTGTTGTCGGTGTGTGTGTGTGTGTTGTGTGTGTGTGTTGATGGTGTGTGTGTGTGTGTGTTGTCGGTGTGTGTGTGTGTGTGTGTTGTCGGTGTGTGTGTGTTGTCGGTGTTTGTGTGTGTGTGTTGTCGGTGGGTTTTCGGTGTGTGTGTGTGTTGTTGGTGTGTGTGTGTGTGTGTGATGTCGGTGTGTGTGTGTGTTGTCGGTGTGTGTGTGTTGTCGGTGTGTGTGTGTGTTGTTGGTGTGTGTGTGTGTGTGTTGTCGGTGTGTGTGTGTGTGTTGTCAGTGTGTGTGTGTGTGTGTGTTGTCGGTGTGTGTGTGTGTGTGTGTGTGTGTGTGTGTGTGTGTTGCCGGTGTGTGTGTGTGTGTGTGTTGTCGGTGTGTGTGTGTGTGTGTGTGTTGTCGGTGTGTGTGTGTGTGTGTTGTCGGTGTGTGTGTGTGTGTTGTCGGTGTGTGTGTGTGTGTTGTCGGTGTGTGTGTGTGTGTGTGTGTGTGTTGTCGGTGTGTGTGTGTGTGAGTGTGTGTTGTCGGTGTGTGTGTGTGTGTTGTGTGTGTGTGTGTTGTCGGTGTGTGTGTGTGTGTGTTGTCGGTGTGTGTGTGTGTGTTGTCGGTGTGTGTGTGTGTGTGTGTGTTGTCGGTGTGTGTGTGTGTGTGTGTGTGTGTTGTGTGTGTGTGTGTTGTCGGTGTGTGTGTGCGTGTGTTGTCGGTGTGTGTGTGTGTGTTGTCGGTGTGTGTGTGTGTGTGTTGTCGGTGTGTGTGTGTTATCGGTGTGTGTGTGTTGTCGGTGTGTGTGTGCGTGTGTGTGTGTGTGTTGTCGGTGTGTGTCTGTGTGTGTTGTCGGTGTGTGTGTGTGTGTTGTCGGTGTGTGTGTTGTCGGTGTGTGCGTGTGTGTGTTGTCGGTGTGTTGTCGGTGTGTGTGTGTGTGTGTTGTCGGTGTGTGTGTGTGTGTTGTCGGTGTGTGTGTGTGTGTGTTGTCGGTGTGTGTGTGTGTGTTGTGTGTGTGTGTTGATGGTGTGTGTGTGTGTGTGTTGTCGGTGTGTGTGTGTGTGTGTGTTGTCGGTGTGTGTGTGTTGTCGGTGTTTGTGTGTGTGTGTTGTCGGTGGGTTTTCGGTGTGTGTGTGTGTTGTTGGTGTGTGTGTGTGTGTGTGATGTCGGTGTGTGTGTGTGTTGTCGGTGTGTGTGTGTTGTCGGTGTGTGTGTGTGTTGTTGGTGTGTGTGTGTGTGTTGTCGGTGTGTGTGTGTGTTGTCAGTGTGTGTGTGTGTGTGTGTTGTCGGTGTGTGTGTGTGTGTGTGTGTGTGTGTGTGTGTGTGTGTTGCCGGTGTGTGTGTGTGTGTGTGTTGTCGGTGTGTGTGTGTGTGTGTGTTGTCGGTGTGTGTGTGTGTGTGTTGTCGGTGTGTGTGTGTGTGTTGTCGGTGTGTGTGTGTGTGTTGTCGGTGTGTGTGTGTGTGTGTGTGTGTGTTGTCGGTGTGTGTGTGTGTGTGTGTGTGTTGTCGGTGTGTGTGTGTGTGTTGTGTGTGTGTGTGTTGTCGGTGTGTGTGTGTGTGTGTTGTCGGTGTGTGTGTGTGTGTGTGTGTTGTCGGTGTGTGTGTGTGTGTTGTCGGTGTGTGTGTGTGTGTGTGTTGTCGGTGTGTGTGTGTGTGTGTTGTCGGTGTGTGTGTGTGTGTGTGTGTGTGTGTGTGTTGTCGGTGTGTGTGTGTGTGTTGTGTGTGTGTGTGTTGTCGGTGTGTGTGTGTGTGTGTGTTGTCGGTGTGTGTGTGTTGTCGGTGTGTGTGTGTGTGTGTGTTGTCGGTGTGTGTGTGTTGTCGGTGTGTGTGTGTGTGTGTTGTCTATGTGTGTGTGTGTGTTGTCGGTGTGTGTGTTTGTGTGTGTGTGTGTGTGTTGTCAGTGTGTGTGTGTGTTGTCGGTGTGTGCTTGTGTGTGTTGTCGGTGTGTGTGTTGTCGGTGTGTGTGTGTGTGTTGTCGGTGTGTGTGTGTTGTCGGTGTGTGTGTGTGTGTGTGTGTTGTCGGTGTGTGTGTGTGTGTTGTCGGTGTGTGTGTGTGTGTGTTGTCGGTGTGTGTGTGTTATCGGTGTGCGTGTGTTGTCGATGTGTGTGTGTGTGTGTGTGTTGTCGGTGTGTGTGTGTGTGTGTGTTGTCGGTGTGTGTGTGTGTGTTGTCGGTGTGTGTGTTGTCGGTGTGTGTGTGTGTGTTGTCGGTGTGTTGTCTGTGTGTGTGTGTGTGTGTTGTCGGTGTGTGTGTGTGTGTTGTCGGTGTGTGTGTGTGTTGTCGGTGTTTGTGTGTGTGTTGTGTGTGTGTGTGTTGATGGTGTGTGTGTGTGTGTGTTGTCGGTGTGTGTGTGTGTGTGTGTTGTCGGTGTGTGTGTGTTGTCGGTGTTTGTGTGTGTGTGTTGTCGGTGTGTTGTCAGTGTGTGTGTGTGTGTGTTGTCGGTGTGTGTGTGTGTGTGTTGTCGGTGTGTGTGTGTGTGTGTGTTGTCGGTGTGTGTGTGTTGTCGGTGTTTGTGTGTGTGTGTTGTCGGTGTGTTGTCGGTGTGTGTGTGTGTGTGTTGTCAGTGTGTGTGTGTGTGTGTTGTCGGTGTGTGTGTGTTTATGTGTTGTCGGTGTGTGTGTGTGTGTTGTCGGTGTGTGTGTGTGTGTGTGTGTTGTCGGTGTGTGTGTGTGTTGTCGGTGTGTGTGTGTTGTCGGTGTGTCTGTGTGTGTGTTGTCGGTTTGTGTGTGTGTGTGTTGTCGGTGTGTGTGTGTGTGTTGTCGGTGTGTGTGTGTGTTGTCGGTGTGTGTGTGTGTTGTCGGTGTGTGTGTGTGTGTGTGTTGTCGGTGTGTGTGTGTAGTCGGTGTGTGTGTGTGTGTTGTCGGTGTGTGTGTGTGTGTTGTCGATGTGTGTGAGTGTGTGTTGTCGGTGTGTGTGTGTGTGTGTGTGTGGTGTGTGTTGTCGGTGTGTGTGTGTGTGTGTTGTCGGTGTGTGTGTGTTGTCGGTGTGTGTGTGTGTGTGTGTTGTCGGTGTGTGTGTGTGTGTTGTCAGTGTGTGTGTGTGTGTGTGTGTGTTGTCGGTGTGTGTGTGTTGTCGGTGTGTGTGTGTGTTGTCGGTGTGTGTGTGTTGTGTGTGTGTGTGTTGTCGGTGTGTGTGTGTGTTGTCGGTGTGTGTGTGTGTGTGTGTGTTGTCGGTGTGTGTGTGTAGTCGGTGTGTGTGTGTGTGTGTTGTCGGTGTGTGTGTGTGTGTGTGTGTTGTCGATGTGTGTGAGTGTGTGTTGTCGGTGTGTGTGTGTGTGTTGTGTGTGTGTGTGTTGTCGGTGTGTGTGTGTGTGTGTTGTCGGTGTGTGTGTGTGTGTTGTCGGTGTGTGTGTGTGTGTGTGTGTTGTCGGTGTGTGTGTGTGTGTGTGTGTGTGTTGTGTGTGTGTGTGTTGTCGGTGTGTGTGTGCGTGTGTTGTCGGTGTGTGTGTGTGTGTGTTGTCGGTGTGTGTGTGTGTGTGTTGTCGGTGTGTGTGTGTTATCGGTGTGTGTGTGTTGTCGGTGTGTGTGTGCGTGTGTGTGTGTGTGTTGTCGGTGTGTGTCTGTGTGTGTTGTCGGTGTGTGTGTGTGTGTTGTCGGTGTGTGTGTTGTCGGTGTGTGCGTGTGTGTGTTGTCGGTGTGTTGTCGGTGTGTGTGTGTGTGTGTTGTCGGTGTGTGTGTGTGTGTTGTCGGTGTGTGTGTGTGTGTGTTGTCGGTGTGTGTGTGTGTGTTGTGTGTGTGTGTTGATGGTGTGTGTGTGTGTGTGTTGTCGGTGTGTGTGTGTGTGTGTGTTGTCGGTGTGTGTGTGTTGTCGGTGTTTGTGTGTGTGTGTTGTCGGTGGGTTTTCGGTGTGTGTGTGTGTTGTTGGTGTGTGTGTGTGTGTGTGATGTCGGTGTGTGTGTGTGTTGTCGGTGTGTGTGTGTTGTCGGTGTGTGTGTGTGTTGTTGGTGTGTGTGTGTGTGTTGTCGGTGTGTGTGTGTGTGTTGTCAGTGTGTGTGTGTGTGTGTGTTGTCGGTGTGTGTGTGTGTGTGTGTGTGTGTGTGTGTGTGTGTGTTGCCGGTGTGTGTGTGTGTGTGTGTTGTCGGTGTGTGTGTGTGTGTGTGTTGTCGGTGTGTGTGTGTGTGCGTTGTCGGTGTGTGTGTGTGTGTTGTCGGTGTGTGTGTGTGTGTTGTCGGTGTGTGTGTGTGTGTGTGTGTGTGTTGTCGGTGTGTGTGTGTGTGTGTGTGTGTGTGTGTTGTCGGTGTGTGTGTGTGTGTTGTGTGTGTGTGTGTTGTCGGTGTGTGTGTGTGTGTGTTGTCGGTGTGTGTGTGTGTGTGTGTGTTGTCGGTGTGTGTGTGTGTGTTGTCGGTGTGTGTGTGTGTGTGTGTTGTCGGTGTGTGTGTGTGTGTGTTGTCGGTGTGTGTGTGTGTGTGTGTGTGTGTGTTGTCGGTGTGTGTGTGTGTGTTGTGTGTGTGTGTGTTGTCGGTGTGTGTGTGTGTGTGTGTTGTCGGTGTGTGTGTGTTGTCGGTGTGTGTGTGTGTGTGTGTTGTCGGTGTGTGTGTGTTGTCGGTGTGTGTGTGTGTGTGTTGTCTATGTGTGTGTGTGTGTTGTCGGTGTGTGTGTTTGTGTGTGTGTGTGTGTGTTGTCAGTGTGTGTGTGTGTTGTCGGTGTGTGCTTGTGTGTGTTGTCGGTGTGTGTGTTGTCGGTGTGTGTGTGTGTGTTGTCGGTGTGTGTGTGTTGTCGGTGTGTGTGTGTGTGTGTGTGTTGTCGGTGTGTGTGTGTGTGTTGTCGGTGTGTGTGTGTGTGTGTTGTCGGTGTGTGTGTGTTATCGGTGTGCGTGTGTTGTCGATGTGTGTGTGTGTGTGTGTGT
>NC_138318.1:262500-390000 GCF_965601325.2 Salmo salar
TGTGTGTGTTGTCGGTGTGTGTGTGTGTGTTGTCGGTGTGTGTGTGTGTTGTCGGTGTGTGTGTGTGTTGTGTGTGTGTGTTGTCGGTGTGTGTGTGTGTTGTCGGTGTGTGTGTGTGTGTTGTCGGTGTGTGTGTGTGTGTGTGTGCTGTCGGTGTGTGTGTGTGTGTTGTCGGTGTGTGTGTGTTGTCGGTGTGTGTGTGTGTGTTGTCGGTGTGTGTGTGTGTGTTGTCGGTGTGTGTGTGTGTTGTCGGTGTGTGTGTGTGTGTGTGTGTGTGTTGTCGGTGTGTGTGTGTGTTGTCGGTGTGTGTGTGTGTGTTGTCGGTGTGTGTGTGTGTGTGTTGTCGGTTGTGTGTGTGTGTGTGTGTTGTCGGTGTGTGTGTGTGTGTTGTCGGTGTGTGTGTGTGTGTGTTGTCAGTGTGTGTGTGTGTGTGTTGTCGGTGTGTGTGTGTGTGTTGTGTGTGTGTGTGTTGTCGGTGTGTGTGTGTGTGTGTGTGTTGTCGGTGTGTGTGTGTGTGTGTTGTCAGTGTGTGTGTGTGTGTGTGTTGTCGGTGTGTGTGTGTGTTGTGTTGTCGGTGTGTGTGTGTGTGTGTGTTGTCGGTGTGTGTGTGTGTGTGTGTGTGTGTGTGTGTTGTCGGTGTGTGTGTGTGTGTTGTCGGTGTGTGTGTGTGTGTGTTGTCGGTGTGTGTGTGTGTTGTGTTGTCGGTGTGTGTGTGTGTGTGTGTGTGTGTGTTGTCGGTGTGTGTGTGTGTTGTCGGTGTGTGTGTGTTGTCAGTGTGTGTGTGTGTGTGTGTGTGTTGTCGGTGTGTGTGTGTGTGTTGTTGGTGTGTGTGTGTGTGTTGTCGGTGTGTGTGGGTGTGTTGTCGGTGTGTGTGTGTGTTGTCGGTGTGTGTGTGTGTGTGTTGTCAGTGTGTGTGTGTGTGTGTGTGTGTGTTGTCGGTGTGTGTGTGTTTATGTGTTGTCGGTGTGTGTGTGTGTTGTCGGTGTGTGTGTGTGTGTGTTGTCGGTGTGTGTGTGTGTGTTGTCGGTGTGTGTGTGTGTGTTGTCGGTGTGTGTGTGTGTGTTGTCGGTGTGTGTGTGTGTGTGTTGTCAGTGTGTGTGTGTGTGTGTTGTCGGTGTGTGTGTGTGTGTTGTGTGTGTGTGTGTTGTCGGTGTGTGTGTGTGTGTGTGTGTTGTCGGTGTGTGTGTGTGTGTTGTCGGTGTGTGTGTGTGTTGTCGGTGTGTGTGTGTGTGTTGTGTGTGTGTGTGTGTGTGTTGTCGGTGTGTGTGTGTTGTCGGTGTGTGTGTGTGTTGTCGGTGTGTGTGTGTGTGTTGTCGGTGTGTGTGTGTGTGTGTTGTCGGTTTGTGTGTGTGTGTGTGTGTTGTCGGTGTGTGTGTGTGTGTTGTCGGTGTGTGTGTGTGTGTGTTGTCGGTGTGTGTGTGTTGTGTGTGTGTGTCGGTGTGTGTTTGTTGTCGGTGTGTGTGTGTGTGTGTGTGTTGTCGGTGTGTGTGTGTGTGTGTTGTCAGTGTGTGTGTGTGTGTGTTGTCGGTGTGTGTGTGTGTGTGTTGTCGGTGTGTGTGTGTGTGTGTTGTCGGTGTGTGTGTGTGTGTGTGTGTGTGTGTGTGTGTGGTGTGTGTGTGTGTGTGTGTGTGTTGTCGGTGTGTATGTGTGTGTGTTGTCAGTGTGTGTGTGTGTGTGTGTTGTCAGTGTGTGTGTGTTTATGTTTTGTCGGTGTGTGTGTGTGTTGTCGGTGTGTGTGTGTGTGTGTTGTCAGTGTGTGTGTGTGTGTTGTCGGTGTGTGTGTGTGTGTTGTCGGTGTGTGTGTGTGTTGTCAGTTTGTGTGTGTGTGTGTGTGTTGTCGGTGTGTGTGTGTGTGTTGTCGGTGTGTGTGTGTGTTGTCGGTGTGTGTGTGTGTGTTGTGTGTGTGTGTTGTCGGTGTGTGTGTGTGTGTGTTGTCGGTGTGTGTGTGTTGTCGGTGTGTGTGTGTGTTGTCGGTGTGTGTGTGTGTGTTGTCGGTGTGTGTGTGTGTTGTCGGTTTGTGTGTGTGTGTGTGTGTGTTGTCGGTGTGTGTGTGTGTGTTGTCGGTGTGTGTGTGTGTGTGTTGTCGGTGTGTGTGTGTTGTGTGTGTGTGTCGGTGTGTGTGTGTTGTCGGTGTGTGTGTGTGTGTGTCGGTGTGTGTGTGTGTGTGTGTTGTCGTTGTGTGTGTGTGTGTGTGTTGTCGGTGTGTATGTGTGTGTGTTGTCAGTGTGTGTGTGTGTGTGTGTTGTCAGTGTGTGTGTGTTTATGTTTTGTCGGTGTGTGTGTGTGTTGTCGGTGTGTGTGTGTGTGTGTTGTCAGTGTGTGTGTGTGTTGTCGGTGTGTGTGTGTGTGTTGTCGGTGTGTGTGTGTGTTGTCAGTTTGTGTGTGTGTGTGTGTGTTGTCGGTGTGTGTGTGTGTGTTGTCGGTGTGTGTGTGTGTTGTCGGTGTGTGTGTGTGTGTTGTCGGTGTGTGTGTGTGTGTGTGTTGTCGGTGTGTGTGTGTTGTCGGTGTGTGTGTGTGTTGTCGGTGTGTGTGTGTGTGTTGTCGGTGTGTGTGTGTGTTGTCGGTTTGTGTGTGTGTGTGTGTGTGTTGTCGGTGTGTGTGTGTGTGTTGTCGGTGTGTGTGTGTGTGTGTTGTCGGTGTGTGTGTGTTGGTGTGTGTGTCGGTGTGTGTGTGTTGTCGGTGTGTGTGTGTGTGTGTTGTCGGTGTGTGTGTGTGTGTGTGTTGTCGGTGTGTGTGTGTGTGTGTGTGTGTGTGTGTGTGTGTGTTGTCGGTGTGTGTGTGTGTGTTGTCGGTGTGTGTGTGTGTGTGTTGTGTGTGTGTGTCGGTGTGTGTGTGTTGTCGGTGTGTGTGTGTGTGTGTGTGTTGTCGGTGTGTGTGTGTGTGTGTTGTCGGTGTGTGTGTGTGTGTTGTCAGTGTGTGTGTGTGTTGTCGGTGTGTGTGTTTGTGTGTGTGTGTGTTGTGGGTGTGTGTGTGTGTGTGTTGTCGGTGTGTGTGTGTGTGTGTTGTCGGTGTGTGTGTGTGTGTGTGTGTTGTCGGTGTGTGTGTGTGTTGTCGGTGTGTGTGTGTGTGTTGTCGGTGTGTGTGTGTGTGTGTTGTCGGTGTGTGTGTGTGTGTGTGTGCTGTCGGTGTGTGTGTGTGTGTTGTCGGTGTGTGTGTGTTGTCGGTGTGTGTGTGTGTGTTGTCGGTGTGTGTGTGTGTGTTGTCGGTGTGTGTGTGTGTTGTCGGTGTGTGTGTGTGTGTTGTGTGTGTGTGTTGTCGGTGTGTGTGTGTGTGTTGTCGGTGTGTGTGTGTGTGTTGTCGGTGTGTGTGTGTGTGTGTTGTCGGTTTGTGTGTGTGTGTGTGTGTTGTCGGTGTGTGTGTGTGTGTTGTCGGTGTGTGTGTGTGTGTGTTGTCGGTGTGTGTGTGTTGTGTGTGTGTGTCGGTGTGTGTGTGTTGTCGGTGTGTGTGTGTGTGTGTGTTGTCGGTGTGTGTGTGTGTGTTGTCGGTGTGTGTGTGTGTGTGTTGTCGGTGTGTGTGTGTTGTGTGTGTGTGTCGGTGTGTGTTTGTTGTCGGTGTGTGTGTGTGTGTGTTGTCGGTGTGTGTGTGTGTGTGTTGTCAGTGTGTGTGTGTGTGTGTTGTCGGTGTGTGTGTGTGTGTGTTGTCGGTGTGTGTGTGTGTGTGTTGTCGGTGTGTGTGTGTGTGTGTGTGTGTGTGTGTGTGTGTGTGTGTGTGTGTGTTGTCGGTGTGTATGTGTGTGTGTTGTCAGTGTGTGTGTGTGTGTGTGTTGTCAGTGTGTCTGTGTTTATGTTTTGTCGGTGTGTGTGTGTGTTGTCGGTGTGTGTGTGTGTGTGTTGTCAGTGTGTGTGTGTGTTGTCGGTGTGTGTGTGTGTGTTGTCGGTGTGTGTGTGTGTTGTCAGTTTGTGTGTGTGTGTGTGTGTTGTCGGTGTGTGTGTGTGTGTTGTCGGTGTGTGTGTGTGTTGTCGGTGTGTGTGTGTGTGTTGTGTGTGTGTGTTGTCGGTGTGTGTGTGTGTGTGTGTTGTCGGTGTGTGTGTGTTGTCGGTGTGTGTGTGTGTTGTCGGTGTGTGTGTGTGTGTTGTCTGTGTGTGTGTGTGTTGTCGGTTTGTGTGTGTGTGTGTGTGTGTTGTCGGTGTGTGTGTGTGTGTTGTCGGTGTGTGTGTGTTGTCGGTGTGTGTGTGTTGTGTGTGTGTGTCGGTGTGTGTGTGTTGTCGGTGTGTGTGTGTGTGTGTTGTCGGTGTGTGTGTGTGTGTGTGTTGTCGGTGTGTGTGTGTGTGTGTTGTCGGTGTGTATGTGTGTGTGTTGTCAGTGTGTGTGTGTGTGTGTGTTGTCAGTGTGTGTGTGTTTATGTTTTGTCGGTGTGTGTGTGTGTTGTCGGTGTGTGTGTGTGTGTGTTGTCAGTGTGTGTGTGTGTTGTCGGTGTGTGTGTGTTGTCGGTGTGTGTGTGTGTTGTCAGTTTGTGTGTGTGTGTGTGTGTTGTCGGTGTGTGTGTGTGTGTTGTCGGTGTGTGTGTGTGTTGTCGGTGTGTGTGTGTGTGTTGTGTGTGTGTGTTGTCGGTGTGTGTGTGTGTGTGTGTTGTCGGTGTGTGTGTGTTGTCGGTGTGTGTGTGTGTTGTCGGTGTGTGTGTGTGTTGTCGGTTTGTGTGTGTGTGTGTGTGTGTTGTCGGTGTGTGTGTGTGTGTTGTCGGTGTGTGTGTGTGTGTGTTGTCGGTGTGTGTGTGTTGTGTGTGTGTGTCGGTGTGTGTGTGTTGTCGGTGTGTGTGTGTGTGTGTTGTCGGTGTGTGTGTGTGTGTGTGTTGTCGGTGTGTGTGTGTGTGTGTGTGTGTGTGTGTGTGTGTGTTGTCGGTGTGTGTGTGTGTGTTGTCGGTGTGTGTGTGTGTGTTGTGTGTGTGTGTCGGTGTGTGTGTGTTGTCGGTGTGTGTGTGTGTGTGTGTGTTGTTGGTGTGTGTGTGTGTGTGTTGTCGGTGTGTGTGTGTGTGTTGTCAGTGTGTGTGTGTGTTGTCGGTGTGTGTGTGTGTGTGTGTGTGTGTTGTCGGTGTGTGTGTGTGTGTGTTGTCGGTGTGTGTGTGTGTGTGTTGTCGGTGTGTGTGTGTGTGTGTGTGTTGTCGGTGTGTGTGTGTGTTGTCGGTGTGTGTGTGTGTGTTGTCGGTGTGTGTGTGTGTGTGTTGTCGGTGTGTGTGTGTGTGTGTGCTGTCGGTGTGTGTGTGTGTGTTGTCGGTGTGTGTGTGTTGTCGGTGTGTGTGTGTGTGTTGTCGGTGTGTGTGTGTGTGTTGTCGGTGTGTGTGTGTTGTCGGTGTGTGTGTGTGTTGTCGGTGTGTGTGTGTGTGTTGTCGGTGTGTGTGTGTGTGTGTGTTGTCGGTTTGTGTGTGTGTGTGTGTGTTGTCGGTGTGTGTGTGTGTGTTGTCGGTGTGTGTGTGTGTGTGTTGTCGGTGTGTGTGTGTTGTGTGTGTGTGTCGGTGTGTGTGTGTTGTCGGTGTGTGTGTGTGTGTGTGTTGTCGGTGTGTGTGTGTGTGTTGTCGGTGTGTGTGTGTTGTGTGTGTGTGTCGGTGTGTGTGTTTTGTCGGTGTGTGTGTGTGTGTGTGTGTTGTCGGTGTGTGTGTGTGTGTTGTCAGTGTGTGTGTGTGTGTGTTGTCGGTGTGTGTGTGTGTGTGTTGTCGGTGTGTGTGTGTGTGTGTGTTGTCGGTGTGTATGTGTGTGTGTTGTCAGTGTGTGTGTGTGTGTGTGTTGTCAGTGTGTGTGTGTTTATGTTTTGTCGGTGTGTGTGTGTGTTGTCGGTGTGTGTGTGTGTGTGTGTTGTCGGTGTGTGTGTGTGTTGTCGGTGTGTGTGTGTGTGTTGTCGGTGTGTGTGTGTGTGTGTTGTCGGTTTGTGTGTGTGTGTGTGTGTTGTCGGTGTGTGTGTGTGTGTTGTCGGTGTGTGTGTGTGTTGTCGGTGTGTGTGTGTGTGTTGTGTGTGTGTGTTGTCGGTGTGTGTGTGTGTGTGTGTTGTCGGTGTGTGTGTGTTGTCGGTGTGTGTGTGTTGTCGGTGTGTGTGTGTGTGTTGTCGGTGTGTGTGTGTGTTGTCGGTTTGTGTGTGTGTGTGTGTGTGTGTTGTCGGTGTGTTTGTGTGTGTTGTCGGTGTGTGTGTGTGTGTGTTGTCGGTGTGTGTGTGTTGTGTGTGTGTGTCGGTGTGTGTGTGTTGTCGGTGTGTGTGTGTGTGTGTGTGTTGTCGGTGTGTGTGTGTGTGTGTTGTCGGTGTGTGTGTGTGTGTGTGTGTGTGTGTTTGTGTGTGTGTGTGTGTTGTCGGTGTGTGTGTGTGTGTTGTCGGTGTGTGTGTGTGTGTTGTGTGTGTGTCGGTGTGTGTGTGTTGTCGGTGTGTGTGTGTGTGTGTGTTGTCGGTGTGTGTGTGTGTGTGTTGTCGGTGTGTGTGTGTGTGTTGTCAGTGTGTGTGTGTGTGTGTTGTCGGTGTGTGTGTGTGTGTTGTCGGTGTGTGTGTGTGTTGTCGGTGTGTGTGTGTGTGTTGTGTGTGTGTGTTGTCGGTGTGTGTGTGTGTTGTCGGTGTGTGTGTGTGTGTTGTGTGTGTGTGTTGTCGGTGTGTGTGTGTGTGTGTGTTGTCGGTGTGTGTGTGTTGTCGGTGTGTGTGTGTGTTGTCGGTGTGTGTGTGTGTGTTGTCGGTGTGTGTGTGTGTTGTCGGTTTGTGTGTGTGTGTGTGTGTGTTGTCGGTGTGTGTGTGTGTGTTGTCGGTGTGTGTGTGTGTGTGTTGTCGGTGTGTGTGTGTTGTGTGTGTGTGTCGGTGTGTGTGTGTTGTCGGTGTGTGTGTGTGTGTGTTGTCGGTGTGTGTGTGTGTGTGTGTTGTCGGTGTGTGTGTGTGTGTGTGTGTGTGTGTGTGTGTGTTGTCGGTGTGTGTGTGTGTGTTGTCGGTGTGTGTGTGTGTGTTGTGTGTGTGTGTCGGTGTGTGTGTGTTGTCGGTGTGTGTGTGTGTGTGTGTGTTGTTGGTGTGTGTGTGTGTGTGTTGTCGGTGTGTGTGTGTGTGTTGTCAGTGTGTGTGTGTGTTGTCGGTGTGTGTGTGTGTGTGTGTGTGTGTTGTCGGTGTGTGTGTGTGTGTGTTGTCGGTGTGTGTGTGTGTGTGTTGTCGGTGTGTGTGTGTGTGTGTGTGTTGTCGGTGTGTGTGTGTGTTGTCGGTGTGTGTGTGTGTGTTGTCGGTGTGTGTGTGTGTGTGTTGTCGGTGTGTGTGTGTGTGTGTGCTGTCGGTGTGTGTGTGTGTGTTGTCGGTGTGTGTGTGTTGTCGGTGTGTGTGTGTGTGTTGTCGGTGTGTGTGTGTGTGTTGTCGGTGTGTGTGTGTTGTCGGTGTGTGTGTGTGTTGTCGGTGTGTGTGTGTGTGTTGTCGGTGTGTGTGTGTGTGTGTGTTGTCGGTTTGTGTGTGTGTGTGTGTGTTGTCGGTGTGTGTGTGTGTGTTGTCGGTGTGTGTGTGTGTGTGTTGTCGGTGTGTGTGTGTTGTGTGTGTGTGTCGGTGTGTGTGTGTTGTCGGTGTGTGTGTGTGTGTGTGTTGTCGGTGTGTGTGTGTGTGTTGTCGGTGTGTGTGTGTTGTGTGTGTGTGTCGGTGTGTGTGTGTTGTCGGTGTGTGTGTGTGTGTGTGTGTTGTCGGTGTGTGTGTGTGTGTTGTCAGTGTGTGTGTGTGTGTGTTGTCGGTGTGTGTGTGTGTGTGTTGTCGGTGTGTGTGTGTGTGTGTGTTGTCGGTGTGTGTGTGTGTGTGTGTGTGTGTGTGTGTGTGTGTGTGTGTTGTCGGTGTGTATGTGTGTGTGTTGTCAGTGTGTGTGTGTGTGTGTGTTGTCAGTGTGTGTGTGTTTATGTTTTGTCGGTGTGTGTGTGTGTTGTCGGTGTGTGTGTGTGTGTGTGTTGTCGGTGTGTGTGTGTGTTGTCGGTGTGTGTGTGTTGTCGGTGTGTGTGTGTGTGTGTTGTCGGTTTGTGTGTGTGTGTGTGTGTTGTCGGTGTGTGTGTGTGTGTTGTCGGTGTGTGTGTGTGTTGTCGGTGTGTGTGTGTGTGTTGTGTGTGTGTGTTGTCGGTGTGTGTGTGTGTGTGTGTTGTCGGTGTGTGTGTGTTGTCGGTGTGTGTGTGTGTTGTCGGTGTGTGTGTGTGTGTTGTCGGTGTGTGTGTGTGTTGTCGGTTTGTGTGTGTGTGTGTGTGTGTGTTGTCGGTGTGTTTGTGTGTGTTGTCGGTGTGTGTGTGTGTGTGTTGTCGGTGTGTGTGTGTTGTGTGTGTGTGTCGGTGTGTGTGTGTTGTCGGTGTGTGTGTGTGTGTGTGTGTTGTCGGTGTGTGTGTGTGTGTGTTGTCGGTGTGTGTGTGTGTGTGTGTGTGTGTTTGTGTGTGTGTGTGTGTTGTCGGTGTGTGTGTGTGTGTTGTCGGTGTGTGTGTGTGTGTTGTGTGTGTGTCGGTGTGTGTGTGTTGTCGGTGTGTGTGTGTGTGTGTGTTGTCGGTGTGTGTGTGTGTGTGTTGTCGGTGTGTGTGTGTGTGTTGTCAGTGTGTGTGTGTGTGTGTTGTCGGTGTGTGTGTGTGTGTTGTCGGTGTGTGTGTGTGTTGTCGGTGTGTGTGTGTGTGTTGTGTGTGTGTGTTGTCGGTGTGTGTGTGTGTTGTCGGTGTGTGTGTGTGTGTTGTGTGTGTGTGTTGTCGGTGTGTGTGTGTGTGTGTGTTGTCGGTGTGTGTGTGTTGTCGGTGTGTGTGTGTGTTGTCGGTGTGTGTGTGTGTGTTGTCGGTGTGTGTGTGTGTTGTCGGTTTGTGTGTGTGTGTGTGTGTGTTGTCGGTGTGTGTGTGTGTGTTGTCGGTGTGTGTGTGTGTGTGTTGTCGGTGTGTGTGTGTTGTGTGTGTGTGTCGGTGTGTGTGTGTTGTCGGTGTGTGTGTGTGTGTGTTGTCGGTGTGTGTGTGTGTGTGTGTGTGTGTGTGTGTGTGTGTGTGTGTGTGTGTTGTCGGTGTGTGTGTGTGTGTTGTCGGTGTGTGTGTGTGTGTTGTGTGTGTGTGTCGGTGTGTGTGTGTTGTCGGTGTGTGTGTGTGTGTGTGTTGTCGGTGTGTGTGTGTGTGTGTTGTCGGTGTGTGTGTGTGTGTTGTCTGTGTGTGTGTGTGTGTTGTCGGTGTGTGTGTGTGTGTGTGTGTGTTGTCGGTGTGTGTGTGTGTGTGTGTTGTCGGTGTGTGTGTGTGTGTGTTGTCGGTGTGTGTGTGTGTGTGTGTGTTGTCGGTGTGTGTGTGTGTTGTCGGTGTGTGTGTGTGTGTTGTCGGTGTGTGTGTGTGTGTGTTGTCGGTGTGTGTGTGTGTGTTGCTGGTGTTTGTGTGTGTGTGTGTTGTCGGTGTGTGTGTGTGTGTTGTCGGTGTGTGTGTGTGTGTGTGTGTGTGTTGTCGGTGTGTGTGTGTGTGTTGTTGGTGTGTGTGTGTTGTCGGTGTGTGTGTGTATGTGTGTGTTGTCGGTGTGTGTGTGTGTGTGTGTTGCCGGTGTGTGTGTGTGTGTGTTGTCGGTGTGTGTGTGTGTGTGTTGTCGGTGTGTATGTGTGTGTGTTGTCAGTGTGTGTGTGTGTGTTGTCGGTGTGTGTGTGTGTGTTTTCGGTGTGTGTGTGTGTGTGTTGTCGGTGTGTGTGTGTGTGTGTGTGTGTGTGTTGTCGGTGTGTGTGTGTGTGTTGTGTGTGTGTGTGTGTGTGTGTTGTCGGTGTGTGTGTGTGTGTTGTGTGTGTGTGTCGGTGTGTGTGTGTTGTCGGTGTGTGTGTGTATGTGTGTGTTGTCGGTGTGTGTGTGTGTGTGTGTTGTCGGTGTGTGTGTGTGTGTTGTCGGTGTGTGTGTGTTGTGTGTGTGTGTCGGTGTGTGTGTGTTGTCGGTGTGTGTGTGTGTGTGTGTGTTGTCGGTGTGTGTGTGTGTGTTGTCAGTGTGTGTGTGTGTGTGTTGTCGGTGTGTGTGTGTGTGTGTTGTCGGTGTGTGTGTGTGTGTGTGTTGTCGGTGTGTGTGTGTGTGTGTGTGTGTGTGTGTGTGTGTGTGTGTGTTGTCGGTGTGTATGTGTGTGTGTTGTCAGTGTGTGTGTGTGTGTGTGTTGTCAGTGTGTGTGTGTTTATGTTTTGTCGGTGTGTGTGTGTGTTGTCGGTGTGTGTGTGTGTGTGTGTTGTCGGTGTGTGTGTGTGTTGTCGGTGTGTGTGTGTGTGTTGTCGGTGTGTGTGTGTGTGTGTTGTCGGTTTGTGTGTGTGTGTGTGTGTTGTCGGTGTGTGTGTGTGTGTTGTCGGTGTGTGTGTGTGTTGTCGGTGTGTGTGTGTGTGTTGTGTGTGTGTGTTGTCGGTGTGTGTGTGTGTGTGTGTTGTCGGTGTGTGTGTGTTGTCGGTGTGTGTGTGTGTTGTCGGTGTGTGTGTGTGTGTTGTCGGTGTGTGTGTGTGTTGTCGGTTTGTGTGTGTGTGTGTGTGTGTGTTGTCGGTGTGTTTGTGTGTGTTGTCGGTGTGTGTGTGTGTGTGTTGTCGGTGTGTGTGTGTTGTGTGTGTGTGTCGGTGTGTGTGTGTTGTCGGTGTGTGTGTGTGTGTGTTGTCGGTGTGTGTGTGTGTTGTCGGTGTGTGTGTGTGTGTGTGTGTGTTTGTGTGTGTGTGTGTGTGTGTTGTCGGTGTGTGTGTGTGTGTTGTCGGTGTGTGTGTGTGTGTTGTGTGTGTGTCGGTGTGTGTGTGTTGTCGGTGTGTGTGTGTGTGTGTGTTGTCGGTGTGTGTGTGTGTGTGTGTTGTCGGTGTGTGTGTGTGTGTTGTCAGTGTGTGTGTGTGTGTGTTGTCGGTGTGTGTGTGTGTGTTGTCGGTGTGTGTGTGTGTTGTCGGTGTGTTTGTGTGTGTTGTGTGTGTGTGTTGTCGGTGTGTGAGTGTGTTGTCGGTGTGTGTGTGTGTGTTGTGTGTGTGTGTTGTCGGTGTGTGTGTGTGTGTGTGTTGTCGGTGTGTGTGTGTTGTCGGTGTGTGTGTGTGTTGTCGGTGTGTGTGTGTGTGTTGTCGGTGTGTGTGTGTGTTGTCGGTTTGTGTGTGTGTGTGTGTGTGTTGTCGGTGTGTGTGTGTGTGTTGTCGGTGTGTGTGTGTGTGTGTTGTCGGTGTGTGTGTGTTGTGTGTGTGTGTCGGTGTGTGTGTGTTGTCGGTGTGTGTGTGTGTGTGTTGTCGGTGTGTGTGTGTGTGTGTGTGTGTGTGTGTGTGTGTGTGTGTGTGTGTGTGTGTGTGTTGTCGGTGTGTGTGTGTGTGTTGTCGGTGTGTGTGTGTGTGTTGTGTGTGTGTGTCGGTGTGTGTGTGTTGTCGGTGTGTGTGTGTGTGTGTGTTGTCGGTGTGTGTGTGTGTGTGTTGTCGGTGTGTGTGTGTGTGTTGTCGGTGTGTGTGTGTGTGTTGTCGGTGTGTGTGTGTGTGTGTGTGTGTTGTCAGTGTGTGTGTGTGTGTGTGTTGTCGGTGTGTGTGTGTGTGTGTTGTCGGTGTGTGTGTGTGTTGTCGGTGTGTGTGTGTTTATGTGTTGTCGGTGTGTGTGTGTGTGTGTTGTCGGTGTGTGTGTGTGTGTTGTCGGTGTGTGTGTGTTGTCGGTGTGTGTGTGTTGTCGGTGTGTCTGTGTGTGTGTTGTCGGTTTGTGTGTGTGTGTGTGTGTTGTCGGCGTGTGTGTGTCTGTGTTGTCGGTGTGTGTGTGTGTGTGTGTTGTCGGTGTGTGTGTGTTGTGTGTGTGTGTGTTGTCGGTGTGTGTGTGTGTTGTCGGTGTGTGTGTGTGTGTGTGTGTGTGTTGTCGGTGTGTGTGTGTTGTCGGTGTGTGTGTGTGTGTGTGTTGTCGGTGTGTGTGTGTGTGTTGTCGATGTGTGTGAGTGTGTGTTGTCGGTCTGTGTGTGTGTGTTGTGTGTGTGTGTGTTGTCGGTGTGTGTGTGTGTGTTGTCGGTGTGTGTGTGTTGTCGGTGTGTGTGTGTGTGTGTGTGTTGTCGGTGTGTGTGTGTGTGTGTTGTGTGTGTGTGTGTTGTCGGTGTGTGTGTGCGTGTGTTGTCGGTGTGTGTGTGTTTGTTGTCGGTGTGTGTGTGTGTGTGTGTGTTGTCGGTGTGTGTGTGTGTGTTGTCGGTGTGTGTGTGTGTGTGTTGTCGGTGTGTGTGTGTTATCGGTGTGTGTGTGTTGTCGATGTGTGTGTGTGTGTGTTGTCGATGTGTGTGTGTGTGTGTTGTCGGTGTGTGTGTGTGTGTTGTCGGTGTGTGTGTTGTCGGTGTGTGCGTGTGTGTGTTGTCGGTGTGTTGTCGGTGTGTGTGTTTGTGTGTTGTCGGTGTGTGTGTGTGTGTTGTCGGTGTGTGTGTGTTGTCGGTGTTTGTGTGTGTGTTGTGTGTGTGTGTGTTGATGGTGTGTGTGTGTGTGTGTGTTGTCGGTGTGTGTGTGTGTGTGTGTTGTCGGTGTGTGTGTGTTGTCGGTGTTTGTGTGTGTGTGTTGTCGGTGTGTTGTCGGTGTGTGTGTGTGTGTGTTGTCGGTGTGTGTGTGTGTGTGTTGTCGGTGTGTGTGTTGTCGGTGTGTGCATGTGTGTGTTGTCGGTGTGTTGTCGGTGTGTGTGTGTGTTGTCGGTGTGTGTGTGTGTGTGTGTTGTCGGTGTGTGTGTGTTGTTGGTGTTTGTGTGTGTGTGTTGTCGGTGTGTTGTCGGTGTGTGTGTGTGTGTTGTCGGTGTGTGTGTGTTGTCGGTGTGTGTGTGTGTTGTCGGTGTGTGTGTGTGTGTTGTCGGTGTGTGTGTGTGTTGTCGGTTTGTGTGTGTGTGTGTGTGTGTTGTCGGTGTGTGTGTGTGTGTTGTCGGTGTGTGTGTGTGTGTGTTGTCGGTGTGTGTGTGTTGTGTGTGTGTGTCGGTGTGTGTGTGTTGTCGGTGTGTGTGTGTGTGTGTTGTCGGTGTGTGTGTGTGTGTGTGTGTGTGTGTGTGTGTGTGTGTGTGTGTGTGTGTGTGTGTGTGTTGTCGGTGTGTGTGTGTGTGTTGTCGGTGTGTGTGTGTGTGTGTTGTCGGTGTGTGTGTGTGTGTGTTGTGTGTGTGTGTGTTGTCGGTGTGTGTGTGCGTGTGTTGTCGGTGTGTGTGTGTTTGTTGTCGGTGTGTGTGTGTGTGTGTGTGTTGTCGGTGTGTGTGTGTGTGTTGTCGGTGTGTGTGTGTGTGTGTTGTCGGTGTGTGTGTGTTATCGGTGTGTGTGTGTTGTCGATGTGTGTGTGTGTGTGTTGTCGATGTGTGTGTGTGTGTGTTGTCGGTGTGTGTGTGTGTGTTGTCGGTGTGTGTGTTGTCGGTGTGTGCGTGTGTGTGTTGTCGGTGTGTTGTCGGTGTGTGTGTTTGTGTGTTGTCGGTGTGTGTGTGTGTGTTGTCGGTGTGTGTGTGTTGTCGGTGTTTGTGTGTGTGTTGTGTGTGTGTGTGTTGATGGTGTGTGTGTGTGTGTGTGTTGTCGGTGTGTGTGTGTGTGTGTGTTGTCGGTGTGTGTGTGTTGTCGGTGTTTGTGTGTGTGTGTTGTCGGTGTGTTGTCGGTGTGTGTGTGTGTGTGTTGTCGGTGTGTGTGTGTGTGTGTTGTCGGTGTGTGTGTTGTCGGTGTGTGCATGTGTGTGTTGTCGGTGTGTTGTCGGTGTGTGTGTGTGTTGTCGGTGTGTGTGTGTGTGTGTGTTGTCGGTGTGTGTGTGTTGTTGGTGTTTGTGTGTGTGTGTTGTCGGTGTGTTGTCGGTGTGTGTGTGTGTGTTGTCGGTGTGTGTGTGTTGTCGGTGTGTGTGTGTGTTGTCGGTGTGTGTGTGTGTGTTGTCGGTGTGTGTGTGTGTTGTCGGTTTGTGTGTGTGTGTGTGTGTGTTGTCGGTGTGTGTGTGTGTGTTGTCGGTGTGTGTGTGTGTGTGTTGTCGGTGTGTGTGTGTTGTGTGTGTGTGTCGGTGTGTGTGTGTTGTCGGTGTGTGTGTGTGTGTGTTGTCGGTGTGTGTGTGTGTGTGTGTGTGTGTGTGTGTGTGTGTGTGTGTGTGTGTGTGTGTGTGTGTTGTCGGTGTGTGTGTGTGTGTTGTCGGTGTGTGTGTGTGTGTTGTGTGTGTGTGTCGGTGTGTGTGTGTTGTCGGTGTGTGTGTGTGTGTGTGTTGTCGGTGTGTGTGTGTGTGTGTTGTCGGTGTGTGTGTGTGTGTTGTCGGTGTGTGTGTGTGTGTTGTCGGTGTGTGTGTGTGTGTGTGTTGTCAGTGTGTGTGTGTGTGTGTGTTGTCGGTGTGTGTGTGTGTGTGTTGTCGGTGTGTGTGTGTGTTGTCGGTGTGTGTGTGTTTATGTGTTGTCGGTGTGTGTGTGTGTGTGTTGTCGGTGTGTGTGTGTGTGTTGTCGGTGTGTGTGTGTTGTCGGTGTGTGTGTGTTGTCGGTGTGTCTGTGTGTGTGTTGTCGGTTTGTGTGTGTGTGTGTGTGTTGTCGGCGTGTGTGTGTCTGTGTTGTCGGTGTGTGTGTGTGTGTGTGTTGTCGGTGTGTGTGTGTTGTGTGTGTGTGTGTTGTCGGTGTGTGTGTGTGTTGTCGGTGTGTGTGTGTGTGTGTGTGTGTGTTGTCGGTGTGTGTGTGTTGTCGGTGTGTGTGTGTGTGTGTGTTGTCGGTGTGTGTGTGTGTGTTGTCGATGTGTGTGAGTGTGTGTTGTCGGTCTGTGTGTGTGTGTTGTGTGTGTGTGTGTTGTCGGTGTGTGTGTGTGTGTTGTCGGTGTGTGTGTGTTGTCGGTGTGTGTGTGTGTGTGTGTGTTGTCGGTGTGTGTGTGTGT
Organism: Salmo salar; assembly: GCF_965601325.2. Classification (NCBI taxonomy): domain Eukaryota; kingdom Metazoa; phylum Chordata; class Actinopteri; order Salmoniformes; family Salmonidae; genus Salmo; species Salmo salar. The sequence goes on from NC_138318.1 coordinate 277,171, forward strand.
GTGTTGTGTGTGTGTGTGTTGTCGGTGTGTGTGTGCGTGTGTTGTCGGTGTGTGTGTGTTTGTTGTCGGTGTGTGTGTGTGTGTGTGTGTTGTCGGTGTGTGTGTGTGTGTTGTCGGTGTGTGTGTGTGTGTGTTGTCGGTGTGTGTGTGTTATCGGTGTGTGTGTGTTGTCGATGTGTGTGTGTGTGTGTTGTCGATGTGTGTGTGTGTGTGTTGTCGGTGTGTGTGTGTGTGTTGTCGGTGTGTGTGTTGTCGGTGTGTGCGTGTGTGTGTTGTCGGTGTGTTGTCGGTGTGTGTGTTTGTGTGTTGTCGGTGTGTGTGTGTGTGTTGTCGGTGTGTGTGTGTTGTCGGTGTTTGTGTGTGTGTTGTGTGTGTGTGTGTTGATGGTGTGTGTGTGTGTGTGTGTTGTCGGTGTGTGTGTGTGTGTGTTGTCGGTGTGTGTGTGTTGTCGGTGTTTGTGTGTGTGTGTTGTCGGTGTGTTGTCGGTGTGTGTGTGTGTGTGTTGTCGGTGTGTGTGTGTGTGTGTTGTCGGTGTGTGTGTTGTCGGTGTGTGCATGTGTGTGTTGTCGGTGTGTTGTCGGTGTGTGTGTGTGTTGTCGGTGTGTGTGTGTTTGTGTGTTGTCGGTGTGTGTGTGTTGTTGGTGTTTGTGTGTGTGTGTTGTCGGTGTGTTGTCGGTGTGTGTGTGTGTGTTGTCAGTGTGTGTGTGTGTGTTGTCGGTGTGTGTGTGATTATGTGTTGTCGGTGTGTGTGTGTGTTGTCGGTGTGTGTGTGTGTGTGTGTTGTCGGTGTGTGTGTGTGTTGTCGGTGTGTGTGTGTTGTCGGTGTGTCTGTGTGTGTGTTGTCGGTTTGTGTGTGTGTGTGTTGTCGGTGTGTGTGTGTGTGTTGTCGGTGTGTGTGTGTGTTGTCGGTGTGTGTGTGTTGTGTGTGTGTGTGTTGTCGGTGTGTGTGTGTGTTGTCGGTGTGTGTGTGTGTGTGTGTGTTGTAGGTGTGTGTGTGTAGTCGGTGTGTGTGTGTGTGTGTGTTGTCGGTGTGTGTGTGTGTGTTGTCGATGTGTGTGAGTGTGTGTTGTCGGTGTGTGTGTGTGTGTGTTGTGTGTGTGTGTGTTGTCGGTGTGTGTGTGTGTGTGTTGTCGGTGTGTGTGTGTTGTCGGTGTGTGGGTGTGTGTGTGTGTTGTCAGTGTGTGTGTGTGTGTGTTGTCGGTGTGTGTGTGTGTGTTGTCGGTGTGTGTGTGTGTTGTCGGTGTGTGTGTGTTGTGTGTGTTTGTGTTGTCGGTGTGTGTGTGTGTGTTGTCGGTGTGTGTGTGTGTGTTGTCGATGTGTGTGAGTGTGTGTTGTCGGTGTGTGTGTGTGTGTTGTGTGTGTGTGTGTTGTCGGTGTGTGTGTGTGTGTGTTGTCGGTGTGTGTGTGTGTGTTGTCGGTGTGTGTGTGTGTGTGTTGTCGGTGTGTGTGTGTGTGTGTGTGTTGTGTGTGTGTGTGTTGTCGGTGTGTGTGTGCATGTGTTGTCGGTGTGTGTGTGTGTGTTGTCGGTGTGTGTGTGTGTTGTCGGTGTGTGTGTGTGTGTGTGTGTGTGTTGTCGGTGTGTATGTGTGTTGTCGGTGTGTGTGTGTGTGTGTGTGTGTGTTGTCGGTGAGTGTGTGTTGTCGGTGTGTGTGTGTGTGTGTTGTCGGTGTGTGTGTGTGTGTGTGTGTGTGTGTGTGTTGTCAGTGTGTGTGTGTGTGTGTGTGTTGTCGGTGTGTGTGTGTGTTGTGTGTGTGTGTGTTGTCGGTGTGTGTGTGTGTGTGTTGTCGGTGTGTGTGTGTGTGTGTGTGTGTGTGTGTGTGTGTGTGTGTGTGTGTGTGTGTTGTCGGTGTGTGTGTGTGTGTTGTCGGTGTGTGTGTGTGTGTTGTGTGTGTGTGTCGGTGTGTGTGTGTTGTCGGTGTGTGTGTGTGTGTGTGTTGTCGGTGTGTGTGTGTGTGTGTTGTCGGTGTGTGTGTGTGTGTTGTCGGTGTGTGTGTGTGTGTTGTCGGTGTGTGTGTGTGTGTGTGTGTGTTGTCAGTGTGTGTGTGTGTGTGTGTTGTCGGTGTGTGTGTGTGTGTGTTGTCGGTGTGTGTGTGTGTGTGTTGTCGGTGTGTGTGTGTTTATGTGTTGTCGGTGTGTGTGTGTGTGTGTTGTCGGTGTGTGTGTGTGTGTTGTCGGTGTGTGTGTGTTGTCGGTGTGTGTGTGTTGTCGGTGTGTCTGTGTGTGTGTTGTCGGTTTGTGTGTGTGTGTGTGTGTTGTCGGCGTGTGTGTGTCTGTGTTGTCGGTGTGTGTGTGTGTGTGTGTTGTCGGTGTGTGTGTGTTGTGTGTGTGTGTGTTGTCGGTGTGTGTGTGTGTTGTCGGTGTGTGTGTGTGTGTGTGTGTGTGTTGTCGGTGTGTGTGTGTTGTCGGTGTGTGTGTGTGTGTGTGTTGTCGGTGTGTGTGTGTGTGTTGTCGATGTGTGTGAGTGTGTGTTGTCGGTCTGTGTGTGTGTGTTGTGTGTGTGTGTGTTGTCGGTGTGTGTGTGTGTGTTGTCGGTGTGTGTGTGTTGTCGGTGTGTGTGTGTGTGTGTGTGTGTGTTGTCGGTGTGTGTGTGTGTGTGTTGTGTGTGTGTGTGTTGTCGGTGTGTGTGTGCGTGTGTTGTCGGTGTGTGTGTGTTTGTTGTCGGTGTGTGTGTGTGTGTGTGTTGTCGGTGTGTGTGTGTGTGTTGTCGGTGTGTGTGTGTGTGTGTTGTCGGTGTGTGTGTGTTATCGGTGTGTGTGTGTTGTCGATGTGTGTGTGTGTGTGTTGTCGATGTGTGTGTGTGTGTGTTGTCGGTGTGTGTGTGTGTGTTGTCGGTGTGTGTGTTGTCGGTGTGTGCGTGTGTGTGTTGTCGGTGTGTTGTCGGTGTGTGTGTTTGTGTGTTGTCGGTGTGTGTGTGTGTGTTGTCGGTGTGTGTGTGTTGTCGGTGTTTGTGTGTGTGTTGTGTGTGTGTGTGTTGATGGTGTGTGTGTGTGTGTGTGTTGTCGGTGTGTGTGTGTGTGTGTTGTCGGTGTGTGTGTGTTGTCGGTGTTTGTGTGTGTGTGTTGTCGGTGTGTTGTCGGTGTGTGTGTGTGTGTGTTGTCGGTGTGTGTGTGTGTTGTCGGTGTGTGTGTTGTCGGTGTGTGCGTGTGTGTGTTGTCGGTGTGTTGTCGGTGTGTGTGTGTGTTGTCGGTGTGTGTGTGTGTGTGTGTTGTCGGTGTGTGTGTGTGTGTTGTCGGTGTGTGTGTGTGTTGTCAGTTTGTGTGTGTGTGTGTGTGTTGTCGGTGTGTGTGTGTGTGTTGTCGGTGTGTGTGTGTGTTGTCGGTGTGTGTGTGTGTGTTGTGTGTGTGTGTTGTCGGTGTGTGTGTGTGTGTGTTGTCGGTGTGTGTGTGTTGTCGGTGTGTGTGTGTGTTGTCGGTGTGTGTGTGTGTGTTGTCGGTGTGTGTGTGTGTTGTCGGTTTGTGTGTGTGTGTGTGTGTGTTGTCGGTGTGTGTGTGTGTGTTGTCGGTGTGTGTGTGTGTGTGTTGTCGGTGTGTGTGTGTTGTGTGTGTGTGTCGGTGTGTGTGTGTTGTCGGTGTGTGTGTGTGTTGTCGGTGTGTGTGTGTGTGTGTGTTGTCGTTGTGTGTGTGTGTGTGTGTTGTCGGTGTGTATGTGTGTGTGTTGTCAGTGTGTGTGTGTGTGTGTGTTGTCAGTGTGTGTGTGTTTATGTTTTGTCGGTGTGTGTGTGTGTTGTCGGTGTGTGTGTGTGTGTGTTGTCAGTGTGTGTGTGTGTTGTCGGTGTGTGTGTGTGTGTTGTCGGTGTGTGTGTGTGTTGTCAGTTTGTGTGTGTGTGTGTGTGTTGTCGGTGTGTGTGTGTGTGTTGTCGGTGTGTGTGTGTGTTGTCGGTGTGTGTGTGTGTGTTGTCGGTGTGTGTGTGTGTGTGTGTTGTCGGTGTGTGTGTGTTGTCGGTGTGTGTGTGTGTTGTCGGTGTGTGTGTGTGTGTTGTCGGTGTGTGTGTGTGTTGTCGGTTTGTGTGTGTGTGTGTGTGTGTTGTCGGTGTGTGTGTGTGTGTTGTCGGTGTGTGTGTGTGTGTGTTGTCGGTGTGTGTGTGTTGTGTGTGTGTGTCGGTGTGTGTGTGTTGTCGGTGTGTGTGTGTGTGTGTTGTCGGTGTGTGTGTGTGTGTGTGTTGTCGGTGTGTGTGTGTGTGTGTGTGTGTGTGTGTGTGTGTGTTGTCGGTGTGTGTGTGTGTGTTGTCGGTGTGTGTGTGTGTGTGTTGTGTGTGTGTGTCGGTGTGTGTGTGTTGTCGGTGTGTGTGTGTGTGTGTGTGTTGTCGGTGTGTGTGTGTGTGTGTTGTCGGTGTGTGTGTGTGTGTTGTCAGTGTGTGTGTGTGTTGTCGGTGTGTGTGTGTGTGTGTGTGTGTGTTGTGGGTGTGTGTGTGTGTGTGTTGTCGGTGTGTGTGTGTGTGTGTTGTCGGTGTGTGTGTGTGTGTGTGTGTTGTCGGTGTGTGTGTGTGTTGTCGGTGTGTGTGTGTGTGTTGTCGGTGTGTGTGTGTGTGTGTTGTCGGTGTGTGTGTGTGTGTGTGTGCTGTCGGTGTGTGTGTGTGTGTTGTCGGTGTGTGTGTGTTGTCGGTGTGTGTGTGTGTGTTGTCGGTGTGTGTGTGTGTGTTGTCGGTGTGTGTGTGTGTTGTCGGTGTGTGTGTGTGTGTTGTGTGTGTGTGTTGTCGGTGTGTGTGTGTGTGTTGTCGGTGTGTGTGTGTGTGTTGTCGGTGTGTGTGTGTGTGTGTTGTCGGTTTGTGTGTGTGTGTGTGTGTTGTCGGTGTGTGTGTGTGTGTTGTCGGTGTGTGTGTGTGTGTGTTGTCGGTGTGTGTGTGTTTTGTGTGTGTCGGTGTGTGTTTGTTGTCGGTGTGTGTGTGTGTGTGTTGTCGGTGTGTGTGTGTGTGTGTTGTCAGTGTGTGTTTGTGTGTGTTGTCGGTGTGTGTGTGTGTGTGTTGTCGGTGTGTGTGTGTGTGTGTTGTCGGTGTGTGTGTGTGTGTGTGTGTGTGTGTGTGTGTGTGTGTGTGTGTGTGTTGTCGGTGTGTATGTGTGTGTGTTGTCAGTGTGTGTGTGTGTGTTGTCAGTGTGTCTGTGTTTATGTTTTGTCGGTGTGTGTGTGTGTTGTCGGTGTGTGTGTGTGTGTGTTGTCAGTGTGTGTGTGTGTTGTCGGTGTGTGTGTGTGTGTTGTCGGTGTGTGTGTGTGTTGTCAGTTTGTGTGTGTGTGTGTGTGTTGTCGGTGTGTGTGTGTGTGTTGTCGGTGTGTGTGTGTGTTGTCGGTGTGTGTGTGTGTGTTGTGTGTGTGTGTTGTCGGTGTGTGTGTGTGTGTGTGTTGTCGGTGTGTGTGTGTTGTCGGTGTGTGTGTGTGTTGTCGGTGTGTGTGTGTGTGTTGTCTGTGTGTGTGTGTGTTGTTGGTTTGTGTGTGTGTGTGTGTGTGTTGTCGGTGTGTGTGTGTGTGTTGTCGGTGTGTGTGTGTTGTCGGTGTGTGTGTGTTGTGTGTGTGTGTCGGTGTGTGTGTGTTGTCGGTGTGTGTGTGTGTGTGTTGTCGGTGTGTGTGTGTGTGTGTGTTGTCGGTGTGTGTGTGTGTGTGTTGTCGGTGTGTATGTGTGTGTGTTGTCAGTGTGTGTGTGTGTGTGTGTTGTCAGTGTGTGTGTGTTTATGTTTTGTCGGTGTGTGTGTGTGTTGTCGGTGTGTGTGTGTGTGTGTTGTCAGTGTGTGTGTGTGTTGTCGGTGTGTGTGTGTTGTCGGTGTGTGTGTGTGTTGTCAGTTTGTGTGTGTGTGTGTGTGTTGTCGGTGTGTGTGTGTGTGTTGTCGGTGTGTGTGTGTGTTGTCGGTGTGTGTGTGTGTGTTGTGTGTGTGTGTTGTCGGTGTGTGTGTGTGTGTGTGTTGTCGGTGTGTGTGTGTTGTCGGTGTGTGTGTGTGTTGTCGGTGTGTGTGTGTGTTGTCGGTTTGTGTGTGTGTGTGTGTGTGTTGTCGGTGTGTGTGTGTGTGTTGTCGGTGTGTGTGTGTGTGTGTTGTCGGTGTGTGTGTGTTGTGTGTGTGTGTCGGTGTGTGTGTGTTGTCGGTGTGTGTGTGTGTGTGTTGTCGGTGTGTGTGTGTGTGTGTGTTGTCGGTGTGTGTGTGTGTGTGTGTGTGTGTGTGTGTGTGTGTTGTCGGTGTGTGTGTGTGTGTTGTCGGTGTGTGTGTGTGTGTTGTGTGTGTGTGTCGGTGTGTGTGTGTTGTCGGTGTGTGTGTGTGTGTGTGTGTTGTTGGTGTGTGTGTGTGTGTGTTGTCGGTGTGTGTGTGTGTGTTGTCAGTGTGTGTGTGTGTTGTCGGTGTGTGTGTGTGTGTGTGTGTGTGTTGTCGGTGTGTGTGTGTGTGTGTTGTCGGTGTGTGTGTGTGTGTGTTGTCGGTGTGTGTGTGTGTGTGTGTGTTGTCGGTGTGTGTGTGTGTTGTCGGTGTGTGTGTGTGTGTTGTCGGTGTGTGTGTGTGTGTGTTGTCGGTGTGTGTGTGTGTGTGTGCTGTCGGTGTGTGTGTGTGTGTTGTCGGTGTGTGTGTGTTGTCGGTGTGTGTGTGTGTGTTGTCGGTGTGTGTGTGTGTGTTGTCGGTGTGTGTGTGTTGTCGGTGTGTGTGTGTGTTGTCGGTGTGTGTGTGTGTGTTGTCGGTGTGTGTGTGTGTGTGTGTTGTCGGTTTGTGTGTGTGTGTGTGTGTTGTCGGTGTGTGTGTGTGTGTTGTCGGTGTGTGTGTGTGTGTGTTGTCGGTGTGTGTGTGTTGTGTGTGTGTGTCGGTGTGTGTGTGTTGTCGGTGTGTGTGTGTGTGTGTGTTGTCGGTGTGTGTGTGTGTGTTGTCGGTGTGTGTGTGTTGTGTGTGTGTGTCGGTGTGTGTGTGTTGTCGGTGTGTGTGTGTGTGTGTGTGTTGTCGGTGTGTGTGTGTGTGTTGTCAGTGTGTGTGTGTGTGTGTTGTCGGTGTGTGTGTGTGTGTGTTGTCGGTGTGTGTGTGTGTGTGTGTTGTCGGTGTGTGTGTGTGTGTGTGTGTGTGTGTGTGTGTGTGTGTGTTGTCGGTGTGTATGTGTGTGTGTTGTCAGTGTGTGTGTGTGTGTGTGTTGTCAGTGTGTGTGTGTTTATGTTTTGTCGGTGTGTGTGTGTGTTGTCGGTGTGTGTGTGTGTGTGTGTTGTCGGTGTGTGTGTGTGTTGTCGGTGTGTGTGTGTGTGTTGTCGGTGTGTGTGTGTGTGTGTTGTCGGTTTGTGTGTGTGTGTGTGTGTTGTCGGTGTGTGTGTGTGTGTTGTCGGTGTGTGTGTGTGTTGTCGGTGTGTGTGTGTGTGTTGTGTGTGTGTGTTGTCGGTGTGTGTGTGTGTGTGTGTTGTCGGTGTGTGTGTGTTGTCGGTGTGTGTGTGTGTTGTCGGTGTGTGTGTGTGTGTTGTCGGTGTGTGTGTGTGTTGTCGGTTTGTGTGTGTGTGTGTGTGTGTGTTGTCGGTGTGTTTGTGTGTGTTGTCGGTGTGTGTGTGTGTGTGTTGTCGGTGTGTGTGTGTTGTGTGTGTGTGTCGGTGTGTGTGTGTTGTCGGTGTGTGTGTGTGTGTGTGTGTTGTCGGTGTGTGTGTGTGTGTGTTGTCGGTGTGTGTGTGTGTGTGTGTGTGTGTGTTTGTGTGTGTGTGTGTGTTGTCGGTGTGTGTGTGTGTGTTGTCGGTGTGTGTGTGTGTGTTGTGTGTGTGTCGGTGTGTGTGTGTTGTCGGTGTGTGTGTGTGTGTGTGTTGTCGGTGTGTGTGTGTGTGTGTTGTCGGTGTGTGTGTGTGTGTTGTCAGTGTGTGTGTGTGTGTGTTGTCGGTGTGTGTGTGTGTGTTGTCGGTGTGTGTGTGTGTTGTCGGTGTGTGTGTGTGTGTTGTGTGTGTGTGTTGTCGGTGTGTGTGTGTGTTGTCGGTGTGTGTGTGTGTGTTGTGTGTGTGTGTTGTCGGTGTGTGTGTGTGTGTGTGTTGTCGGTGTGTGTGTGTTGTCGGTGTGTGTGTGTGTTGTCGGTGTGTGTGTGTGTGTTGTCGGTGTGTGTGTGTGTTGTCGGTTTGTGTGTGTGTGTGTGTGTGTTGTCGGTGTGTGTGTGTGTGTTGTCGGTGTGTGTGTGTGTGTGTTGTCGGTGTGTGTGTGTTGTGTGTGTGTGTCGGTGTGTGTGTGTTGTCGGTGTGTGTGTGTGTGTGTTGTCGGTGTGTGTGTGTGTGTGTGTTGTCGGTGTGTGTGTGTGTGTGTGTGTGTGTGTGTGTGTGTTGTCGGTGTGTGTGTGTGTGTTGTCGGTGTGTGTGTGTGTGTTGTGTGTGTGTGTCGGTGTGTGTGTGTTGTCGGTGTGTGTGTGTGTGTGTGTGTTGTTGGTGTGTGTGTGTGTGTGTTGTCGGTGTGTGTGTGTGTGTTGTCAGTGTGTGTGTGTGTTGTCGGTGTGTGTGTGTGTGTGTGTGTGTGTTGTCGGTGTGTGTGTGTGTGTGTTGTCGGTGTGTGTGTGTGTGTTGTCGGTGTGTGTGTGTGTGTGTGTGTTGTCGGTGTGTGTGTGTGTTGTCGGTGTGTGTGTGTGTGTTGTCGGTGTGTGTGTGTGTGTGTTGTCGGTGTGTGTGTGTGTGTGTGCTGTCGGTGTGTGTGTGTGTGTTGTCGGTGTGTGTGTGTTGTCGGTGTGTGTGTGTGTGTTGTCGGTGTGTGTGTGTGTGTTGTCGGTGTGTGTGTGTTGTCGGTGTGTGTGTGTGTTGTCGGTGTGTGTGTGTGTGTTGTCGGTGTGTGTGTGTGTGTGTTGTCGGTTTGTGTGTGTGTGTGTGTGTTGTCGGTGTGTGTGTGTGTGTTGTCGGTGTGTGTGTGTGTGTGTTGTCGGTGTGTGTGTGTTGTGTGTGTGTGTCGGTGTGTGTGTGTTGTCGGTGTGTGTGTGTGTGTGTGTGTTGTCGGTGTGTGTGTGTGTGTTGTCGGTGTGTGTGTGTTGTGTGTGTGTGTCGGTGTGTGTGTGTTGTCGGTGTGTGTGTGTGTGTGTGTGTTGTCGGTGTGTGTGTGTGTGTTGTCAGTGTGTGTGTGTGTGTGTTGTCGGTGTGTGTGTGTGTGTGTTGTCGGTGTGTGTGTGTGTGTGTGTTGTCGGTGTGTGTGTGTGTGTGTGTGTGTGTGTGTGTGTGTGTGTGTGTGTTGTCGGTGTGTATGTGTGTGTGTTGTCAGTGTGTGTGTGTGTGTGTGTTGTCAGTGTGTGTGTGTTTATGTTTTGTCGGTGTGTGTGTGTGTTGTCGGTGTGTGTGTGTGTGTGTGTTGTCGGTGTGTGTGTGTGTTGTCGGTGTGTGTGTGTGTGTTGTCGGTGTGTGTGTGTGTGTGTTGTCGGTTTGTGTGTGTGTGTGTGTGTTGTCGGTGTGTGTGTGTGTGTTGTCGGTGTGTGTGTGTGTGTTGTCGGTGTGTGTGTGTGTGTTGTGTGTGTGTGTTGTCGGTGTGTGTGTGTGTGTGTGTTGTCGGTGTGTGTGTGTTGTCGGTGTGTGTGTGTGTTGTCGGTGTGTGTGTGTGTGTTGTCGATGTGTGTGTGTGTTGTCGGTTTGTGTGTGTGTGTGTGTGTGTGTTGTCGGTGTGTTTGTGTGTGTTGTCGGTGTGTGTGTGTGTGTGTTGTCGGTGTGTGTGTGTTGTGTGTGTGTGTCGGTGTGTGTGTGTTGTCGGTGTGTGTGTGTGTGTGTGTGTTGTCGGTGTGTGTGTGTGTGTGTTGTCGGTGTGTGTGTGTGTGTGTGTGTGTGTGTTTGTGTGTGTGTGTGTGTTGTCGGTGTGTGTGTGTGTGTTGTCGGTGTGTGTGTGTGTGTTGTGTGTGTGTCGGTGTGTGTGTGTTGTCGGTGTGTGTGTGTGTGTGTGTTGTCGGTGTGTGTGTGTGTGTGTTGTCGGTGTGTGTGTGTGTGTTGTCAGTGTGTGTGTGTGTGTGTTGTCGGTGTGTGTGTGTGTGTTGTCGGTGTGTGTGTGTGTTGTCGGTGTGTGTGTGTGTGTTGTGTGTGTGTGTTGTCGGTGTGTGTGTGTGTTGTCGGTGTGTGTGTGTGTGTTGTGTGTGTGTGTTGTCGGTGTGTGTGTGTGTGTGTGTTGTCGGTGTGTGTGTGTTGTCGGTGTGTGTGTGTGTTGTCGGTGTGTGTGTGTGTGTTGTCGGTGTGTGTGTGTGTTGTCGGTTTGTGTGTGTGTGTGTGTGTGTTGTCGGTGTGTGTGTGTGTGTTGTCGGTGTGTGTGTGTGTGTGTTGTCGGTGTGTGTGTGTTGTGTGTGTGTGTCGGTGTGTGTGTGTTGTCGGTGTGTGTGTGTGTGTGTTGTCGGTGTGTGTGTGTGTGTGTGTGTGTGTGTGTGTGTGTGTGTGTGTGTGTTGTCGGTGTGTGTGTGTGTGTTGTCGGTGTGTGTGTGTGTGTTGTGTGTGTGTGTCGGTGTGTGTGTGTTGTCGGTGTGTGTGTGTGTGTGTGTTGTCGGTGTGTGTGTGTGTGTGTTGTCGGTGTGTGTGTGTGTGTTGTCTGTGTGTGTGTGTGTGTTGTCGGTGTGTGTGTGTGTGTGTGTGTGTTGTCGGTGTGTGTGTGTGTGTGTGTTGTCGGTGTGTGTGTGTGTGTGTTGTCGGTGTGTGTGTGTGTGTTGTCGGTGTGTGTGTGTGTGTGTTGTCGGTGTGTGTGTGTGTGTTGCTGGTGTTTGTGTGTGTGTGTGTTGTCGGTGTGTGTGTGTGTGTTGTCGGTGTGTGTGTGTGTGTGTGTGTTGTCGGTGTGTGTGTGTGTGTTGTTGGTGTGTGTGTGTTGTCGGTGTGTGTGTGTATGTGTGTGTTGTCGGTGTGTGTGTGTGTGTGTGTTGCCGGTGTGTGTGTGTGTGTGTTGTCGGTGTGTGTGTGTGTGTGTTGTCGGTGTGTATGTGTGTGTGTTGTCAGTGTGTGTGTGTGTGTTGTCGGTGTGTGTGTGTGTGTTTTCGGTGTGTGTGTGTGTGTGTTGTCGGTGTGTGTGTGTGTGTGTGTGTGTGTGTGTTGTCGGTGTGTGTGTGTGTGTTGTGTGTGTGTGTGTGTGTGTGTTGTCGGTGTGTGTGTGTGTGTTGTGTGTGTGTGTCGGTGTGTGTGTGTTGTCGGTGTGTGTGTGTATGTGTGTGTTGTCGGTGTGTGTGTGTGTGTGTGTTGTCGGTGTGTGTGTGTGTGTTGTCGGTGTGTGTGTGTTGTGTGTGTGTGTCGGTGTGTGTGTGTTGTCGGTGTGTGTGTGTGTGTGTGTGTTGTCGGTGTGTGTGTGTGTGTTGTCAGTGTGTGTGTGTGTGTGTTGTCGGTGTGTGTGTGTGTGTGTTGTCGGTGTGTGTGTGTGTGTTGTCAGTGTGTGTGTGTGTGTGTTGTCGGTGTGTGTGTGTGTGTTGTCGGTGTGTGTGTGTGTTGTCGGTGTGTGTGTGTGTGTTGTGTGTGTGTGTTGTCGGTGTGTGTGTGTGTTGTCGGTGTGTGTGTGTGTGTTGTGTGTGTGTGTTGTCGGTGTGTGTGTGTGTGTGTGTTGTCGGTGTGTGTGTGTTGTCGGTGTGTGTGTGTGTTGTCGGTGTGTGTGTGTGTGTTGTCGGTGTGTGTGTGTGTTGTCGGTTTGTGTGTGTGTGTGTGTGTGTTGTCGGTGTGTGTGTGTGTGTTGTCGGTGTGTGTGTGTGTGTGTTGTCGGTGTGTGTGTGTTGTGTGTGTGTGTCGGTGTGTGTGTGTTGTCGGTGTGTGTGTGTGTGTGTTGTCGGTGTGTGTGTGTGTGTGTGTGTGTGTGTGTGTGTGTGTGTGTGTGTGTTGTCGGTGTGTGTGTGTGTGTTGTCGGTGTGTGTGTGTGTGTTGTGTGTGTGTGTCGGTGTGTGTGTGTTGTCGGTGTGTGTGTGTGTGTGTGTTGTCGGTGTGTGTGTGTGTGTGTTGTCGGTGTGTGTGTGTGTGTTGTCTGTGTGTGTGTGTGTGTTGTCGGTGTGTGTGTGTGTGTGTGTGTGTTGTCGGTGTGTGTGTGTGTGTGTGTTGTCGGTGTGTGTGTGTGTGTGTTGTCGGTGTGTGTGTGTGTGTTGTCGGTGTGTGTGTGTGTGTGTTGTCGGTGTGTGTGTGTGTGTTGCTGGTGTTTGTGTGTGTGTGTGTTGTCGGTGTGTGTGTGTGTGTTGTCGGTGTGTGTGTGTGTGTGTGTGTGTGTTGTCGGTGTGTGTGTGTGTGTTGTTGGTGTGTGTGTGTTGTCGGTGTGTGTGTGTATGTGTGTGTTGTCGGTGTGTGTGTGTGTGTGTGTTGCCGGTGTGTGTGTGTGTGTGTTGTCGGTGTGTGTGTGTGTGTGTTGTCGGTGTGTATGTGTGTGTGTTGTCAGTGTGTGTGTGTGTGTTGTCGGTGTGTGTGTGTGTGTTTTCGGTGTGTGTGTGTGTGTGTTGTCGGTGTGTGTGTGTGTGTGTGTGTGTGTGTGTTGTCGGTGTGTGTGTGTGTGTTGTGTGTGTGTGTGTGTGTGTGTTGTCGGTGTGTGTGTGTGTGTTGTGTGTGTGTGTCGGTGTGTGTGTGTTGTCGGTGTGTGTGTGTATGTGTGTGTTGTCGGTGTGTGTGTGTGTGTGTGTTGTCGGTGTGTGTGTGTGTGTTGTCGGTGTGTGTGTGTTGTGTGTGTGTGTCGGTGTGTGTGTGTTGTCGGTGTGTGTGTGTGTGTGTGTGTTGTCGGTGTGTGTGTGTGTGTTGTCAGTGTGTGTGTGTGTGTGTTGTCGGTGTGTGTGTGTGTGTGTTGTCGGTGTGTGTGTGTGTGTGTGTTGTCGGTGTGTGTGTGTGTGTGTGTGTGTGTGTGTGTGTGTGTGTGTGTGTGTTGTCGGTGTGTATGTGTGTGTGTTGTCAGTGTGTGTGTGTGTGTGTGTTGTCAGTGTGTGTGTGTTTATGTTTTGTCGGTGTGTGTGTGTGTTGTCGGTGTGTGTGTGTGTGTGTGTTGTCGGTGTGTGTGTGTGTTGTCGGTGTGTGTGTGTTGTCGGTGTGTGTGTGTGTGTGTTGTCGGTTTGTGTGTGTGTGTGTGTGTTGTCGGTGTGTGTGTGTGTGTTGTCGGTGTGTGTGTGTGTTGTCGGTGTGTGTGTGTGTGTTGTGTGTGTGTGTTGTCGGTGTGTGTGTGTGTGTGTGTTGTCGGTGTGTGTGTGTTGTCGGTGTGTGTGTGTGTTGTCGGTGTGTGTGTGTGTGTTGTCGGTGTGTGTGTGTGTTGTCGGTTTGTGTGTGTGTGTGTGTGTGTGTTGTCGGTGTGTTTGTGTGTGTTGTCGGTGTGTGTGTGTGTGTGTTGTCGGTGTGTGTGTGTTGTGTGTGTGTGTCGGTGTGTGTGTGTTGTCGGTGTGTGTGTGTGTGTGTTGTCGGTGTGTGTGTGTGTGTGTTGTCGGTGTGTGTGTGTGTGTGTGTTTGTGTGTGTGTGTGTGTGTGTTGTCGGTGTGTGTGTGTGTGTTGTCGGTGTGTGTGTGTGTGTTGTGTGTGTGTCGGTGTGTGTGTGTTGTCGGTGTGTGTGTGTGTGTGTGTTGTCGGTGTGTGTGTGTGTGTGTGTTGTCGGTGTGTGTGTGTGTGTTGTCAGTGTGTGTGTGTGTGTGTTGTCGGTGTGTGTGTGTGTGTTGTCGGTGTGTGTGTGTGTTGTCGGTGTGTTTGTGTGTGTTGTGTGTGTGTGTTGTCGGTGTGTGAGTGTGTTGTCGGTGTGTGTGTGTGTGTTGTGTGTGTGTGTTGTCGGTGTGTGTGTGTGTGTGTGTTGTCGGTGTGTGTGTGTTGTCGGTGTGTGTGTGTGTTGTCGGTGTGTGTGTGTGTGTTGTCGGTGTGTGTGTGTGTTGTCGGTTTGTGTGTGTGTGTGTGTGTGTTGTCGGTGTGTGTGTGTGTGTTGTCGGTGTGTGTGTGTGTGTGTTGTCGGTGTGTGTGTGTTGTGTGTGTGTGTCGGTGTGTGTGTGTTGTCGGTGTGTGTGTGTGTGTGTGTTGTCGGTGTGTGTGTGTGTGTGTGTGTGTGTGTGTGTGTGTGTGTGTGTGTGTGTGTGTGTGTTGTCGGTGTGTGTGTGTGTGTTGTCGGTGTGTGTGTGTGTGTTGTGTGTGTGTGTCGGTGTGTGTGTGTTGTCGGTGTGTGTGTGTGTGTGTGTTGTCGGTGTGTGTGTGTGTGTGTTGTCGGTGTGTGTGTGTGTGTTGTCGGTGTGTGTGTGTGTGTTGTCGGTGTGTGTGTGTGTGTGTGTGTGTTGTCAGTGTGTGTGTGTGTGTGTGTTGTCGGTGTGTGTGTGTGTGTGTTGTCGGTGTGTGTGTGTGTGTGTTGTCGGTGTGTGTGTGTTTATGTGTTGTCGGTGTGTGTGTGTGTGTGTTGTCGGTGTGTGTGTGTGTGTTGTCGGTGTGTGTGTGTTGTCGGTGTGTGTGTGTTGTCGGTGTGTCTGTGTGTGTGTTGTCGGTTTGTGTGTGTGTGTGTGTGTTGTCGGCGTGTGTGTGTCTGTGTTGTCGGTGTGTGTGTGTGTGTGTGTTGTCGGTGTGTGTGTGTTGTGTGTGTGTGTGTTGTCGGTGTGTGTGTGTGTTGTCGGTGTGTGTGTGTGTGTGTGTGTGTGTTGTCGGTGTGTGTGTGTTGTCGGTGTGTGTGTGTGTGTGTGTTGTCGGTGTGTGTGTGTGTGTTGTCGATGTGTGTGAGTGTGTGTTGTCGGTCTGTGTGTGTGTGTTGTGTGTGTGTGTGTTGTCGGTGTGTGTGTGTGTGTTGTCGGTGTGTGTGTGTTGTCGGTGTGTGTGTGTGTGTGTGTGTTGTCGGTGTGTGTGTGTGTGTGTTGTGTGTGTGTGTGTTGTCGGTGTGTGTGTGCGTGTGTTGTCGGTGTGTGTGTGTTTGTTGTCGGTGTGTGTGTGTGTGTGTGTGTTGTCGGTGTGTGTGTGTGTGTTGTCGGTGTGTGTGTGTGTGTGTTGTCGGTGTGTGTGTGTTATCGGTGTGTGTGTGTTGTCGATGTGTGTGTGTGTGTGTTGTCGATGTGTGTGTGTGTGTGTTGTCGGTGTGTGTGTGTGTGTTGTCGGTGTGTGTGTTGTCGGTGTGTGCGTGTGTGTGTTGTCGGTGTGTTGTCGGTGTGTGTGTTTGTGTGTTGTCGGTGTGTGTGTGTGTGTTGTCGGTGTGTGTGTGTTGTCGGTGTTTGTGTGTGTGTTGTGTGTGTGTGTGTTGATGGTGTGTGTGTGTGTGTGTGTTGTCGGTGTGTGTGTGTGTGTGTTGTCGGTGTGTGTGTGTTGTCGGTGTTTGTGTGTGTGTGTTGTCGGTGTGTTGTCGGTGTGTGTGTGTGTGTGTTGTCGGTGTGTGTGTGTGTGTGTTGTCGGTGTGTGTGTTGTCGGTGTGTGCATGTGTGTGTTGTCGGTGTGTTGTCGGTGTGTGTGTGTGTTGTCGGTGTGTGTGTGTGTGTGTGTTGTCGGTGTGTGTGTGTTGTTGGTGTTTGTGTGTGTGTGTTGTCGGTGTGTTGTCGGTGTGTGTGTGTGTGTTGTCAGTGTGTGTGTGTGTGTTGTCGGTGTGTGTGTGATTATGTGTTGTCGGTGTGTGTGTGTGTTGTCGGTGTGTGTGTGTGTGTGTGTTGTCGGTGTGTGTGTGTGTTGTCGGTGTGTGTGTGTTGTCGGTGTGTCTGTGTGTGTGTTGTCGGTTTGTGTGTGTGTGTGTTGTCGGTGTGTGTGTGTGTGTTGTCGGTGTGTGTGTGTGTTGTCGGTGTGTGTGTGTTGTGTGTGTGTGTGTTGTCGGTGTGTGTGTGTGTTGTCGGTGTGTGTGTGTGTGTGTGTGTTGTAGGTGTGTGTGTGTAGTCGGTGTGTGTGTGTGTGTGTGTTGTCGGTGTGTGTGTGTGTGTTGTCGATGTGTGTGAGTGTGTGTTGTCGGTGTGTGTGTGTGTGTGTTGTGTGTGTGTGTGTTGTCGGTGTGTGTGTGTGTGTGTTGTCGGTGTGTGTGTGTTGTCGGTGTGTGGGTGTGTGTGTGTGTTGTCGGTGTGTGTGTGTTGTCAGTGTGTGTGTGTGTGTGTTGTCGGTGTGTGTGTGTGTGTTGTCGGTGTGTGTGTGTGTTGTCGGTGTGTGTGTGTTGTGTGTGTTTGTGTTGTCGGTGTGTGTGTGTGTGTTGTCGGTGTGTGTGTGTGTGTTGTCGATGTGTGTGAGTGTGTGTTGTCGGTGTGTGTGTGTGTGTTGTGTGTGTGTGTGTTGTCGGTGTGTGTGTGTGTGTGTTGTCGGTGTGTGTGTGTGTGTTGTCGGTGTGTGTGTGTGTGTGTTGTCGGTGTGTGTGTGTGTGTGTGTGTTGTGTGTGTGTGTGTTGTCGGTGTGTGTGTGCATGTGTTGTCGGTGTGTGTGTGTGTGTTGTCGGTGTGTGTGTGTGTTGTCGGTGTGTGTGTGTGTGTGTGTGTGTGTTGTCGGTGTGTATGTGTGTTGTCGGTGTGTGTGTGTGTGTGTGTGTGTGTTGTCGGTGAGTGTGTGTTGTCGGTGTGTGTGTGTGTGTGTTGTCGGTGTGTGTGTGTGTGTGTGTGTGTGTGTGTGTTGTCAGTGTGTGTGTGTGTGTGTGTGTTGTCGGTGTGTGTGTGTGTTGTGTGTGTGTGTGTTGTCGGTGTGTGTGTGTGTGTGTTGTCGGTGTGTGTGTGTGTGTGTGTGTGTGTGTGTGTGTGTGTGTGTGTGTGTGTGTGTGTTGTCGGTGTGTGTGTGTGTGTTGTCGGTGTGTGTGTGTGTGTTGTGTGTGTGTGTCGGTGTGTGTGTGTTGTCGGTGTGTGTGTGTGTGTGTGTTGTCGGTGTGTGTGTGTGTGTGTTGTCGGTGTGTGTGTGTGTGTTGTCGGTGTGTGTGTGTGTGTTGTCGGTGTGTGTGTGTGTGTGTGTGTGTTGTCAGTGTGTGTGTGTGTGTGTGTTGTCGGTGTGTGTGTGTGTGTGTTGTCGGTGTGTGTGTGTGTGTGTTGTCGGTGTGTGTGTGTTTATGTGTTGTCGGTGTGTGTGTGTGTGTGTTGTCGGTGTGTGTGTGTGTGTTGTCGGTGTGTGTGTGTTGTCGGTGTGTGTGTGTTGTCGGTGTGTCTGTGTGTGTGTTGTCGGTTTGTGTGTGTGTGTGTGTGTTGTCGGCGTGTGTGTGTCTGTGTTGTCGGTGTGTGTGTGTGTGTGTGTTGTCGGTGTGTGTGTGTTGTGTGTGTGTGTGTTGTCGGTGTGTGTGTGTGTTGTCGGTGTGTGTGTGTGTGTGTGTGTGTGTGTTGTCGGTGTGTGTGTGTTGTCGGTGTGTGTGTGTGTGTGTGTTGTCGGTGTGTGTGTGTGTGTTGTCGATGTGTGTGAGTGTGTGTTGTCGGTCTGTGTGTGTGTGTTGTGTGTGTGTGTGTTGTCGGTGTGTGTGTGTGTGTTGTCGGTGTGTGTGTGTTGTCGGTGTGTGTGTGTGTGTGTGTGTGTGTGTTGTCGGTGTGTGTGTGTGTGTGTTGTGTGTGTGTGTGTTGTCGGTGTGTGTGTGCGTGTGTTGTCGGTGTGTGTGTGTTTGTTGTCGGTGTGTGTGTGTGTGTGTGTGTTGTCGGTGTGTGTGTGTGTGTTGTCGGTGTGTGTGTGTGTGTGTTGTCGGTGTGTGTGTGTTATCGGTGTGTGTGTGTTGTCGATGTGTGTGTGTGTGTGTTGTCGATGTGTGTGTGTGTGTGTTGTCGGTGTGTGTGTGTGTGTTGTCGGTGTGTGTGTTGTCGGTGTGTGCGTGTGTGTGTTGTCGGTGTGTTGTCGGTGTGTGTGTTTGTGTGTTGTCGGTGTGTGTGTGTGTGTTGTCGGTGTGTGTGTGTTGTCGGTGTTTGTGTGTGTGTTGTGTGTGTGTGTGTTGATGGTGTGTGTGTGTGTGTGTGTTGTCGGTGTGTGTGTGTGTGTGTTGTCGGTGTGTGTGTGTTGTCGGTGTTTGTGTGTGTGTGTTGTCGGTGTGTTGTCGGTGTGTGTGTGTGTGTGTTGTCGGTGTGTGTGTGTGTTGTCGGTGTGTGTGTTGTCGGTGTGTGCGTGTGTGTGTTGTCGGTGTGTTGTCGGTGTGTGTGTGTGTTGTCGGTGTGTGTGTGTGTGTGTGTTGTCGGTGTGTGTGTGTTGTCGGTGTTTGTGTGTGTGTGTTGTCGGTGTGTTGTCGGTGTGTGTGTGTGTGTTGTCAGTGTGTGTGTGTGTGTTGTCGGTGTGTGTGTGATTATGTGTTGTCGGTGTGTGTGTGTGTTGTCGGTGTGTGTGTGTGTGTGTGTTGTCGGTGTGTGTGTGTGTTGTCGGTGTGTGTGTGTTGTCGGTGTGTCTGTGTGTGTGTTGTCGGTTTGTGTGTGTGTGTGTTGTCGGTGTGTGTGTGTGTGTTGTCGGTGTGTGTGTGTGTTGTCGGTGTGTGTGTGTTGTGTGTGTGTGTGTTGTCGGTGTGTGTGTGTGTTGTCGGTGTGTGTGTGTGTGTGTGTGTTGTCGGTGTGTGTGTGTAGTCGGTGTGTGTGTGTGTGTGTGTTGTCGGTGTGTGTGTGTGTGTTGTCGATGTGTGTGAGTGTGTGTTGTCGGTGTGTGTGTGTGTGTGTTGTGTGTGTGTGTGTTGTCGGTGTGTGTGTGTGTGTGTTGTCGGTGTGTGTGTGTTGTCGGTGTGTGGGTGTGTGTGTGTGTTGTCGGTGTGTGTGTGTTGTCAGTGTGTGTGTGTGTGTGTTGTCGGTGTGTGTGTGTGTGTTGTCGGTGTGTGTGTGTGTTGTCGGTGTGTGTGTGTTGTGTGTGTTTGTGTTGTCGGTGTGTGTGTGTGTGTGTTGTCGGTGTGTGTGTGTGTGTTGTCGATGTGTGTGAGTGTGTGTTGTCGGTGTGTGTGTGTGTGTTGTGTGTGTGTGTGTTGTCGGTGTGTGTGTGTGTGTGTTGTCGGTGTGTGTGTGTGTGTTGTCGGTGTGTGTGTGTGTGTGTTGTCGGTGTGTGTGTGTGTGTGTGTGTTGTGTGTGTGTGTGTTGTCGGTGTGTGTGTGCATGTGTTGTCGGTGTGTGTGTGTGTGTTGTCGGTGTGTGTGTGTGTTGTCGGTGTGTGTGTGTGTGTGTGTGTGTGTTGTCGGTGTGTATGTGTGTTGTCGGTGTGTGTGTGTGTGTGTGTGTGTGTTGTCGGTGAGTGTGTGTTGTCGGTGTGTGTGTGTGTGTGTTGTCGGTGTGTGTGTGTGTGTGTGTGTGTGTGTGTGTTGTCAGTGTGTGTGTGTGTGTGTGTGTTGTCGGTGTGTGTGTGTGTTGTGTGTGTGTGTGTTGTCGGTGTGTGTGTGTATGTGTGTTGTCGATGTGTGTGTGTTGTCGGTGTGTGTGTGTGTGTGTGTGTGTTGTCGGTGTGTGTGTGTGTGTGTGTTGTCGGTGTGTGTGTGTTATCGGTGTGTGTGTGTGTGTGTTGTCGGTGTGTGTGTGTGTGTTGTCGGTGTGTGTGTGTGTTGTCTGTGTGTGTGTGTGTGTGTGTTGTCGGTGTGTGTGTGTTGTCGGTGTGTGTGTGTTTATGTGTTGTCGGTGTGTGTGTGTTTGTGTTGTCGGTGTGTGTGTGTGTGTGTTGTCGGTGTGTGTGTGTGTGTGTGTGTTGTCGGTGTGTGTGTGTGTGTGTTGTCGGTGTGTGTGTGTGTGTGTGTGTGTGTGTGTGTTGTCGGTGTGTGTGTGTATGTTGTCGGTTTGTGTCTGTGTGTTGTCGGTGTGTGTGTGTGTTGTCGGTGTGTGTGTGTTTATGTGTTGTCGGTGTGTGTGTGTGTGTGTTGTCGGTGTGTGTGTGTTGTCGGTGTGTGTGTGTTGTCGGTGTGTGTGTGTGTGTTGTCGGTTTGTGTCTGTGTGTTGTCGGTGTGTGTGTGTGTTGTCCGTGTGTGTGTGTTTATGTGTTGTCGGTGTGTGTGTGTGTGTGTTGTCGGTGTGTGTGTGTTGTCGGTGTGTGTGTGTTGTCGGTGTGTCTGTGTGTGTGTTGTCGGTTTGTGTGTGTGTGTGTGTGTTGTCGGTGTGTGTGTGTGTGTGTTGTCGGTGTGTGTGTGTGTGTGTTGTCGGTGTGTGTGTGTTGTGTGTGTGTGTGTTGTCGGTGTGTGTGTGTGTTGTCGGTGTGTGTGTGTGTGTGTGTGTGTGTGTGTGTTGTCGGTGTGTGTGTGTTGTCGGTGTGTGTGTGTGTGTGTGTTGTCGGTGTGTGTGTGTGTGTTGTCGATATGTGTGAGTGTGTGTTGTCGGTCTGTGTGTGTGTGTTGTGTGTGTGTGTGTTGTCGGTGTGTGTGTGTGTGTGTTGTCGGTGTGTGTGTGTGTGTTGTCGGTGTGTGTGTGTGTGTTGTCGGTGTGTGTGTGTGTGTGTTGTGTGTGTGTGTGTTGTCGGTGTGTGTGTGCGTGTGTTGTCGGTGTGTGTGTGTTTGTTGTCGGTGTGTGTGTGTGTGTGTGTTGTCGGTGTGTGTGTGTGTTGTCGGTGTGTGTGTGTGTGTGTTGTCGGTGTGTGTGTGTTATCGGTGTGTGTGTGTTGTCGATGTGTGTGTGTGTGTGTGTGTTGTCGGTGTGTGTGTGTGTGTGTGTTGTCGGTGTGTGTGTGTGTGTTGTCGGTGTGTGTGTGTGTTGTCGGTGTTTGTGTGTGTGTTGTGTGTGTGTGTGTTGATGGTGTGTGTGTGTGTGTGTTGTCGGTGTGTGTGTGTGTGTGTGTTGTCGGTGTGTGTGTGTTGTCGGTGTTTGTGTGTGTGTGTTGTCGGTGTGTTGTCGGTGTGTGTGTGTGTGTGTTGTCGGTGTGTGTGTGTGTGTGTTGTCGGTGTGTGTGTGTGTGTGTGTTGTCGGTGTGTGTGTGTTGTCGGTGTTTGTGTGTGTGTGTTGTCGGTGTGTTGTCGGTGTGTGTGTGTGTGTGTTGTCGGTGTGTGTGTGTGTGTGTGTGTTGTCGATGTGTGTGAGTGTGTGTTGTCGGTGTGTGTGTGTGTGTTGTGTGTGTGTGTGTTGTCGGTGTGTGTGTGTGTGTGTTGTCGGTGTGTGTGTGTGTGTTGTCGGTGTGTGTGTGTGTGTGTGTGTTGTCGGTGTGTGTGTGTGTGTGTGTGTGTTGTGTGTGTGTGTGTTGTCGGTGTGTGTGTGCGTGTGTTGTCGGTGTGTGTGTGTGTGTTGTCGGTGTGTGTGTGTGTGTGTTGTCGGTGTGTGTGTGTTATCGGTGTGTGTGTGTTGTCGGTGTGTGTGTGCGTGTGTGTGTGTGTGTTGTCGGTGTGTGTCTGTGTGTGTTGTCGGTGTGTGTGTGTGTGTTGTCGGTGTGTGTGTTGTCGGTGTGTGCGTGTGTGTGTTGTCGGTGTGTTGTCGGTGTGTGTGTGTGTGTGTTGTCGGTGTGTGTGTGTGTGTTGTCGGTGTGTGTGTGTGTGTGTTGTCGGTGTGTGTGTGTGTGTTGTGTGTGTGTGTTGATGGTGTGTGTGTGTGTGTGTTGTCGGTGTGTGTGTGTGTGTGTGTTGTCGGTGTGTGTGTGTTGTCGGTGTTTGTGTGTGTGTGTTGTCGGTGGGTTTTCGGTGTGTGTGTGTGTTGTCGGTGTGTGTGTGTGTGTGTGATGTCGGTGTGTGTGTGTGTTGTCGGTGTGTGTGTGTTGTCGGTGTGTGTGTGTGTTGTTGGTGTGTGTGTGTGTGTTGTCGGTGTGTGTGTGTGTGTTGTCAGTGTGTGTGTGTGTGTGTGTTGTCGGTGTGTGTGTGTGTGTGTGTGTGTGTGTGTGTGTGTTGCCGGTGTGTGTGTGTGTGTGTGTTGTCGGTGTGTGTGTGTGTGTGTGTTGTCGGTGTGTGTGTGTGTGTGTTGTCGGTGTGTGTGTGTGTGTTGTCGGTGTATGTGTGTGTGTTGTCGGTGTGTGTGTGTGTGTGTGTGTGTGTTGTCGGTGTGTGTGTGTGTGTGTGTGTGTTGTCGGTGTGTGTGTGTGTGTTGTGTGTGTGTGTGTTGTCGGTGTGTGTGTGTGTGTGTTGTCGGTGTGTGTGTGTGTGTGTGTGTTGTCGGTGTGTGTGTGTGTGTTGTCGGTGTGTGTGTGTGTGTGTGTTGTCGGTGTGTGTGTGTGTGTGTTGTCGGTGTGTGTGTGTGTGTGTGTGTGTTGTCGGTGTGTGTGTGTGTGTTGTGTGTGTGTGTGTTGTCGGTGTGTGTGTGTGTGTGTGTTGTCGGTGTGTGTGTGTTGTCGGTGTGTGTGTGTGTGTGTGTTGTCGGTGTGTGTGTGTGTGTTGTCGGTGTGTGTGTGTGTTGTCGGTGTGTGTGTGTGTGTGTGTGTGTGTTGTCGGTGTGTATGTGTGTTGTCGGTGTGTGTGTGTGTGTGTGTGTGTGTTGTCGGTGAGTGTGTGTTGTCGGTGTGTGTGTGTGTGTGTTGTCGGTGTGTGTGTGTGTGTGTGTGTGTGTGTGTGTTGTCAGTGTGTGTGTGTGTGTGTGTGTTGTCGGTGTGTGTGTGTGTTGTGTGTGTGTGTGTTGTCGGTGTGTGTGTGTGTGTGTTGTCGGTGTGTGTGTGTGTGTGTGTGTGTGTGTGTGTGTGTGTGTGTGTGTGTGTGTGTGTTGTCGGTGTGTGTGTGTGTGTTGTCGGTGTGTGTGTGTGTGTTGTGTGTGTGTGTCGGTGTGTGTGTGTTGTCGGTGTGTGTGTGTGTGTGTGTTGTCGGTGTGTGTGTGTGTGTGTTGTCGGTGTGTGTGTGTGTGTTGTCGGTGTGTGTGTGTGTGTTGTCGGTGTGTGTGTGTGTGTGTGTGTGTTGTCAGTGTGTGTGTGTGTGTGTGTTGTCGGTGTGTGTGTGTGTGTGTTGTCGGTGTGTGTGTGTGTGTGTTGTCGGTGTGTGTGTGTTTATGTGTTGTCGGTGTGTGTGTGTGTGTGTTGTCGGTGTGTGTGTGTGTGTTGTCGGTGTGTGTGTGTTGTCGGTGTGTGTGTGTTGTCGGTGTGTCTGTGTGTGTGTTGTCGGTTTGTGTGTGTGTGTGTGTGTTGTCGGCGTGTGTGTGTCTGTGTTGTCGGTGTGTGTGTGTGTGTGTGTTGTCGGTGTGTGTGTGTTGTGTGTGTGTGTGTTGTCGGTGTGTGTGTGTGTTGTCGGTGTGTGTGTGTGTGTGTGTGTGTGTGTTGTCGGTGTGTGTGTGTTGTCGGTGTGTGTGTGTGTGTGTGTTGTCGGTGTGTGTGTGTGTGTTGTCGATGTGTGTGAGTGTGTGTTGTCGGTCTGTGTGTGTGTGTTGTGTGTGTGTGTGTTGTCGGTGTGTGTGTGTGTGTTGTCGTGTGTGTGTGTGTGTGTCGGTGTGTGTGTGTGTGTGTGTGTGTGTGTTGTCGGTGTGTGTGTGTGTGTGTTGTGTGTGTGTGTGTTGTCGGTGTGTGTGTGCGTGTGTTGTCGGTGTGTGTGTGTTTGTTGTCGGTGTGTGTGTGTGTGTGTGTGTTGTCGGTGTGTGTGTGTGTGTTGTCGGTGTGTGTGTGTGTGTGTTGTCGGTGTGTGTGTGTTATCGGTGTGTGTGTGTTGTCGATGTGTGTGTGTGTGTGTTGTCGAGTGTGTGTGTGTGTGTTGTCGGTGTGGTGTGTGTGTGTTGTCGGTGTGTGTGTTGTCGGTGTGTGCGTGTGTGTGTGTGTCGGTGTGTTGTCGGTGTGTGTGTGTGTGTGTTGTCGGTGTGTGTGTGTGTGTTGTCGGTGTGTGTGTGTTGTCGGTGTTTGTGTGTGTGTTGTGTGTGTGTGTGTTGATGGTGTGTGTGTGTGTGTGTGTTGTCGGTGTGTGTGTGTGTGTGTTGTCGGTGTGTGTGTGTTGTCGGTGTTTGTGTGTGTGTGTTGTCGGTGTGTTGTCGGTGTGTGTGTGTGTGTGTTGTCGGTGTGTGTGTGTGTTGTCGGTGTGTGTGTTGTCGGTGTGTGCGTGTGTGTGTTGTCGGTGTGTTGTCGGTGTGTGTGTGTGTTGTCGGTGTGTGTGTGTGTGTGTGTTGTCGGTGTGTGTGTGTTGTCGGTGTTTGTGTGTGTGTGTTGTCGGTGTGTTGTCGGTGTGTGTGTGTGTGTTGTCAGTGTGTGTGTGTGTGTTGTCGGTGTGTGTGTGATTATGTGTTGTCGGTGTGTGTGTGTGTTGTCGGTGTGTGTGTGTGTGTGTGTGTGTCGGTGTGTGTGTGTGTTGTCGGTGTGTGTGTGTTGTCGGTGTGTCTGTGTGTGTGTTGTCGGTTTGTGTGTGTGTGTGTTGTCGGTGTGTGTGTGTGTGTTGTCGGTGTGTGTGTGTGTTGTCGGTGTGTGTGTGTGTGTGTGTGTGTGTGTTGTCGGTGTGTGTGTGTGTTGTCGGTGTGTGTGTGTGTGTGTGTGTTGTCGGTGTGTGTGTGTAGTCGGTGTGTGTGTGTGTGTGTGTTGTCGGTGTGTGTGTGTGTGTTGTCGATGTGTGTGAGTGTGTGTTGTCGGTGTGTGTGTGTGTGTGTTGTGTGTGTGTGTGTTGTCGGTGTGTGTGTGTGTGTGTTGTCGGTGTGTGTGTGTGTTGTCGGTGTGTGGGTGTGTGTGTGTGTTGTCGGTGTGTGTGTGTTGTCAGTGTGTGTGTGTGTGTGTTGTCGGTGTGTGTGTGTGTGTTGTCGGTGTGTGTGTGTGTTGTCGGTGTGTGTGTGTTGTGTGTGTTTGTGTTGTCGGTGTGTGTGTGTGTGTTGTCGGTGTGTGTGTGTGTGTTGTCGATGTGTGTGAGTGTGTGTTGTCGGTGTGTGTGTGTGTGTTGTGTGTGTGTGTGTTGTCGGTGTGTGTGTGTGTGTGTTGTCGGTGTGTGTTTGTGTGTTGTCGGTGTGTGTGTGTTGTCGGTGTGTGTGTGTGTGTTGTGTGTGTGTGTTTGATGGTGTGTGTGTGTCGGTGTGTGTGTGCGTGTTGTGGTGTGTGTGTGTGTGTTGTCGGTGTGTGTGTGTGTGTCGGTGTGTGTGTGTGTGTGTTGTCGGTGTGTTGTCGGTGTGTGTGTGTGTGTGTTGTCGGTGTGTGTGTGTGTTGTCGGTGTGTGTGTTGTCGGTGTGTGCGTGTGTGTGTTGTCGGTGTGTTGTCGGTGTGTGTGTGTGTGTGTTGTCGGTGTGTGTGTGTGTGTGTGTGTCGGTGTGTGTGTGTTGTCGGTGTGTGTGTGTGTGTGTGTCGGTGTGTTGTCGGTGTGTGTGTGTGTGTGTTGTCAGTGTGTGTGTGTGTGTGTTGTCGGTGTGTGTGTGTTTGTGTTGTCGGTGTGTGTGTGTGTTGTCGGTGTGTGTGTGTGTGTGTGTGTTGTCGGTGTGTGTGTGTGTTGTCGGTGTGTGTGTGTTGTCGGTGTGTCTGTGTGTGTGTTGTCGGTTTGTGTGTGTGTGTGTTGTAGGTGTGTGTGTGTGTGTTGTCGGTGTGTGTGTGTGTTGTCGGTGTGTGTGTGTTGTGTGTGTGTGTGTTGTCGGTGTGTGTGTGTGTTGTCGGTGTGTGTGTGTGTGTGTGTGTGTGGTGTCGGTGTGTGTGTGTAGTCGGTGTGTGTGTGTGTGTGTTGTCGGTGTGTGTGTGTGTGTGTGTGTTGTCGGTGTGTGTGTGTGTGTGTTGTCGGTGTGTGTGTGTGTGTGTGTGTGTGTGTGTGTGTTGTCGGTGTGTGTGTGTGTGTTGTCGGTGTGTGTGTGTGTGTTGTCGGTGTGTGTGTGTGTGTGTTGTCAGGTGTGTGTGTGTGTGTGTGTGTTGTCGGTGTGTGTGTGTGTTGTCGGTGTGTGTGTGTGTTGTCGGTGTGTGTGTGTTGTGTGTGTGTGTGTTGTCGGTGTGTGTGTGTGTGTTGTCGGTGTGTGTGTGTGTGTGTGTGTGTGTTGTCGTTGTGTGTGTGTAGTCGGTGTGTGTGTGTGTGTGTTGTCGGTGTGTGTGTGTGTGTGTGTTGTCGATGTGTGTGAGTGTGTGTTGTCGGTGTGTGTGTGTGTGTTGTGTGTGTGTGTGTTGTCGGTGTGTGTGTGTGTGTGTTGTCGGTGTGTGTGTGTGTGTTGTCGGTGTGGTGTGTGTGTGTGTGTGTTGTCGGTGTGTGTGTGTGTGTGTGTGTTTGTTGTGTGTGTGTTGTCGGTGTGTGTGTGCGTGTGTTGTCGGTGTGTGTGTGTGTGTTGTCGGTGTGTGTGTGTGTGTGTGTTGTCGGTGTGTGTGTGTGTGTGTTGTCGGTGTGTGTGTGTTATCGTGTGTGTGTGTTGTCGGTGTGTGTGTGTCTGTGTGTGTGTGTTGTCGGTGTGTGTCTGTGTGTGTTGTCGGTGTGTGTGTGTGTGTTGTCGGTGTGTGTGTTGTCGTGTGTGCGTGTGTGTGTTGTCGGTGTGTTGTCGGTGTGTGTGTGTGTTGTCGGTGTGTGTGTGTGTGTTGTCGGTGTGTGTGTGTGTGTGTTGTCGGTGTGTGTGTGTGTGTTGTGTGTGTTGATGGTGTGTGTGTGTGTGTGTTGTCGGTGTGTGTGTGTGTGTGTTGTCGGTGTGTGTGTGTGTGTGTGTGTGTGTTGGTGTGTGTCGTGTGTGTGTTGTGTGTGTGTGTGTTGTCGGTGTGTGTGTGCGTGTGTGTTGTCGGTGTGTGTGTGTTTGTTGTCGGTGTGTGTGTGTGTGTGTGTGTGTGTGTCGGTGTGTGTGTGTGTGTTGTCGGTGTGTGTGTGTGTGTGTTGTCGGTGTGTGTGTGTTATCGGTGTGTGTGTGTTGTCGGTGTGTGTGTGTTTGTGTGTGTGGTGTGTCGTGTGTGTGTGTGTGTGTGTGTTGTCGGTGTGTATGTGTGTGTGTTGTCGGTGTGTGTGTGTGTGTGTGTGTGGTGTGTGTGTGTTGTCGGTGTGTGTGTGTGTGTGTTGTCGGTGTGTGTGTGTGTGTGTGTTGTCGGTGTGTGTGTGTTATCGGTGTGTGTGTGTGTGTGTGTTGTCGGTGTGTGTGTGTGTGTTGTCGGTGTGTGTGTGTGTGTGTTGTCTGTGTGTGTGTGTGTGTGTGTTGTCGGTGTGTGTGTGTTGTCGGTGTGTGTGTGTTTGTGTGTTGTCGGTTTGTGTGTGTTTGTGTGTTGTCGGTGTGTGTGTGTTGTCGGTGTGTGTGTGTTGTCGGTGTGTCTGTGTGTGTGTTGTCGGTTTGTGTGTGTGTGTGTTGTCGGTGTGTGTGTGTGTGTGTTGTCGGTGTGTGTGTGTGTGTTGTCGGTGTGTGTGTGTTGTGTGTGTGTGTGTTGTCGGTGTGTCTGTGTGTGTGTTGTCGGTCTGTGTGTGTGTGTGTTGTCGGTGTGTGTGTGTTGTCGGTGTGTGTGTGTGTGTGTGTGTTGTTGGTGTGTGTGTGTGTGTGTTGTGTGTGTGTGTGTTGTCGGTGTGTGTGTGCGTGTGTTGTCGGTGTGTGTGTGTTTGTTGTCGGTGTGTGTGTGTGTGTGTGTGTGTTGTCGGTGTGTGTGTGTGTGTTGTCGGTGTGTGTGTGTGTGTGTTGTCGGTGTGTGTGTGTTATCGGTGTGTGTGTGTTGTCGATGTGTGTGTGTGTGTGTGTGTTGTCGGTGTGTGTGTGTGTGTGTGTTGTCGGTGTGTGTGTGTGTGTTGTCGGTGTGTGTGTTGTCGGTGTGTGCGTGTGTGTGTTGTCGGTGTGTTGTCGGTGTGTGTGTGTGTGTGTTGTCGGTGTGTGTTTGTGTGTTGTCGGTGTGTGTGTGTTGTCGGTGTGTGTGTGTGTGTTGTGTGTGTGTGTATTGATGGTGTGTGTGTGTGTGTGTTGTCGGTGTGTGTGTGTGTGTTGTCGGTGTGTGTGTGTTGTCGGTGTTTGTGTGTGTGTGTTGTCGGTGTGTTGTCGGTGTGTGTGTGTGTGTGTTGTCGGTGTGTGTGTGTGTTGTCGGTGTGTGTGTTGTCGGTGTGTGCGTGTGTGTGTTGTCGGTGTGTTGTCGGTGTGTGTGTGTGTGTGTTGTCGGTGTGTGTGTGTGTGTGTGTTGTCGGTGTGTGTGTGTTGTCGGTGTTTGTGTGTGTGTGTTGTCGGTGTGTTGTCGGTGTGTGTGTGTGTGTGTTGTCAGTGTGTGTGTGTGTGTGTTGTCGGTGTGTGTGTGTTTATGTGTTGTCGGTGTGTGTGTGTGTGTTGTCGGTGTGTGTGTGTGTGTGTTGTCGGTGTGTGTGTGTGTTGTCGGTGTGTGTGTGTTGTCGGTGTGTCTGTGTGTGTGTTGTCGGTTTGTGTGTGTGTGTGTTGTAGGTGTGTGTGTGTGTGTTGTCGGTGTGTGTGTGTGTTGTCGGTGTGTGTGTGTTGTGTGTGTGTGTGTTGTCGGTGTGTGTGTGTTGTCGGTGGTGTGTGTGTGTGTGTGTGTGTTGTCGGTGTGTGTGTGTAGTCGGTGTGTGTGTGTGTGTGTTGTCGGTGTGTGTGTGTGTGTTGTCGATGTGTGTGTGTGTGTGTGTGTTGTCGGTGTGTGTGTGTGTGTGTGTGTTTGTTGTGTGTGTGTGTGTTGTCGGTGTGTGTGTGTGTGTGTGTGTCGTGTGTGTGTGTGTGTGTTGTCGGTGTGTGTGTGTGTGTGTGTTGTCGGTTGTGTGTGTGTGTGTTGTCGGTGTGTGTGTGGTGTGGTGTGTGTGTGTGTGTGTTGTCGTGTGTGTGTGTGTGTGTGTGTTGTCGGTGTGTGTCTGTGTGTGTTGTCGGTGTGTGTGTGTCGTGTGTGTCGGTGTGTGTGTTGTCGGTGTGTGCGTGTGTGTGTTGTCGGTGTGTTGTCGGTGTGTGTGTGTGTTGTCGGTGTGTGTGTGTGTGTTGTCGGTGTGTGTGTGTGTGTGTTGTCGGTGTGTGTGTGTGTGTGTGTGTGTGTTGATGGTGTGTGTGTGTGTGTGTTGTCGGTGTGTGTGTGTGTGTGTTGTCGGTGTGTGTGTGTTGTCGGTGTTGTGTGTGTGTGTGTGGTGGTTGTCGGTGTGTGTGTGTGTTGTCGGTGTGTGTGTGTGTGTGTGGTGTTGTCGGTGTGTGTGTGTGTTGTCGGTGTGTCGTGTGTGTGTGTGTGTCGGTTGTCGGTGTGTGTGTGCTGTGTGTTGTCGGTGTGTGTGTGTTGTCGGTGTGTGTGTGTGTTCGGTGTGTGTGTGTGTGTGTGTTGTCGGTGTGTGTGTGTTGTGTGTGTGTGTTGTCGGTGTGTGTGTGTGTTGTCGGTGTGTGTGTGTGTGTGTGTGTGTGTGTGTGTGTTGTCGGTGTGTGTGTGTTGTCGGTGTGTGTGTGTGTGTGTGTTGTCTGTGTGTGTGTGTGTGTTGTCGATGTGTGTGAGTGTGTGTTGTCGGTCTGTGTGTGTGTGTTGTGTGTGTGTGTGTGTTGTCGGTCTGTGTGTGTGTGTGTTGTCGGTGTGTGTGTGTGTGTTGTCGGTGTGTGTGTGTGTGTGTGTGTTGTTGGTGTGTGTGTGTGTGTGTTGTGTGTGTGTGTGTTGTCGGTGTGTGTGTGCGTGTGTTGTCGGTGTGTGTGTGTTTGTTGTCGGTGTGTGTGTGTGTGTGTGTGTTGTCGGTGTGTGTGTGTGTGTTGTCGGTGTGTGTGTGTGTGTGTTGTCGGTGTGTGTGTATTATCGGTGTGTGTGTGTTGTCGATGTGTGTGTGTGTGTGTGTGTGTTGTCGGTGTGTGTGTGTGTGTGTGTTGTCGGTGTGTGTGTGTGTGTTGTCGGTGTGTGTGTTGTCGGTGTGTGCGTGTGTGTGTTGTCGGTGTGTTGTCGGTGTGTGTGTGTGTGTGTTGTCGGTGTGTGTTTGTGTGTTGTCGGTGTGTGTGTGTTGTCGGTGTGTGTGTGTGTGTTGTGTGTGTGTGTATTGATGGTGTGTGTGTGTGTGTGTTGTCGGTGTGTGTGTGTGTGTGTGTTGTCGGTGTGTGTGTGTTGTCGGTGTTTGTGTGTGTGTGTTGTCGGTGTGTTGTCGATGTGTGTGTGTGTGTGTTGTCGGTGTGTGTGTGTGTGTGTTGTCGGTGTGTGTGTGTGTTGTCGGTGTGTGTGTTGTCAGTGTGTGTGTGTTGTGTGTGTGTGTGTTGTCGGTGTGTGTGTGTGTTGTCGGTGTGTGTGTGTGTGTGTGTGTGTGTGTGTTGTCGGTGTGTGTGTGTAGTCGGTGTGTGTGTGTGTGTGTTGTCGGTGTGTGTGTGTGTGTTGTCGATGTGTGTGAGTGTGTGTTGTCGGTGTGTGTGTGTGTGTGTTGTGTGTGTGTGTGTTGTCGGTGTGTGTGTGTGTGTGTGTTGTCGGTGTGTGTGTGTTGTCGGTGTGTGTGTGTGTGTTGTCGGTGTGTGTGTGTGTGTTGTCAGTGTGTGTGTGTGTGTTGTCGGTGTGTGTGTGTGTTGTCGGTGTGTGTGTGTGTTGTCGGTGTGTGTGTGTTGTGTGTGTGTGTGTTGTCGGTGTGTGTGTGTGTTGTCGGTGTGTGTGTGTGTGTGTGTGTGTTGTCGGTGTGTGTGTGTAGTCGGTGTGTGTGTGTGTGTGTTGTCGGTGTGTGTGTGTGTGTGTGTTGTCGATGTGTGTGAGTGTGTGTTGTCGGTGTGTGTGTGTGTGTTGTGTGTGTGTGTGTTGTCGGTGTGTGTGTGTGTGTGTTGTCGGTGTGTGTGTGTGTGTTGTCGGTGTGTGTGTGTGTGTGTGTTGTCGGTGTGTGTGTGTGTGTGTGTGTTTGTTGTGTGTGTGTGTGTTGTCGGTGTGTGTGTGCGTGTGTTGTCGGTGTGTGTGTGTGTGTTGTCGGTGTGTGTGTGTGTGTGTGTTGTCGGTGTGTGTGTGTGTGTGTTGTCGGTGTGTGTGTGTTATCGGTGTGTGTGTGTTGTCGGTGTGTGTGTGTCTGTGTGTGTGTGTTGTCGGTGTGTGTCTGTGTGTGTTGTCGGTGTGTGTGTGTGTGTTGTCGGTGTGTGTGTTGTCGGTGTGTGCGTGTGTGTGTTGTCGGTGTGTTGTCGGTGTGTGTGTGTGTTGTCGGTGTGTGTGTGTGTGTTGTCGGTGTGTGTGTGTGTGTGTTGTCGGTGTGTGTGTGTGTGTTGTGTGTGTGTGTGTTGATGGTGTGTGTGTGTGTGTGTTGTCGGTGTGTGTGTGTGTGTGTGTTGTCGGTGTGTGTGTGTTGTCGGTGTTTGTGTGTGTGTGTTGTCGGTGGGTTGTCGGTGTGTGTGTGTGTTGTCGGTGTGTGTGTGTGTGTGTGTGTGTTTCGGTGTGTGTGTGTGTGTGTTGTGTGTGTGTGTGTGTTGTCGGTGTGTGTGTGTGTTGTTGGTGTGTGTGTGTGTGTTGTCGGTGTGTGTGTGTTGTCGGTGTGTGTGTGTTGTCGGTGTGTCTGTGTGTGTGTTGTCGGTTTGTGTGTGTGTGTGTGTGTTGTCGGTGTGTGTGTGTGTGTGTTGTCGGTGTGTGTGTGTGTGTGTGTTGTCGGTGTGTGTGTGTTGTGTGTGTGTGTTGTCGGTGTGTGTGTGTGTTGTCGGTGTGTGTGTGTGTGTGTGTGTGTGTGTGTGTGTTGTCGGTGTGTGTGTGTTGTCGGTGTGTGTGTGTGTGTGTGTTGTCTGTGTGTGTGTGTGTGTTGTCGATGTGTGTGAGTGTGTGTTGTCGGTCTGTGTGTGTGTGTTGTGTGTGTGTGTGTTGTCGGTCTGTGTGTGTGTGTGTGTGTTGTCGGTGTGTGTGTGTGTGTGTGTGTTGTTGGTGTGTGTGTGTGTGTGTTGTGTGTGTGTGTGTTGTCGGTGTGTGTGTGCGTGTGTTGTCGGTGTGTGTGTGTTTGTTGTCGGTGTGTGTGTGTGTGTGTGTGTGTTGTCGGTGTGTGTGTGTGTGTTGTCGGTGTGTGTGTGTGTGTGTTGTCGGTGTGTGTGTGTTATCGGTGTGTGTGTGTTGTCGATGTGTGTGTGTGTGTGTGTGTGTTGTCGGTGTGTGTGTGTGTGTGTGTTGTCGGTGTGTGTGTGTGTGTTGTCGGTGTGTGTGTTGTCGGTGTGTGCGTGTGTGTGTTGTCGGTGTGTTGTCGGTGTGTGTGTGTGTGTGTTGTCGGTGTGTGTTTGTGTGTTGTCGGTGTGTGTGTGTTGTCGGTGTGTGTGTGTGTGTTGTGTGTGTGTGTATTGATGGTGTGTGTGTGTGTGTGTTGTCGGTGTGTGTGTGTGTGTGTGTTGTCGGTGTGTGTGTGTTGTCGGTGTTTGTGTGTGTGTGTTGTCGGTGTGTTGTCGGTGTGTGTGTGTGTGTGTTGTCGGTGTGTGTGTGTGTGTTGTCGGTGTGTGTGTGTGTGTTGTCGGTGTGTGTGTTGTCGGTGTGTGTGTGTTGTGTGTGTGTGTGTTGTCGGTGTGTGTGTGTGTTGTCGGTGTGTGTGTGTGTGTGTGTGTGTGTTGTCGGTGTGTGTGTGTAGTCGGTGTGTGTGTGTGTGTGTTGTCGGTGTGTGTGTGTGTGTTGTCGATGTGTGTGAGTGTGTGTTGTCGGTGTGTGTGTGTGTGTGTTGTGTGTGTGTGTGTTGTCGGTGTGTGTGTGTGTGTGTTGTAGGTGTGTGTGTGTTGTCGGTGTGTGTGTGTGTGTTGTCGGTGTGTGTGTGTGTGTGTGTGTGTGTTGTCGTTGTGTGTGTGTAGTCGGTGTGTGTGTGTGTGTGTTGTCGGTGTGTGTGTGTGTGTGTGTTGTCGATGTGTGTGAGTGTGTGTTGTCGGTGTGTGTGTGTGTTGTGTGTGTGTGTGTTGTCGGTGTGTGTGTGTGTTGTCGGTGTGTGTGTGTGTGTGTGTGTGTGTGTTGTCGGTGTGTGTGTGTGTGTGTTGTCTGTGTGTTTGTGTGTGTTGTCGATGTGTGTGAGTGTGTGTTGTCGGTCTGTGTGTGTGTGTTGTGTGTGTGTGTGTTGTCGGTCTGTGTGTGTGTGTGTTGTCGGTGTGTGTGTGTGTGTTGTCGGTGTGTGTGTGTGTGTGTGTGTGTTGTTGGTGTGTGTGTGTGTGTGTTGTGTGTGTGTGTGTTGTCGGTGTGTGTGTGCGTGTGTTGTCGGTGTGTGTGTGTTTGTTGTCGGTGTGTGTGTGTGTGTGTGTGTGTTGTCGGTGTGTGTGTGTGTGTTGTCGGTGTGTGTGTGTGTGTGTTGTCGGTGTGTGTGTGTTATCGGTGTGTGTGTGTTGTCGATGTGTGTGTGTGTGTGTGTGTGTTGTCGGTGTGTGTGTGTGTGTGTGTTGTCGGTGTGTGTGTGTGTGTTGTCGGTGTGTGTGTTGTCGGTGTGTGCGTGTGTGTGTTGTCGGTGTGTTGTCGGTGTGTGTGTGTGTGTGTTGTCGGTGTGTGTTTGTGTGTTGTCGGTGTGTGTGTGTTGTCGGTGTGTGTGTGTTGTGTGTGTGTGTATTGATGGTGTGTGTGTGTGTGTGTTGTCGGTGTGTGTGTGTGTGTGTGTTGTCGGTGTGTGTGTGTTGTCGGTGTTTGTGTGTGTGTGTTGTCGGTGTGTTGTCGGTGTGTGTGTGTGTGTGTTGTCGGTGTGTGTGTGTGTGTTGTCGGTGTGTGTGTGTGTGTTGTCGGTGTGTGTGTTGTCGGTGTGTGTGTGTTGTGTGTGTGTGTGTTGTCGGTGTGTGTGTGTGTTGTCGGTGTGTGTGTGTGTGTGTGTGTGTGTTGTCGGTGTGTGTGTGTAGTCGGTGTGTGTGTGTGTGTGTTGTCGGTGTGTGTGTGTGTGTTGTCGATGTGTGTGAGTGTGTGTTGTCGGTGTGTGTGTGTGTGTGTTGTGTGTGTGTGTGTTGTCGGTGTGTGTGTGTGTGTGTTGTAGGTGTGTGTGTTTTGTCGGTGTGTGTGTGTGTGTTGTCGGTGTGTGTGTGTGTGTGTGTGTGTGTGTTGTCGTTGTGTGTGTGTAGTCGGTGTGTGTGTGTGTGTGTTGTCGGTGTGTGTGTGTGTGTGTGTTGTCGATGTGTGTGAGTGTGTGTTGTCGGTGTGTGTGTGTGTTGTGTGTGTGTGTGTTGTCGGTGTGTGTGTGTGTTGTCGGTGTGTGTGTGTGTGTGTGTGTGTGTGTTGTCGGTGTGTGTGTGTGTGTGTTGTCTGTGTGTTTGTGTGTGTTGTCGATGTGTGTGAGTGTGTGTTGTCGGTCTGTGTGTGTGTGTTGTGTGTGTGTGTGTTGTCGGTCTGTGTGTGTGTGTGTTGTCGGTGTGTGTGTGTGTGTTGTCGGTGTGTGTGTGTGTGTGTGTGTGTTGTTGGTGTGTGTGTGTGTGTGTTGTGTGTGTGTGTGTTGTCGGTGTGTGTGTGCGTGTGTTGTCGGTGTGTGTGTGTTTGTTGTCGGTGTGTGTGTGTGTGTGTGTGTGTTGTCGGTGTGTGTGTGTGTGTTGTCGGTGTGTGTGTGTGTGTGTTGTCGGTGTGTGTGTGTTATCGGTGTGTGTGTGTTGTCGATGTGTGTGTGTGTGTGTGTTGTCGGTGTGTGTGTGTGTGTGTGTTGTCGGTGTGTGTGTGTTGTCGGTGTGTGTGTTGTCGGTGTGTGCGTGTGTGTGTTGTCGGTGTGTTGTCGGTGTGTGTGTGTGTGTGTTGTCGGTGTGTGTTTGTGTGTTGTCGGTGTGTGTGTGTTGTCGGTGTGTGTGTGTTGTGTGTGTGTGTATTGATGGTGTGTGTGTGTGTGTGTTGTCGGTGTGTGTGTGTGTGTGTGTTGTCGGTGTGTGTGTGTTGTCGGTGTTTGTGTGTGTGTGTTGTCGGTGTGTTGACGGTGTGTGTGTGTGTGTGTTGTCGGTGTGTGTGTGTGTGTTGTCGGTGTGTGTGTGTGTGTTGTCGGTGTGTGTGTTGTCGGTGTGTGTGTGTTGTGTGTGTGTGTGTTGTCGGTGTGTGTGTGTGTTGTCGGTGTGTGTGTGTGTGTGTGTGTGTGTTGTCGGTGTGTGTGTGTAGTCGGTGTGTGTGTGTGTGTGTTGTCGGTGTGTGTGTGTGTGTTGTCGATGTGTGTGAGTGTGTGTTGTCGGTGTGTGTGTGTGTGTTGTGTGTGTGTGTGTTGTCGGTGTGTGTGTGTGTGAGTTGTAGGTGTGTGTGTGTGTTGTCGGTGTGTGTGTGTGTGTTGTCGGTGTGTGTGTGTGTGTGTGTGTGTGTTGTCGTTGTGTGTGTGTAGTCGGTGTGTGTGTGTGTGTGTTGTCGGTGTGTGTGTGTGTGTGTGTTGTCGATGTGTGTGAGTGTGTGTTGTCGGTGTGTGTGTGTGTTGTGTGTGTGTGTGTTGTCGGTGTGTGTGTGTGTGTGTTGTCGGTGTGTTTGTGTGTGTGTTGTCGATGTGTGTGAGTGTGTGTTGTCGGTGTGTGTGTGTGTGTTGTGTGTGTGTGTGTTGTCGGTGTGTGTGTGTGTGTGTTGTCGGTGTGTGTGTGTGTGTTGTCGGTGTGTGTGTGTGTGTGTGTGTTGTCGGTGTGTGTGTGTGTGTGTGTGTTTGTTGTGTGTGTGTGTGTTGTCGGTGTGTGTGTGCGTGTGTTGTCGGTGTGTGTGTGTGTGTTGTCGGTGTGTGTGTGTGTGTGTGTTGTCGGTGTGTGTGTGTGTGTGTTGTCGGTGTGTGTGTGTTATCGGTGTGTGTGTGTTGTCGGTGTGTGTGTGTCTGTGTGTGTGTGTTGTCGGTGTGTGTCTGTGTGTGTTGTCGGTGTGTGTGTGTGTGTTGTCGGTGTGTGTGTTGTCGGTGTGTGCGTGTGTGTGTTGTCGGTGTGTTGTCGGTGTGTGTGTGTGTTGTCGGTGTGTGTGTGTGTGTTGTCGGTGTGTGTGTGTGTGTGTTGTCGGTGTGTGTGTGTGTGTTGTGTGTGTGTGTGTTGATGGTGTGTGTGTGTGTGTGTTGTCGGTGTGTGTGTGTGTGTGTTGTCTGTGTGTTTGTGTGTGTTGTCGATGTGTGTGAGTGTGTGTTGTCGGTCTGTGTGTGTGTGTTGTGTGTGTGTGTGTTGTCGGTCTGTGTGTGTGTGTGTTGTCGGTGTGTGTGTGTGTGTTGTCGGTGTGTGTGTGTGTGTGTGTGTGTTGTTGGTGTGTGTGTGTGTGTGTTGTGTGTGTGTGTGTTGTCGGTGTGTGTGTGCGTGTGTTGTCGGTGTGTGTGTGTTTGTTGTCGGTGTGTGTGTGTGTGTGTGTGTGTTGTCGGTGTGTGTGTGTGTGTTGTCGGTGTGTGTGTGTGTGTGTTGTCGGTGTGTGTGTGTTATCGGTGTGTGTGTGTTGTCGATGTGTGTGTGTGTGTGTGTGTGTTGTCGGTGTGTGTGTGTGTGTGTGTTGTCGGTGTGTGTGTGTGTGTTGTCGGTGTGTGTGTTGTCGGTGTGTGCGTGTGTGTGTTGTCGGTGTGTTGTCGGTGTGTGTGTGTATGTGTTGTCGGTGTGTGTTTGTGTGTTGTCGGTGTGTGTGTGTTGTCGGTGTGTGTGTGTTGTGTGTGTGTGTATTGATGGTGTGTGTGTGTGTGTGTTGTCGGTGTGTGTGTGTGTGTGTGTTGTCGGTGTGTGTGTGTTGTCGGTGTTTGTGTGTGTGTGTTGTCGGTGTGTTGTCGGTGTGTGTGTGTGTGTGTTGTCGGTGTGTGTGTGTGTGTTGTCGGTGTGTGTGTGTGTGTTGTCGGTGTGTGTGTTGTCGGTGTGTGTGTGTTGTGTGTGTGTGTGTTGTCGGTGTGTGTGTGTGTTGTCGGTGTGTGTGTGTGTGTGTGTGTGTGTTGTCGGTGTGTGTGTGTAGTCGGTGTGTGTGTGTGTGTGTTGTCGGTGTGTGTGTGTGTGTTGTCGATGTGTGTGAGTGTGTGTTGTCGGTGTGTGTGTGTGTGTGTTGTGTGTGTGTGTGTTGTCGGTGTGTGTGTGTGTGTGTTGTAGGTGTGTGTGTGTTGTCGGTGTGTGTGTGTGTGTTGTCGGTGTGTGTGTGTGTGTGTGTGTGTGTTGTCGTTGTGTGTGTGTAGTCGGTGTGTGTGTGTGTGTGTTGTCGGTGTGTGTGTGTGTGTGTGTTGTCGATGTGTGTGAGTGTGTGTTGTCGGTGTGTGTGTGTGTTGTGTGTGTGTGTGTTGTCGGTGTGTGTGTGTGTGTGTTGTCGGTGTGTGTGTGTGTGTGTTGTCGATGTGTGTGAGTGTGTGTTGTCGGTGTGTGTGTGTGTGTTGTGTGTGTGTGTGTTGTCGGTGTGTGTGTGTGTGTGTTGTCGGTGTGTGTGTGTGTGTTGTCGGTGTGTGTGTGTGTGTGTGTGTTGTCGGTGTGTGTGTGTGTGTGTGTGTTTGTTGTGTGTGTGTGTGTTGTCGGTGTGTGTGTGCGTGTGTTGTCGGTGTGTGTGTGTGTGTTGTCGGTGTGTGTGTGTGTGTGTGTTGTCGGTGTGTGTGTGTGTGTGTTGTCGGTGTGTGTGTGTTATCGGTGTGTGTGTGTTGTCGGTGTGTGTGTGTCTGTGTGTGTGTGTTGTCGGTGTGTGTCTGTGTGTGTTGTCGGTGTGTGTGTGTGTGTTGTCGGTGTGTGTGTTGTCGGTGTGTGCGTGTGTGTGTTGTCGGTGTGTTGTCGGTGTGTGTGTGTGTTGTCGGTGTGTGTGTGTGTGTTGTCGGTGTGTGTGTGTGTGTGTTGTCGGTGTGTGTGTGTGTGTTGTGTGTGTGTGTGTTGATGGTGTGTGTGTGTGTGTGTTGTCGGTGTGTGTGTGTGTGTGTGTTGTCGGTGTGTGTGTGTTGTCGGTGTTTGTGTGTGTGTGTTGTCGGTGGGTTGTCGGTGTGTGTGTGTGTTGTCGGTGTGTGTGTGTGTGTTGTCGGTGTGTGTGTGTGTGTGTTGTCGGTGTGTGTGTGTTGTCGGTGTGTGTGTGTGTTGTTGGTGTGTGTGTGTGTGTTGTCGGTGTGTGTGTGTTGTCGGTGTGTGTGTGTGTGTGTGTGTGTGTGTGTGTTGTCGGTGTGTGTGTGTTGTCGGTGTGTGTGTGTCTGTGTGTGTGTTGTCGGTTTGTGTGTGTGTGTGTGTTGTCGGTGTGTGTGTGTGTGTGTTGTCGGTGTGTGTGTGTGTGTGTGTGTGTGTTGTCGGTGTGTGTGTGTTGTGTGTGTGTGTTGTCGGTGTGTGTGTGTGTTGTCGGTGTGTGTGTGTGTGTGTGTGTGTGTGTTGTCGGTGTGTGTGTGTTGTCGGTGTGTGTGTGTGTGTGTTGTCTGTGTGTGTGTGTGTGTTGTCGATGTGTGTGAGTGTGTGTTGTCGGTCTGTGTGTGTGTGTTGTGTGTGTGTGTGTTGTCGGTCTGTGTGTGTGTGTGTTGTCGGTGTGTGTGTGTGTGTTGTCGGTGTGTGTGTGTGTGTGTGTGTGTTGTTGGTGTGTGTGTGTGTGTGTTGTGTGTGTGTGTGTTGTCGGTGTGTGTGTGCGTGTGTTGTCGGTGTGTGTGTGTTTGTTGTCGGTGTGTGTGTGTGTGTGTGTGTGTTGTCGGTGTGTGTGTGTGTGTTGTCGGTGTGTGTGTGTGTGTGTTGTCGGTGTGTGTGTGTTATCGGTGTGTGTGTGTTGTCGATGTGTGTGTGTGTGTGTGTGTTGTCGCTGTGTGTGTGTGTGTGTGTGTTGTCGGTGTGTGTGTGTGTGTTGTCGGTGTGTGTGTTGTCGGTGTGTGCGTGTGTGTGTTGTCGGTGTGTTGTCGGTGTGTGTGTGTGTGTGTTGTCGGTGTGTGTTTGTGTGTTGTCGGTGTGTGTGTGTTGTCGGTGTGTGTGTGTGTGTTGTGTGTGTGTGTATTGATGGTGTGTGTGTGTGTGTGTTGTCGGTGTGTGTGTGTGTGTGTGTTGTCGGTGTGTGTGTGTTGTCGGTGTTTGTGTGTGTGTGTTGTCGGTGTGTTGTCGGTGTGTGTGTGTGTGTGTTGTCGGTGTGTGTGTGTGTGTGTTGTCGGTGTGTGTGTGTGTTGTCGGTGTGTGTGTTGTCGGTGTGTGCGTGTGTGTGTTGTCGGTGTGTTGTCGGTGTGTGTGTGTGTGTGTTGTCGGTGTGTGTGTGTGTGTGTGTTGTCGGTGTGTGTTGTCGGTGTTTGTGTGTGTGTGTTGTCGGTGTGTTGTCGGTGTGTGTGTGTGTTGTCAGTGTGTGTGTGTGTGTTGTCGGTGTGTGTGTGTGTATGTGTTGTCGGTGTGTGTGTGTGTGTTGTCGGTGTGTGTGTGTGTGTGTGTGTTGTCGGTGTGTGTGTGTGTGTTGTCGGTGTGTGTGTGTTGTCGGTGTGTCTGTGTGTGTGTTGTCGCTTTGTGTGTGTGTGTGTTGTCGGTGTGTGTGTGTGTTGTCGGTGTGTGTGTTGTCGGTGTGTGTGTGTTGTGTGTGTGTGTGTTGTCGGTGTGTGTGTGTGTTGTCGGTGTGTGTGTGTGTGTGTTGTCGGTGTGTGTGTGTAGTCGGTGTGTGTGTGTGTGTGTTGTCGGTGTGTGTGTGTGTGTTGTCGATGTGTGTGAGTGTGTGTTGTCGGTGTGTGTGTGTGTGTGTTGTGTGTGTGTGTGTTGTCGGTGTGTGTGTGTGTGTGTTGTCGGTGTGTGTGTGTTTGTTGTCGGTGTGTGTGTGTGTGTGTGTGTGTTGTCGGTGTGTGTGTGTGTGTTGTCGGTGTGTGTGTGTGTGTGTTGTCGGTGTGTGTGTATTATCGGTGTGTGTGTGTTGTCGATGTGTGTGTGTGTGTGTGTGTGTTGTCGGTGTGTGTGTGTGTGTGTGTTGTCGGTGTGTGTGTGTGTGTTGTCGGTGTGTGTGTTGTCGGTGTGTGCGTGTGTGTGTTGTCGGTGTGTTGTCGGTGTGTGTGTGTGTGTGTTGTCGGTGTGTGTTTGTGTGTTGTCGGTGTGTGTGTGTTGTCGGTGTGTGTGTGTGTGTTGTGTGTGTGTGTATTGATGGTGTGTGTGTGTGTGTGTTGTCGGTGTGTGTGTGTGTGTGTGTTGTCGGTGTGTGTGTGTTGTCGGTGTTTGTGTGTGTGTGTTGTCGGTGTGTTGTCGGTGTGTGTGTGTGTGTGTTGTCGGTGTGTGTGTGTGTGTGTTGTCGGTGTGTGTGTGTGTTGTCGGTGTGTGTGTTGTCAGTGTGTGTGTGTTGTGTGTGTGTGTGTTGTCGGTGTGTGTGTGTGTTGTCGGTGTGTGTGTGTGTGTGTGTGTGTGTTGTCGGTGTGTGTGTGTAGTCGGTGTGTGTGTGTGTGTGTTGTCGGTGTGTGTGTGTGTGTTGTCGATGTGTGTGAGTGTGTGTTGTCGGTGTGTGTGTGTGTGTGTTGTGTGTGTGTGTGTTGTCGGTGTGTGTGTGTGTGTGTGTTGTCGGTGTGTGTGTGTTGTCGGTGTGTGTGTGTGTGTTGTCGGTGTGTGTGTGTGTGTTGTCAGTGTGTGTGTGTGTGTTGTCGGTGTGTGTGTGTGTTGTCGGTGTGTGTGTGTGTTGTCGGTGTGTGTGTGTTGTGTGTGTGTGTGTTGTCGGTGTGTGTGTGTGTTGTCGGTGTGTGTGTGTGTGTTTGTGTGTTGTCGGTGTGTGTGTGTAGTCGGTGTGTGTGTGTGTGTGTTGTCGGTGTGTGTGTGTGTGTGTGTTGTCGATGTGTGTGAGTGTGTGTTGTCGGTGTGTGTGTGTGTGTTGTGTGTGTGTGTGTTGTCGGTGTGTGTGTGTGTGTGTTGTCGGTGTGTGTGTGTGTGTTGTCGGTGTGTGTGTGTGTGTGTGTGTTGTCGGTGTGTGTGTGTGTGTGTGTGTGTTTGTTGTGTGTGTGTGTGTTGTCGGTGTGTGTGTGCGTGTGTTGTCGGTGTGTGTGTGTGTGTTGTCGGTGTGTGTCTGTGTGTGTTGTCGGTGTGTGTGTGTGTGTTGTCGGTGTGTGTGTTGTCGGTGTGTGCGTGTGTGTGTTGTCGGTGTGTTGTCGGTGTGTGTGTGTGTTGTCGGTGTGTGTGTGTGTGTTGTCGGTGTGTGTGTGTGTGTGTTGTCGGTGTGTGTGTGTGTGTTGTGTGTGTGTGTGTTGATGGTGTGTGTGTGTGTGTGTTGTCGGTGTGTGTGTGTGTGTGTGTTGTCGGTGTGTGTGTGTTGTCGGTGTTTGTGTGTGTGTGTTGTCGGTGGGTTGTCGGTGTGTGTGTGTGTTGTCGGTGTGTGTGTGTGTGTGTGTGTGTGTTTCGGTGTGTGTGTGTGTGTGTTGTGTGTGTGTGTGTGTTGTCGGTGTGTGTGTGTGTTGTTGGTGTGTGTGTGTGTGTTGTCGGTGTGTGTGTGTTGTCGGTGTGTGTGTGTTGTCGGTGTGTCTGTGTGTGTGTTGTCGGTTTGTGTGTGTGTGTGTGTGTTGTCGGTGTGTGTGTGTGTGTGTTGTCGGTGTGTGTGTGTGTGTGTGTTGTCGGTGTGTGTGTGTTGTGTGTGTGTGTTGTCGGTGTGTGTGTGTGTTGTCGGTGTGTGTGTGTGTGTGTGTGTGTGTGTGTTGTCGGTGTGTGTGTGTTGTCGGTGTGTGTGTGTGTGTGTGTTGTCTGTGTGTGTGTGTGTGTTGTCGATGTTTGTGAGTGTGTGTTGTCGGTCTGTGTGTGTGTGTTGTGTGTGTGTGTGTTGTCGGTCTGTGTGTGTGTGTGTTGTCGGTGTGTGTGTGTGTGTTGTCGGTGTGTGTGTGTGTGTGTGTGTGTTGTTGGTGTGTGTGTGTGTGTGTTGTGTGTGTGTGTGTTGTCGGTGTGTGTGTGCGTGTGTTGTCGGTGTGTGTGTGTTTGTTGTCGGTGTGTGTGTGTGTGTGTGTGTGTTGTCGGTGTGTGTGTGTGTGTTGTCGGTGTGTGTGTGTGTGTGTTGTCGGTGTGTGTGTGTTATCGGTGTGTGTGTGTTGTCGATGTGTGTGTGTGTGTGTGTGTGTTGTCGGTGTGTGTGTGCGTGTGTTGTCGGTGTGTGTGTGTGTGTTGTCGGTGTGTGTGTGTGTGTGTTGTCGGTGTGTGTGTGTGTGTTGTCGGTGTGTGTGTGTGTGTGTGTGTTGTCGGTGTGTGTGTGTGTGTGTGTGTTTGTTGTGTGTGTGTGTGTTGTCGGTGTGTGTGTGCGTGTGTTGTCGGTGTGTGTGTGTGTGTTGTCGGTGTGTGTGTGTGTGTGTGTTGTCGGTGTGTGTGTGTGTGTGTTGTCGGTGTGTGTGTGTTATCGGTGTGTGTGTGTTGTCGGTGTGTGTGTGTCTGTGTGTGTGTGTTGTCGGTGTGTGTCTGTGTGTGTTGTCGGTGTGTGTGTGTGTGTTGTCGGTGTGTGTGTTGTCGGTGTGTGCGTGTGTGTGTTGTCGGTGTGTTGTCGGTGTGTGTGTGTGTTGTCGGTGTGTGTGTGTGTGTTGTCGGTGTGTGTGTGTGTGTGTTGTCGGTGTGTGTGTGTGTGTTGTGTGTGTGTGTGTTGATGGTGTGTGTGTGTGTGTGTTGTCGGTGTGTGTGTGTGTGTGTGTTGTCGGTGTGTGTGTGTTGTCGGTGTTTGTGTGTGTGTGTTGTCGGTGGGTTGTCGGTGTGTGTGTGTGTTGTCGGTGTGTGTGTGTGTGTGTGTGTGTGTTTCGGTGTGTGTGTGTGTGTGTTGTGTGTGTGTGTGTGTTGTCGGTGTGTGTGTGTGTTGTTGGTGTGTGTGTGTGTGTGTGTTGTCGGTGTGTGTGTGTTGTCGGTGTGTGTGTGTTGTCGGTGTGTCTGTGTGTGTGTTGTCGGTTTGTGTGTGTGTGTGTGTGTTGTCGGTGTGTGTGTGTGTGTGTTGTCGGTGTGTGTGTGTGTGTGTGTTGTCGGTGTGTGTGTGTTGTGTGTGTGTGTTGTCGGTGTGTGTGTGTGTTGTCGGTGTGTGTGTGTGTGTGTGTGTGTGTGTTGTCGGTGTGTGTGTGTTGTCGGTGTGTGTGTGTGTGTGTGTGTTGTCTGTGTGTGTGTGTGTGTTGTCGATGTGTGTGAGTGTGTGTTGTCGGTCTGTGTGTGTGTGTTGTGTGTGTGTGTGTTGTCGGTCTGTGTGTGTGTGTGTTGTCGGTGTGTGTGTGTGTGTTGTCGGTGTGTGTGTGTGTGTGTGTGTGTTGTTGGTGTGTGTGTGTGTGTGTTGTGTGTGTGTGTGTTGTCGGTGTGTGTGTGCGTGTGTTGTCGGTGTGTGTGTGTTTGTTGTCGGTGTGTGTGTGTGTGTGTGTGTGTTGTCGGTGTGTGTGTGTGTGTTGTCGGTGTGTGTGTGTGTGTGTTGTCGGTGTGTGTGTGTTATCGGTGTGTGTGTGTTGTCGATGTGTGTGTGTGTGTGTGTGTGTTGTCGGTGTGTGTGTGTGTGTGTGTTGTCGGTGTGTGTGTGTGTGTTGTCGGTGTGTGTGTTGTCGGTGTGTGCGTGTGTGTGTTGTCGGTGTGTTGTCGGTGTGTGTGTGTGTGTGTTGTCGGTGTGTGTTTGTGTGTTGTCGGTGTGTGTGTGTTGTCGGTGTGTGTGTGTGTGTTGTGTGTGTGTGTATTGATGGTGTGTGTGTGTGTGTGTTGTCGGTGTGTGTGTGTGTGTGTGTTGTCGGTGTGTGTGTGTTGTCGGTGTTTGTGTGTGTGTGTTGTCGGTGTGTTGTCGGTGTGTGT
The DNA here is from genome assembly GCF_965601325.2 of Salmo salar. Classification (NCBI taxonomy): domain Eukaryota; kingdom Metazoa; phylum Chordata; class Actinopteri; order Salmoniformes; family Salmonidae; genus Salmo; species Salmo salar. The sequence continues at coordinate 319,966 of NC_138318.1, forward strand.
GTGTGTGTGTTGTCGGTGTGTGTGTGTGTGTTGTCGGTGTGTGTGTTGTCGGTGTGTGTGTGTTGTGTGTGTGTGTGTTGTCGGTGTGTGTGTGTGTTGTCGGTGTGTGTGTGTGTGTGTGTGTGTGTTGTCGGTGTGTGTGTGTAGTCGGTGTGTGTGTGTGTGTGTTGTCGGTGTGTGTGTGTGTGTTGTCGATGTGTGTGAGTGTGTGTTGTCGGTGTGTGTGTGTGTGTGTTGTGTGTGTGTGTGTTGTCGGTGTGTGTGTGTGTGTGTTGTAGGTGTGTGTGTGTTGTCGGTGTGTGTGTGTGTGTTGTCGGTGTGTGTGTGTGTGTGTGTTGTCGTTGTGTGTGTGTAGTCGGGGTGTGTGTGTGTGTGTTGTCGGTGTGTGTGTGTGTGTGTGTTGTCGATGTGTGTGAGTGTGTGTTGTCGGTGTGTGTGTGTGTTGTCGGTGTGTGTGTGTGTTGTCGGTGTGTGTGTGTGTGTGTGTGTTGTCGGTGTGTGTGTGTTGTCGGTGTGTGTGTGTGTGTGTGTTGTCTGTGTGTGTGTGTGTGTTGTCGATGTGTGTGAGTGTGTGTTGTCGGTCTGTGTGTGTGTGTTGTGTGTGTGTGTGTTGTCGGTCTGTGTGTGTGTGTGTTGTCGGTGTGTGTGTGTGTGTTGTCGGTGTGTGTGTGTGTGTGTGTGTGTTGTTGGTGTGTGTGTGTGTGTGTTGTGTGTGTGTGTGTTGTCGGTGTGTGTGTGCGTGTGTTGTCGGTGTGTGTGTGTTTGTTGTCGGTGTGTGTGTGTGTGTGTGTGTGTTGTCGGTGTGTGTGTGTGTGTTGTCGGTGTGTGTGTGTGTGTGTTGTCGGTGTGTGTGTGTTATCGGTGTGTGTGTGTTGTCGATGTGTGTGTGTGTGTGTGTGTGTTGTCGGTGTGTGTGTGTGTGTTGTCGGTGTGTGTGTGTGTGTTGTCGGTGTGTGTGTTGTCGGTGTGTGCGTGTGTGTGTTGTCGGTGTGTTGTCGGTGTGTGTGTGTGTGTGTTGTCGGTGTGTGTTTGTGTGTTGTCGGTGTGTGTGTGTTGTCGGTGTGTGTGTGTGTGTTGTGTGTGTGTGTATTGATGGTGTGTGTGTGTGTGTGTTGTCGGTGTGTGTGTGTGTGTGTTGTCGGTGTGTGTGTGTTGTCGGTGTTTGTGTGTGTGTGTTGTCGGTGTGTTGTCGGTGTGTGTGTGTGTGTGTTGTCGGTGTGTGTGTGTGTGTTGTCGGTGTGTTTGTGTGTGTTGTCGGTGTGTGTGTTGTCGGTGTGTGTGTGTTGTGTGTGTGTGTGTTGTCGGTGTGTGTGTGTGTGTTGTCGGTGTGTGTGTGTGTGTGTGTGTGTGTGTTGTCGGTGTGTGTGTGTAGTCGGTGTGTGTGTGTGTGTGTTGTCGGTGTGTGTGTGTGTGTTGTCGATGTGTGTGAGTGTGTGTTGTCGGTGTGTGTGTGTGTGTGTTGTGTGTGTGTGTGTTGTCGGTGTGTGTGTGTGTGTGTTGTAGGTGTGTGTGTGTTGTCGGTGTGTGTGTGTGTGTTGTCGGTGTGTGTGTGTGTGTGTGTGTGTGTTGTCGTTGTGTGTGTGTAGTCGGTGTGTGTGTGTGTGTGTTGTCGGTGTGTGTGTGTGTGTGTGTTGTCGATGTGTGTGAGTGTGTGTTGTCGGTGTGTGTGTGTGTTGTGTGTGTGTGTGTTGTCGGTGTGTGTGTGTGTGTGTTGTCGGTGTGTGTGTGTGTGTGTTGTCGATGTGTGTGAGTGTGTGTTGTCGGTGTGTGTGTGTGTGTTGTGTGTGTGTGTGTTGTCGGTGTGTGTGTGTGTGTGTTGTCGGTGTGTGTGTGTGTGTTGTCGGTGTGTGTGTGTGTGTGTGTGTTGTCGGTGTGTGTGTGTGTGTGTGTGTTTGTTGTGTGTGTGTGTGTTGTCGGTGTGTGTGTGCGTGTGTTGTCGGTGTGTGTGTGTGCGTTGTCGGTGTGTGTGTGTGTGTGTGTTGTCGGTGTGTGTGTGTGTGTTGTCGGTGTGTGTGTGTTATCGGTGTGTGTGTGTTGTCGGTGTGTGTGTGTCTGTGTGTGTGTGTTGTCGGTGTGTGTCTGTGTGTGTTGTCGGTGTGTGTGTGTGTGTTGTCGGTGTGTGTGTTGTCGGTGTGTGCGTGTGTGTGTTGTCGGTGTGTTGTCGGTGTGTGTGTGTGTTGTCGGTGTGTGTGTGTGTGTTGTCGGTGTGTGTGTGTGTGTGTTGTCGGTGTGTGTGTGTGTGTTGTGTGTGTGTGTGTTGATGGTGTGTGTGTGTGTGTGTTGTCGGTGTGTGTGTGTGTGTGTGTTGTCGGTGTGTGTGTGTTGTCGGTGTTTGTGTGTGTGTGTTGTCGGTGGGTTGTCGGTGTGTGTGTGTGTTGTCGGTGTGTGTGTGTGTGTGTGTTGTCGGTGTGTGTGTGTGTGTTGTCGGTGTGTGTGTGTTGTTGGTGTGTGTGTGTGTTGTTGGTGTGTGTGTGTGTGTTGTCGGTGTGTGTGTGTTGTCGGTGTGTGTGTGTGTGTCTGTGTGTGTGTGTTGTCGGTGTGTGTGTGTTGTCGGTGTGTGTGTGTCTGTGTGTGTGTTGTCGGTTTGTGTGTGTGTGTGTGTTGTCGGTGTGTGTGTGTGTGTTGTCGGTGTGTGTGTGTGTGTGTGTGTTGTCGGTGTGTGTGTGTTGTGTGTGTGTGTTGTCGGTGTGTGTGTGTGTTGTCGGTGTGTGTGTGTGTGTGTGTGTGTGTGTGTGTGTTGTCGGTGTGTGTGTGTTGTCGGTGTGTGTGTGTGTGTGTGTTGTCTGTGTGTGTGTGTGTGTTGTCGATGTGTGTGAGTGTGTGTTCTCGGTCTGTGTGTGTGTGTTGTGTGTGTGTGTGTTGTCGGTCTGTGTGTGTGTGTGTTGTCGGTGTGTGTGTGTGTGTTGTCGGTGTGTGTGTGTGTGTGTGTGTGTTGTTGGTGTGTGTGTGTGTGTGCTGTGTGTGTGTGTGTTGTCGGTGTGTGTGTGCGTGTGTTGTCGGTGTGTGTGTGTTTGTTGTCGGTGTGTGTGTGTGTGTGTGTGTGTTGTCGGTGTGTGTGTGTGTGTTGTCGGTGTGTGTGTGTGTGTGTTGTCGGTGTGTGTGTGTTATCGGTGTGTGTGTGTTGTCGATGTGTGTGTGTGTGTGTGTGTTGTCGGTGTGTGTGTGTGTGTGTGTGTTGTCGGTGTGTGTGTGTGTGTTGTCGGTGTGTGTGTTGTCGGTGTGTGCGTGTGTGTGTTGTCGGTGTGTTGTCGGTGTGTGTGTGTGTGTGTTGTCGGTGTGTGTTTGTGTGTTGTCGGTGTGTGTGTGTTGTCGGTGTGTGTGTGTGTGTTGTGTGTGTGTGTATTGATGGTGTGTGTGTGTGTGTGTTGTCGGTGTGTGTGTGTGTGTGTGTTGTCGGTGTGTGTGTGTTGTCGGTGTTTGTGTGTGTGTGTTGTCGGTGTGTTGTCGGTGTGTGTGTGTGTGTGTTGTCGGTGTGTGTGTGTGTGTGTTGTCGGTGTGTGTTGTCGGTGTGTGTGTTGTCGGTGTGTGCGTGTGTGTGTTGTCGGTGTGTTGTCGGTGTGTGTGTGTGTGTGTTGTCGGTGTGTGTGTGTGTGTGTGTTGTCGGTGTGTGTGTGTTGTCGGTGTTTGTGTGTGTGTGTTGTCGGTGTGTTGTCGGTGTGTGTGTGTGTTGTCAGTGTGTGTGTGTGTGTGTGTTGTCGGTGTGTGTGTGTGTATGTGTTGTCGGTGTGTGTGTGTGTGTTGTCGGTGTGTGTGTGTGTGTGTGTGTTGTCGGTGTGTGTGTGTGTGTTGTCGGTGTGTGTGTGTTGTCGGTGTGTCTGTGTGTGTGTTGTCGGTTTGTGTGTGTGTGTGTTGTCGGTGTGTGTGTGTGTGTTGTCGGTGTGTGTGTGTGTTGTCGGTGTGTGTGTTGTGTGTGTGTGTGTTGTCGGTGTGTGTGTGTGTTGTCGGTGTGTGTGTGTGTGTGTGTGTTGTCGGTGTGTGTGTGTAGTCGGTGTGTGTGTGTGTGTGTTGTCGGTGTGTGTGTGTGTGTTGTCGATGTGTGTGAGTGTGTGTTGTCGGTGTGTGTGTGTGTGTGTTGTGTGTGTGTGTGTTGTCGGTGTGTGTGTGTGTGTGTTGTCGGTGTGTGTGTGTTTGTTGTCGGTGTGTGTGTGTGTGTGTGTGTGTGTTGTCGGTGTGTGTGTGTGTGTTGTCGGTGTGTGTGTGTGTGTGTTGTCGGTGTGTGTGTATTATCGGTGTGTGTGTGTTGTCGATGTGTGTGTGTGTGTGTGTGTGTTGTCGGTGTGTGTGTGTGTGTGTGTTGTCGGTGTGTGTGTGTGTGTGTTGTCGGTGTGTGTGTTGTCGGTGTGTGCGTGTGTGTGTTGTCGGTGTGTTGTCGGTGTGTGTGTGTGTGTGTTGTCGGTGTGTGTTTGTGTGTTGTCGGTGTGTGTGTGTTGTCGGTGTGTGTGTGTGTGTTGTGTGTGTGTGTATTGATGGTGTGTGTGTGTGTTGTCGGTGTGTGTGTGTGTGTGTGTGTGTTGTCGGTGTGTGTGTGTTGTCGGTGTTTGTGTGTGTGTGTTGTCGGTGTGTTGTCGGTGTGTGTGTGTGTGTGTTGTCGGTGTGTGTGTGTGTTGTCGGTGTGTGTGTGTGTTGTCGGTGTGTGTGTTGTCAGTGTGTGTGTGTTGTGTGTGTGTGTGTTGTCGGTGTGTGTGTGTGTTGTCGGTGTGTGTGTGTGTGTGTGTGTGTGTTGTCGGTGTGTGTGTGTTGTCAGTGTGTGTGTGTGTGTTGTCGGTGTGTGTGTGTGTTGTCGGTGTGTGTGTGTGTTGTCGGTGTGTGTGTGTTGTGTGTGTGTGTTGTCGGTGTGTGTGTGTAGTCGGTGTGTGTGTGTGTGTGTTGTCGGTGTGTGTGTGTGTGTGTGTTGTCGATGTGTGTGAGTGTGTGTTGTCGGTGTGTGTGTGTGTGTTGTGTGTGTGTGTGTTGTCGGTGTGTGTGTGTGTGTGTTGTCGGTGTGTGTGTGTGTGTTGTCGGTGTGTGTGTGTGTGTGTGTGTTGTCGGTGTGTGTGTGTGTGTGTGTGTTTGTTGTGTGTGTGTGTGTTGTCGGTGTGTGTGTGCGTGTGTTGTCGGTGTGTGTGTGTGTGTTGTCGGTGTGTGTGTGTGTGTGTGTTGTCGGTGTGTGTGTGTGTGTGTTGTCGGTGTGTGTGTGTTATCGGTGTGTGTTGTCGGTGTGTGTGTGTCTGTGTGTGTGTGTTGTCGGTGTGTGTCTGTGTGTGTTGTCGGTGTGTGTGTGTGTGTTGTCGGTGTGTGTGTTGTCGGTGTGTGCGTGTGTGTGTTGTCGGTGTGTTGTCGGTGTGTGTGTGTGTTGTCGGTGTGTGTGTGTGTGTTGTCGGTGTGTGTGTGTGTGTGTTGTCGGTGTGTGTGTGTGTGTTGTGTGTGTGTGTGTTGATGGTGTGTGTGTGTGTGTGTTGTCGGTGTGTGTGTGTGTGTGTTGTCGGTGTGTGTGTGTTGTCGGTGTTTGTGTGTGTGTGTTGTCGGTGGGTTGTCGGTGTGTGTGTGTGTTGTCCGTGTGTGTGTGTGTGTGTGTGTGTTTCGGTGTGTGTGTGTGTGTGTTGTGTGTGTGTGTGTGTTGTCGGTGTGTGTGTGTGTTGTTGGTGTGTGTGTGTGTGTTGTCGGTGTGTGTGTGTTGTCGGTGTGTGTGTGTTGTCGGTGTGTCTGTGTGTGTGTTGTCGGTTTGTGTGTGTGTGTGTGTGTGTTGTCGGTGTGTGTGTGTGTGTGTTGTCGGTGTGTGTGTGTGTGTGTGTTGTCGGTGTGTGTGTGTTGTGTGTGTGTGTTGTCGGTGTGTGTGTGTGTTGTCGGTGTGTGTGTGTGTGTGTGTGTGTGTTGTCGGTGTGTGTGTGTTGTCGGTGTGTGTGTGTGTGTGTGTTGTCTGTGTGTGTGTGTGTGTTGTCGATGTGTGTGAGTGTGTGTTGTCGGTCTGTGTGTGTGTGTTGTGTGTGTGTGTGTTGTCGGTCTGTGTGTGTGTGTGTTGTCGGTGTGTGTGTGTGTGTTGTCGGTGTGTGTGTGTGTGTGTGTGTGTTGTTGGTGTGTGTGTGTGTGTGTTGTGTGTGTGTGTGTTGTCGGTGTGTGTGTGCGTGTGTTGTCGGTGTGTGTGTGTTTGTTGTCGGTGTGTGTGTGTGTGTGTGTGTGTTGTCGGTGTGTGTGTGTGTGTTGTCGGTGTGTGTGTGTGTGTGTGTTGTCGGTGTGTGTGTGTGTGTTGTCGGTGTGTGTGTTGTCGGTGTGTGCGTGTGTGTGTTGTCGGTGTGTTGTCGGTGTGTGTGTGTGTGTGTTGTCGGTGTGTGTTTGTCTGTTGTCGGTGTGTGTGTGTTGTCGGTGTGTGTGTGTGTGTTGTGTGTGTGTGTATTGATGGTGTGTGTGTGTGTGTGTTGTCGGTGTGTGTGTGTGTGTGTGTTGTCGGTGTGTGTGTGTTGTCGGTGTTTGTGTGTGTGTGTTGTCGGTGTGTTGTCGGTGTGTGTGTGTGTGTGTTGTCGGTGTGTGTGTGTGTGTTGTCGGTGTGTGTGTGTGTGTTGTCGGTGTGTGTGTTGTCGGTGTGTGTGTGTTGTGTGTGTGTGTGTTGTCGGTGTGTGTGTGTGTTGTCGGTGTGTGTGTGTGTGTGTGTGTGTTGTCGGTGTGTGTGTGTAGTCGGTGTGTGTGTGTGTGTGTTGTCGGTGTGTGTGTGTGTGTTGTCGATGTGTGTGAGTGTGTGTTGTCGGTGTGTGTGTGTGTGTGTTGTGTGTGTGTGTGTTGTCGGTGTGTGTGTGTGTGTGTTGTAGGTGTGTGTGTGTTGTCGGTGTGTGTGTGTGTGTTGTCGGTGTGTGTGTGTGTGTGTGTGTGTGTGTTGTCGTTGTGTGTGTGTAGTCGGTGTGTGTGTGTGTGTGTTGTCGGTGTGTGTGTGTGTGTGTGTTGTCGATGTGTGTGAGTGTGTGTTGTCGGTGTGTGTGTGTGTTGTGTGTGTGTGTGTTGTCGGTGTGTGTGTGTGTGTGTTGTCGGTGTGTGTGTGTGTGTGTTGTCGATGTGTGTCAGTGTGTGTTGTCGGTGTGTGTGTGTGTGTTGTGTGTGTGTGTGTTGTCGGTGTGTGTGTGTGTGTGTTGTCGGTGTGTGTGTGTGTGTTGTCGGTGTGTGTGTGTGTGTGTGTGTTGTCGGTGTGTGTGTGTGTGTGTGTGTTTGTTGTGTGTGTGTGTGTTGTCGGTGTGTGTGTGCGTGTGTTGTCGGTGTGTGTGTGTGTGTTGTCGGTGTGTGTGTGTGTGTGTGTTGTCGGTGTGTGTGTGTGTGTGTTGTCGGTGTGTGTGTGTTATCGGTGTGTGTGTGTTGTCGGTGTGTGTGTGTCTGTGTGTGTGTGTTGTCGGTGTGTGTCTGTGTGTGTTGTCGGTGTGTGTGTGTGTGTTGTCGGTGTGTGTGTTGTCGGTGTGTGCGTGTGTGTGTTGTCGGTGTGTTGTCGGTGTGTGTGTGTGTTGTCGGTGTGTGTGTGTGTGTTGTCGGTGTGTGTGTGTGTGTGTTGTCGGTGTGTGTGTGTTGTGTGTGTGTGTGTTGATGGTGTGTGTGTGTGTGTGTTGTCGGTGTGTGTGTGTGTGTGTGTTGTCGGTGTGTGTGTGTTGTCGGTGTTTGTGTGTGTGTGTTGTCGGTGGGTTGTCGGTGTGTGTGTGTGTTGTCGGTGTGTGTGTGTGTGTGTGTGTGTGTGTGTTGTCGGTGTGTGTGTGTTGTCGGTGTGTGTGTGTCTGTGTGTGTGTTGTCGGTTTGTGTGTGTGTGTGTGTTGTCGGTGTGTGTGTGTGTGTGTTGTCGGTGTGTGTGTGTGTGTGTGTGTTGTCGGTGTGTGTGTGTTGTGTGTGTGTGTTGTCGGTGTGTGTGTGTGTTGTCGGTGTGTGTGTGTGTGTGTGTGTGTGTGTGTGTGTGTGTTGTCGGTGTGTGTGTGTTGTCGGTGTGTGTGTGTGTGTGTGTTGTCTGTGTGTGTGTGTGTGTTGTCGATGTGTGTGAGTGTGTGTTGTCGGTCTGTGTGTGTGTGTTGTGTGTGTGTGTGTTGTCGGTCTGTGTGTGTGTGTGTTGTCGGTGTGTGTGTGTGTGTTGTCGGTGTGTGTGTGTGTGTGTGTGTGTTGTTGGTGTGTGTGTGTGTGTGTTGTGTGTGTGTGTGTTGTCGGTGTGTGTGTGCGTGTGTTGTCGGTGTGTGTGTGTTTGTTGTCGGTGTGTGTGTGTGTGTGTGTGTGTTGTCGGTGTGTGTGTGTGTGTTGTCGGTGTGTGTGTGTGTGTGTTGTCGGTGTGTGTGTGTTATCGGTGTGTGTGTGTTGTCGATGTGTGTGTGTGTGTGTGTGTTGTCGGTGTGTGTGTGTGTGTGTTGTCGGTGTGTGTGTGTGTGTTGTCGGTGTGTGTGTTGTCGGTGTGTGCGTGTGTGTGTTGTCGGTGTGTTGTCGGTGTGTGTGTGTGTGTGTTGTCGGTGTGTGTTTGTGTGTTGTCGGTGTGTGTGTGTTGTCGGTGTGTGTGTGTGTGTTGTGTGTGTGTGTATTGATGGTGTGTGTGTGTGTGTGTTGTCGGTGTGTGTGTGTGTGTGTGTTGTCGGTGTGTGTGTGTTGTCGGTGTTTGTGTGTGTGTGTTGTCGGTGTGTTGTCGGTGTGTGTGTGTGTGTGTTGTCGGTGTGTGTGTGTGTGTTGTCGGTGTGTGTGTGTGTTGTCGGTGTGTGTGTTGTCGGTGTGTGCGTGTGTGTGTTGTCGGTGTGTTGTCGGTGTGTGTGTGTGTGTGTTGTCGGTGTGTGTGTGTGTGTGTGTTGTCGGTGTGTGTGTGTTGTCGGTGTTTGTGTGTGTGTGTTGTCGGTGTGTTGTCGGTGTGTGTGTGTGTTGTCAGTGTGTGTGTGTGTGTGTTGTCGGTGTGTGTGTGTGTATGTGTTGTCGGTGTGTGTGTGTGTGTTGTCGGTGTGTGTGTGTGTGTGTGTGTGTTGTCGGTGTGTGTGTGTGTTGTCGGTGTGTGTGTGTTGTCGGTGTGTCTGTGTGTGTGTTGTCGGTTTGTGTGTGTGTGTGTTGTCGGTGTGTGTGTGTGTGTTGTCGGTGTGTGTGTGTGTTGTCGGTGTGTGTGTGTTGTGTGTGTGTGTGTTGTCGGTGTGTGTGTGTGTTGTCGGTGTGTGTGTGTGTGTGTGTGTTGTCGGTGTGTGTGTGTAGTCGGTGTGTGTGTGTGTGTGTGTTGTCGGTGTGTGTGTGTGTGTTGTCGATGTGTGTGAGTGTGTGTTGTCGGTGTGTGTGTGTGTGTGTTGTGTGTGTGTGTGTTGTCGGTGTGTGTGTGTGTGTGTTGTCGGTGTGTGTGTGTTGTCGGTGTGTGTGTGTGTGTGTGTGTGTTGTCGGTGTGTGTGTGTGTGTTGTCAGTGTGTGTGTGTGTGTGTGTGTGTGTTGTCGGTGTGTGTGTGTGTTGTCGGTGTGTGTGTGTGTTGTCGGTGTGTGTGTGTTGTGTGTGTGTGTGTTGTCGGTGTGTGTGTGTGTTGTCGGTGTGTGTGTGTGTGTGTGTGTGTGTTGTCAGTGTGTGTGTGTAGTCGGTGTGTGTGTGTGTGTTGTCGGTGTGTGTGTGTGTGTGTGTTGTCGATGTGTGTGAGTGTGTGTTGTCGGTGTGTGTGTGTGTGTTGTGTGTGTGTGTGTTGTTGGTGTGTGTGTGTGTGTGTTGTCGGTGTGTGTGTGTGTGTTGTCGGTGTGTGTGTGTGTGTGTGTGTGTTGTCGGTGTGTGTGTGTGTGTGTGTGTGTTTGTTGTGTGTGTGTGTGTGTTGTCGGTGTGTGTGTGCGTGTGTTGTCGGTGTGTGTGTGTGTGTTGTCGGTGTGTGTGTGTGTGTGTGTTGTCGGTGTGTGTGTGTGTGTGTTGTCGGTGTGTGTGTGTTATCGGTGTGTGTGTGTTGTCGGTGTGTGTGTGTCTGTGTGTGTGTGTTGTCGGTGTGTGTCTGTGTGTGTTGTCGGTGTGTGTGTGTGTGTTGTCGGTGTGTGTGTTGTCGGTGTGTGCGTGTGTGTGTTGTCGGTGTGTTGTCGGTGTGTGTGTGTGTTGTCGGTGTGTGTGTGTGTGTTGTCGGTGTGTGTGTGTGTGTGTTGTCGGTGTGTGTGTGTGTGTTGTGTGTGTGTGTGTTGATGGTGTGTGTGTGTGTGTGTTGTCGGTGTGTGTGTGTGTGTGTGTGTTGTCGGTGTGTGTGTGTTGTCGGTGTTTGTGTGTGTGTGTTGTCGGTGGGTTGTCGGTGTGTGTGTGTGTTGTCGGTGTGTGTGTGTGTGTGTTGTCGGTGTGTGTGTGTGTGTGTTGTCGGTGTGTGTGTGTTGTCGGTGAGTGTGTGTTGTTGGTGTGTGTGTGTGTGTTGTCGGTGTGTGTGTGTTGTCGGTGTGTGTGTGTTGTCGGTGCGTCTGTGTGTGTGTTGTCGGTTTGTGTGTGTGTGTGTGTGTTGTAGGTGTGTGTGTGTGTGTGTTGTCGGTGTGTGTGTGTGTGTGTGTTGTCGGTGTGTGTGTGTTGTGTGTGTGTGTGTTGTCGGTGTGTGTGTGTGTTGTCGGTGTGTGTGTGTGTGTGTGTGTGTTGTCGGTGTGTGTGTGTTGTCGGTGTGTGTGTGTGTGTGTGTTGTCGGTGTGTGTGTGTGTGTTGTCGATGTGTGTGAGTGTGTGTTGTCGGTCTGTGTGTGTTGTGTGTGTGTGTGTGTGTTGTGTGTGTGTGTGTTGTCGGTGTGTGTGTGCGTGTGTTGTCGGTGTGTGTGTGTTTGTTGTCGGTGTGTGTGTGTGTGTGTGTGTTGTCGGTGTGTGTGTGTGTGTTGTCGGTGTGTGTGTGTGTGTGTTGTCGGTGTGTGTGTGTTATCGGTGTGTGTGTGTTGTCGGTGTGTGTGTGTGTGTTGTGTGTGTGTGTATTGATGGTGTGTGTGTGTGTGTGTTGTCGGTGTGTGTGTGTGTGTGTTGTCGGTGTGTGTGTGTTGTCGGTGTTTGTGTGTGTGTGTTGTCGGTGTGTTGTCGGTGTGTGTGTGTGTGTGTTGTCGGTGTGTGTGTGTGTGTGTTGTCGGTGTGTGTGTGTGTTGTCGGTGTGTGTGTTGTCGGTGTGTGCGTGTGTGTGTTGTCGGTGTGTTGTCGGTGTGTGTGTGTGTGTGTTGTCGGTGTGTGTGTGTTTGTGTGTTGTCGGTGTGTGTGTGTTGTCGGTGTTTGTGTGTGTGTGTTGTCGGTGTGTTGTCGGTGTGTGTGTGTGTGTGTTGTCAGTGTGTGTGTGTGTGTGTTGTCGGTGTGTGTGTGTTTATGTGTTGTCGGTGTGTGTGTGTGTGTTGTCGGTGTGTGTGTGTGTGTGTGTGTGTTGTCGGTGTGTGTGTGTGTTGTCGGTGTGTGTGTGTTGTCGGTGTGTCTGTGTGTGTGTTGTCGGTTTGTGTGTGTGTGTGTTGTCGGTGTGTGTGTGTGTGTTGTCGATGTGTGTGAGTGTGTGTTGTCGGTGTGTGTGTGTGTGTGTTGTGTGTGTGTGTGTTGTCGGTGTGTGTGTGTGTGTGTTGTCGGTGTGTGTGTGTTGTCGGTGTGTGTGTGTGTGTTGTCGGTGTGTGTGTGTGTGTTGTCAGTGTGTGTGTGTGTGTGTGTGTGTTGTCGGTGTGTGTGTGTGTTGTCGGTGTGTGTGTGTGTTGTCGGTGTGTGTGTGTTGTGTGTGTGTGTGTTGTCGGTGTGTGTGTGTGTTGTCGGTGTGTGTGTGTGTGTGTGTGTGTTGTCGGTGTGTGTGTGTAGTCGGTGTGTGTGTGTGTGTGTTGTCGGTGTGTGTGTGTGTGTGTGTTGTCGATGTGTGTGAGTGTGTGTTGTCGGTGTGTGTGTGTGTGTTGTGTGTGTGTGTGTTGTCGGTGTGTGTGTGTGTGTGTTGTCGGTGTGTGTGTGTGTGTTGTCGGTGTGTGTGTGTGTGTGTGTGTTGTCGGTGTGTGTGTGTGTGTGTGTGTTTGTTGTGTGTGTGTGTTGTCGGTGTGTGTGTGTGTGTTGTCAGTGTGTGTGTGTGTGTGTGTGTGTTGTCGGTGTGTGTGTGTGTTGTCGGTGTGTGTGTGTGTTGTCGGTGTGTGTGTGTTGTGTGTGTGTGTGTTGTCGGTGTGTGTGTGTGTTGTCGGTGTGTGTGTGTGTGTGTGTGTGTGTTGTCGGTGTGTGTGTGTAGTCGGTGTGTGTGTGTGTGTGTTGTCGGTGTGTGTGTGTGTGTGTGTTGTCAGTGTGTGTGTGTGTGTGTGTGTGTGTGTTGTCGGTGTGTGTGTGTGTGTGTTGTCGGTGTGTGTGTGTTGTCGGTGTGTGTGTGTGTTGTTGGTGTGTGTGTGTGTGTTGTCGGTGTGTGTGTGTTGTCGGTGTGTCTGTGTGTGTGTTGTCGGTTTGTGTGTGTTGTGTGTGTGTGTGTGTGTTGTGTGTGTGTGTGTTGTCGGTGTGTGTGTGCGTGTGTTGTCGGTGTGTGTGTGTTTGTTGTCGGTGTGTGTGTGTGCGTGTGTGTGTTGTCGGTGTGTTGTCGGTGTGTGTGTGTGTGTGTTGTCGGTGTGTGTTTGTGTGTTGTCGGTGTGTGTGTGTTGTCGGTGTGTGTGTGTGTGTTGTGTGTGTGTGTATTGATGGTGTGTGTGTGTGTGTGTTGTCGGTGTGTGTGTGTGTGTGTGTGTTGTCGGTGTGTGTGTGTTGTCGGTGTTTGTGTGTGTGTGTTGTCGGTGTGTTGTCGGTGTGTGTGTGTGTGTGTTGTCGGTGTGTGTGTGTGTTGTCGGTGTGTGTGTTGTCGGTGTGTGCGTGTGTGTGTTGTCGGTGTGTTGTCGGTGTGTGTGTGTGTGTGTTGTCGGTGTGTGTGTTTGTGTGTTGTCGGTGTGTGTGTGTTGTCGGTGTTTGTGTGTGTGTGTTGTCGGTGTGTTGTCGGTGTGTGTGTGTGTGTGTTGTCAGTGTGTGTGTGTGTGTGTTGTCGGTGTGTGTGTGTTTATGTGTTGTCGGTGTGTGTGTGTGTGTTGTCGGTGTGTGTGTGTGTGTGTGTGTTGTCGGTGTGTGTGTGTTGTCGGTGTGTGTGTGTTGTCGGTGTGTCTGTGTGTGTGTTGTCGGTTTGTGTGTGTGTGTGTTGTCGGTGTGTGTGTGTGTGTTGTCGATGTGTGTGAGTGTGTGTTGTCGGTGTGTGTGTGTGTGTGTTGTGTGTGTGTGTGTTGTCGGTGTGTGTGTGTGTGTGTTGTCGGTGTGTGTGTGTTGTCGGTGTGTGTGTGTGTGTTGTCGGTGTGTGTGTGTGTGTTGTCAGTGTGTGTGTGTGTGTGTGTGTGTGTGTGTGTGTTGTCGGTGTGTGTGTGTGTTGTCGGTGTGTGTGTGTGTTGTCGGTGTGTGTGTGTTGTCGGTGTGTGTGTGTGTTGTCGGTGTGTGTGTGTGTTGTCGGTGTGTGTGTGTGTGTGTGTGTGTTGTCGGTGTGTGTGTGTAGTCGGTGTGTGTGTGTGTGTTGTCGGTGTGTGTGTGTGTGTGTGTTGTCGATTTGTGTGAGTGTGTGTTGTCGGTGTGTGTGTGTGTGTTGTGTGTGTGTGTGTTGTCGGTGTGTGTGTGTGTGTGTTGTCGGTGTGTGTGTGTGTGTTGTCGGTGTGTGTGTGTGTGTGTGTGTTGTCGGTGTGTGTGTGTGTGTGTGTGTTTGTTGTGTGTGTGTGTTGTCGGTGTGTGTGTGTGTGTTGTCAGTGTGTGTGTGTGTGTGTGTGTGTTGTCGGTGTGTGTGTGTGTTGTCGGTGTGTGTGTGTGTTGTCGGTGTGTGTGTGTTGTGTGTGTGTGTGTTGTCGGTGTGTGTGTGTGTTGTCGGTGTGTGTGTGTGTGTGTGTGTGTGTTGTCGGTGTGTGTGTGTAGTCGGTGTGTGTGTGTGTGTGTTGTCGGTGTGTGTGTGTGTGTGTGTTGTCGATGTGTGTGAGTGTGTGTTGTCGGTGTGTGTGTGTGTGTTGTGTGTGTGTGTGTTGTCGGTGTGTGTGTGTGTGTGTTGTCGGTGTGTGTGTGTGTGTTGTCGGTGTGTGTGTGTGTGTGTGTGTTGTCGGTGTGTGTGTGTGTGTGTGTGTTTGTTGTGTGTGTGTGTGTTGTCGGTGTGTGTGTGTGTGTGTTGTCGGTGTGTGTGTGTGTGTTGTCGGTGTGTGTGTGTGTGTGTGTTGTCGGTGTGTGTGTGTGTGTGTTGTCGGTGTGTGTGTGTTGTCGGTGTGTGTGTGTGTGTTGTCGGTGTGTGTGTGTGTGTGTGTTGTCGGTGTGTGTCTGTGTGTGTTGTCGGTGTGTGTGTGTGTGTTGTCGGTGTGTGTGTTGTCGGTGTGTGCGTGTGTGTGTTGTCGGTGTGTTGTCGGTGTGTGTGTGTGTTGTCGGTGTGTGTGTGTGTGTTGTCGGTGTGTGTGTGTGTGTGTTGTCGGTGTGTGTGTGTGTGTTGTGTGTGTGTGTGTTGATGGTGTGTGTGTGTGTGTGTTGTCGGTGTGTGTGTGTTGTCGGTGTTTGTGTGTGTGTGTTGTCGGTGGGTTGTCGGTGTGTGTGTGTGTTGTCGGTGTGTGTGTGTGTGTGTTGTCGGTGTGTGTGTGTGTGTGTTGTCGGTGTGTGTGTGTTGTCGGTGTGTGTGTGTGTTGTTGGTGTGTGTGTGTGTGTTGTCGGTGTGTGTGTGTTGTCGGTGTGTGTGTGTTGTCGGTGTGTCTGTGTGTGTGTTGTCGGTTTGTGTGTGTGTGTGTGTGTTGTCGGTGTGTGTGTGTGTGTGTTGTCGGTGTGTGTGTGTGTGTGTGTTGTCGGTGTGTGTGTGTTGTGTGTGTGTGTGTTGTCGGTGTGTGTGTGTGTTGTCGGTGTGTGTGTGTGTGTGTGTGGTGTGTGTGTGTTGTCGGTGTGTGTGTGTTGTCGGTGTGTGTGTGTGTGTGTGTTGTCGGTGTGTGTGTGTGTGTTGTCGATGTGTGTGAGTGTGTGTTGTCGGTCTGTGTGTGTTGTGTGTGTGTGTGTGTGTTGTGTGTGTGTGTGTTGTCGGTGTGTGTGTGCGTGTGTTGTCGGTGTGTGTGTGTTTGTTGTCGGTGTGTGTGTGTGTGTGTGTGTGTGTGTTGTCGGTGTGTGTGTGTGTGTTGTCGGTGTGTGTGTGTGTGTGTTGTCGGTGTGTGTGTGTTATCGGTGTGTGTGTGTTGTCGATGTGTGTGTGTGTGTGTGTGTTGTCGGTGTGTGTGTGTTGTCGGTGTGTGTGTGTGTGTGTGTTGTCGGTGTGTGTGTGTGTGTTGTCGATGTGTGTGAGTGTGTGTTGTCGGTCTGTGTGTGTTGTGTGTGTGTGTGTGTGTTGTGTGTGTGTGTGTTGTCGGTGTGTGTGTGCGTGTGTTGTCGGTGTGTGTGTGTTTGTTGTCGGTGTGTGTGTGTGCGTGTGTGTGTTGTCGGTGTGTTGTCGGTGTGTGTGTGTGTGTGTTGTCGGTGTGTGTTTGTGTGTTGTCGGTGTGTGTGTGTTGTCGGTGTGTGTGTGTGTGTTGTGTGTGTGTGTATTGATGGTGTGTGTGTGTGTGTGTTGTCGGTGTGTGTGTGTGTGTGTGTTGTCGGTGTGTGTGTGTTGTCGGTGTTTGTGTGTGTGTGTTGTCGGTGTGTTGTCGGTGTGTGTGTGTGTGTGTTGTCGGTGTGTGTGTGTGTGTGTTGTCGGTGTGTGTGTGTGTTGTCGGTGTGTGTGTTGTCGGTGTGTGCGTGTGTGTGTTGTCGGTGTGTTGTCGGTGTGTGTGTGTGTGTGTTGTCGGTGTGTGTGTGTGTGTGTGTTGTCGGTGTGTGTGTGTTGTCGGTGTTTGTGTGTGTGTGTTGTCGGTGTGTTGTCGGTGTGTGTGTGTGTGTGTTGTCAGTGTGTGTGTGTGTGTGTGTTGTCGGTGTGTGTGTGTTTATGTGTTGTCGGTGTGTGTGTGTGTGTTGTCGGTGTGTGTGTGTGTGTGTGTGTGTTGTCGGTGTGTGTGTGTGTTGTCGGTGTGTGTGTGTTGTCGGTGTGTCTGTGTGTGTGTTGTCGGTTTGTGTGTGTGTGTGTTGTCGGTGTGTGTGTGTGTGTTGTCGATGTGTGTGAGTGTGTGTTGTCGGTGTGTGTGTGTGTGTGTTGTGTGTGTGTGTGTTGTCGGTGTGTGTGTGTGTGTGTTGTCGATGTGTGTGTGTTGTCGGTGTGTGTGTGTGTGTTGTCGGTGTGTGTGTTGTCAGTGTGTGTGTGTGTGTGTGTGTGTTGTCGGTGTGTGTGTGTGTTGTCGGTGTGTGTGTGTGTTGTCGGTGTGTGTGTGTTGTGTGTGTGTGTGTTGTCGGTGTGTGTGTGTGTTGTCGGTGTGTGTGTGTGTGTGTGTGTGTTGTCGGTGTGTGTGTGTAGTCGGTGTGTGTGTGTGTGTGTTGTCGGTGTGTGTGTGTGTGTTGTCGATGTGTGTGAGTGTGTGTTGTCGGTGTGTGTGTGTGTGTTGTGTGTGTGTGTGTTGTCGGTGTGTGTGTGTGTGTGTTGTCGGTGTGTGTGTGTGTGTTGTCGGTGTGTGTGTGTGTGTGTGTGTTGTCGGTGTGTGTGTGTGTGTGTGTGTTTGTTGTGTGTGTGTGTGTTGTCGGTGTGTGTGTGCGTGTGTTGTCGGTGTGTGTGTGTGTGTTGTCGGTGTGTGTGTGTGTGTGTGTGTGTTGTCGGTGTGTGTGTGTGTGTGTTGTCGGTGTGTGTGTGTTATCGGTGTGTGTGTGTTGTCGGTGTGTGTGTGTCTGTGTGTGTGTGTTGTCGGTGTGTGTCTGTGTGTGTTGTCGGTGTGTGTGTGTGTGTTGTCGGTGTGTGTGTTGTCGGTGTGTGCGTGTGTGTGTTGTCGGTGTGTTGTCGGTGTGTGTGTGTGTTGTCGGTGTGTGTGTGTGTGTTGTCGGTGTGTGTGTGTGTTGTCGGTGTGTGTGTGTGTGTTGTGTGTGTGTGTGTTGATGGTGTGTGTGTGTGTGTGTTGTCGGTGTGTGTGTGTGTGTGTGTTGTCGGTGTGTGTGTGTTGTCGGTGTTTGTGTGTGTGTGTTGTCGGTGGGTTGTCGGTGTGTGTGTGTGTTGTCGGTGTGTGTGTGTGTGTGTGTGTGTTGTCGGTGTGTGTGTGTGTGTGTTGTCGGTGTGTGTGTGTTGTCGGTGTGTGTGTGTGTTGTTGGTGTGTGTGTGTGTGTTGTCGGTGTGTGTGTGTTGTCGGTGTGTGTGTGTTGTCGGTGTGTCTGTGTGTGTGTTGTCGGTTTGTGTGTGTGTGTGTGTGTTGTCGGTGTGTGTGTGTGTGTGTTGTCGGTGTGTGTGTGTGTGTGTGTTGTCGGTGTGTGTGTGTTGTGTGTGTGTGTTGTCGGTGTGTGTGTGTGTTGTCGGTGTGTGTGTGTGTGTGTGTGTGTGTGTGTGTTGTCGGTGTGTGTGTGTTGTCGGTGTGTGTGTGTGTGTGTGTTGTCGGTGTGTGTGTGTGTGTTGTCGATGTGTGTGAGTGTGTGTTGTCGGTCTGTGTGTGTGTGTTGTGTGTGTGTGTGTTGTCGGTCTGTGTGTGTGTGTGTTGTCGGTGTGTGTGTGTTGTCGGTGTGTGTGTGTGTGTGTGTGTGTTGTTGGTGTGTGTGTGTGTGTGTTGTGTGTGTGTGTGTTGTTGGTGTGTGTGTGCGTGTGTTGTCGGTGTGTGTGTGTTTGTTGTCGGTGTGTGTGTGTGTGTGTGTGTGTGTTGTCGGTGTGTGTGTGTGTGTTGTCGGTGTGTGTGTGTGTGTGTTGTCGGTGTGTGTGTGTTATCGGTGTGTGTGTGTTGTCGATGTGTGTGTGTGTGTGTTGTCGGTGTGTGTGTGTGTGTGTGTTGTCGGTGTGTGTGTGTGTGTTGTCGGTGTGTGTGTTGTCGGTGTGTGCGTGTGTGTGTTGTCGGTGTGTTGTCGGTGTGTGTGTGTGTGTGTTGTCGGTGTGTGTTTGTGTGTTGTCGGTGTGTGTGTGTTGTCGGTGTGTGTGTGTGTGTTGTGTGTGTGTGTATTGATGGTGTGTCTGTGTGTGTGTTGTCGGTGTGTGTGTGTGTGTGTGTTGTCGGTGTGTGTGTGTTGTCGGTGTTTGTGTGTGTGTGTTGTCGGTGTGTTGTCGGTGTGTGTGTGTGTGTGTTGTCGGTGTGTGTGTGTGTGTGTGTTGTCGGTGTGTGTGTGTGTTGTCGGTGTGTGTGTTGTCGGTGTGTGCGTGTGTGTGTTGTCGGTGTGTTGTCGGTGTGTGTGTGTCTGTGTTGTCGGTGTGTGTGTGTGTGTGTGTTGTCGGTGTGTGTGTGTTGTCGGTGTTTGTGTGTGTGTGTTGTCGGTGTGTTGTCGGTGTGTGTGTGTGTGTGTTGTCAGTGTGTGTGTGTGTGTGTTGTCGGTGTGTGTGTGTTTATGTGTTGTCGGTGTGTGTGTGTGTGTTGTCGGTGTGTGTGTGTGTGTGTGTGTTGTCGGTGTGTGTGTGTGTTGTCGGTGTGTGTGTGTTGTCGGTGTGTCTGTGTGTGTGTTGTCGGTGTGTCTGTGTGTGTTGTCGGTGTGTGTGTGTGTTGTCGGTGTGTGTGTGTTGTGTGTGTGTGTGTTGTCGGTGTGTGTGTGTGTTGTCGGTGTGTGTGTGTGTGTGTGTGTTGTCGGTGTGTGTGTGTAGTCGGTGTGTGTGTGTGTGTGTTGTCGGTGTGTGTGTGTGTGTTGTCGATGTGTGTGAGTGTGTGTTGTCGGTGTGTGTGTGTGTGTGTTGTGTGTGTGTGTGTTGTCGGTGTGTGTGTGTGTGTGTTGTCGGTGTGTGTGTGTTGTCGGTGTGTGTGTGTGTGTGTGTTGTCGGTGTGTGTGTGTGTGTTGTCAGTGTGTGTGTGTGTGTGTGTGTGTTGTCGGTGTGTGTGTGTGTTGTCGGTGTGTGTGTGTGTTGTCGGTGTGTGTGTGTTGTGTGTGTGTGTGTTGTCGGTGTGTGTGTGTGTTGTCGGTGTGTGTGTGTGTGTGTGTGTGTGTGTTGTCGGTGTGTGTGTGTAGTCGGTGTGTGTGTGTGTGTGTTGTCGGTGTGTGTGTGTGTGTGTGTTGTCGATGTGTGTGAGTGTGTGTTGTCGGTGTGTGTGTGTGTGTTGTGTGTGTGTGTGTTGTCGGTGTGTGTGTGTGTGTGTTGTCGGTGTGTGTGTGTGTGTTGTCGGTGTGTGTGTGTGTGTGTGTGTTGTCGGTGTGTGTGTGTGTGTGTGTGTTTGTTGTGTGTGTGTGTGTTGTCGGTGTGTGTGTGCGTGTGTTGTCGGTGTGTGTGTGTGTGTTGTCGGTGTGTGTGTGTGTGTGTGTTGTCGGTGTGTGTGTGTGTGTTGTCGGTGTGTGTGTGTTATCGGTGTGTGTGTGTTGTCGGTGTGTGTGTGTCTGTGTGTGTGTGTTGTCGGTGTGTGTCTGTGTGTGTTGTCGGTGTGTGTGTGTGTGTTGTCGGTGTGTGTGTTGTCGGTGTGTGCGTGTGTGTGTTGTCGGTGTGTTGTCGGTGTGTGTGTGTGTTGTCGGTGTGTGTGTGTTGTCGGTGTGTGTGTGTGTGTGTTGTCGGTGTTTGTGTGTGTGTTGTGTGTGTGTGTGTTGATGGTGTGTGTGTGTGTGTGTTGTCGGTGTGTGTGTGTGTGTGTGTGTTGTCGGTGTGTGTGTGTTGTCGGTGTTTGTGTGTGTGTGTTGTCGGTGGGTGGTCGGTGTGTGTGTGTGTTGTCGGTGTGTGTGTGTGTGTTGTCGGTGTGTGTGTGTGTGTGTTGTCGGTGTGTGTGTGTTGTCGGTGTGTGTGTGTGTTGTTGGTGTGTGTGTGTGTGTTGTCGGTGTGTGTGTGTTGTCGGTGTGTGTGTGTTGTCGGTGTGTCTGTGTGTGTGTTGTCGGTTTGTGTGTGTGTGTGTGTGTTGTCGGTGTGTGTGTGTGTGTGTTGTCGGTGTGTGTGTGTGTGTGTGTTGTCGGTGTGTGTGTGTTGTGTGTGTGTGTGTTGTCGGTGTGTGTGTGTGTTGTCGGTGTGTGTGTGTGTGTGTGTGTGTGTTGTCGGTGTGTGTGTGTTGTCGGTGTGTGTGTGTGTGTTGTCGGTGTGTGTGTGTGTGTTGTCGATGTGTGTGAGTGTGTGTTGTCGGTCTGTGTGTGTTGTGTGTGTGTGTGTGTGTTGTGTGTGTGTGTGTTGTCGGTGTGTGTGTGCGTGTGTTGTCGGTGTGTGTGTGTTTGTTGTCGGTGTGTGTGTGTGTGTGTGTGTGTGTTGTCGGTGTGTGTGTGTGTGTTGTCGGTGTGTGTGTGTGTGTGTTGTCGGTGTGTGTGTGTTATCGGTGTGTGTGTGTTATCGGTGTGTGTGTGTTGTCGATGTGTGTGTGTGTGTGTGTGTGTGTGTGTTGTCGGTGTGTGTGTGTTGTCGGTGTGTGTGTGTGTGTGTGTTGTCGGTGTGTGTGTGCGTGTGTTGTCGGTGTGTGTGTGTTTGTTGTCGGTGTGTGTGTGTGCGTGTGTGTGTTGTCGGTGTGTTGTCGGTGTGTGTGTGTGTGTGTTGTCGGTGTGTGTTTGTGTGTTGTCGGTGTGTGTGTGTTGTCGGTGTGTGTGTGTGTGTTGTGTGTGTGTGTATTGATGGTGTGTGTGTGTGTGTGTTGTCGGTGTGTGTGTGTGTGTGTGTTGTCGGTGTGTGTGTGTTGTCGGTGTTTGTGTGTGTGTGTTGTCGGTGTGTTGTCGGTGTGTGTGTGTGTGTGTTGTCGGTGTGTGTGTGTGTGTGTTGTCGGTGTGTGTGTGCGTTGTCGGTGTGTGTGTTGTCGGTGTGTGCGTGTGTGTGTTGTCGGTGTGTTGTCGGTGTGTGTGTGTGTGTGTTGTCGGTGTGTGTGTGTGTGTGTGTGTTGTCGGTGTGTGTGTGTTGTCGGTGTTTGTGTGTGTGTGTTGTCGGTGTTTTGTCGGTGTGTGTGTGTGTTGTCAGTGTGTGTGTGTGTGTGTTGTCGGTGTGTGTGTGTTTATGTGTTGTCGGTGTGTGTGTGTGTGTTGTCGGTGTGTGTGTGTGTGTGTTGTCGGTGTGTGTGTGTGTTGTCGGTGTGTGTGTGTTGTCGGTGTGTCTGTGTGTGTGTTGTCGGTTTGTGTGTGTGTGTGCTGTCGGTGTGTGTGTGTGTGTTGTCGGTGTGTGTGTGTGTTGTCGGTGTGTGTGTGTTGTGTGTGTGTGTGTTGTCGGTGTGTGTGTGTGTTGTCGGTGTGTGTGTGTGTGTGTGTTGTCGGTGTGTGTGTGTAGTCGGTGTGTGTGTGTGTGTGTTGTCGGTGTGTGTGTGTGTGTGTGTTGTCGGTGTGTGTGTGTGTTGTCGGTGTGTGTGTGTTGTCGGTGTGTCTGTGTGTGTGTTGTCGGTTTGTGTGTGTGTGTGTTGTCGGTGTGTGTGCGTGTGTTGTCGGTGTGTGTGTGTGTTGTCGGTGTGTGTGTGTTTTGTGTGTGTGTGTTGTCGGTGTGTGTGTGTGTTGTCGGTGTGTGTGTGTGTGTGTGTTGTCGGTGTGTGTGTGTAGTCGGTGTGTGTGTGTGTGTGTTGTCGGTGTGTGTGTGTGTGTTGTCGATGTGTGTGAGTGTGTGTTGTCGGTGTGTGTGTGTGTGTGTTGTGTGTGTGTGTGTTGTCGGTGTGTGTGTGTGTGTGTTGTCGGTGTGTGTGTGTTGTCGGTGTGTGTGTGTGTGTGTGTGTTGTCGGTGTGTGTGTGTGTGTTGTCAGTGTGTGTGTGTGTGTGTGTGTGTGTGTTGTCGGTGTGTGTGTGTGTGTTGTCGATGTGTGAGAGTGTGTGTTGTCGGTCTGTGTGTGTTGTGTGTGTGTGTGTGTGTTGTGTGTGTGTGTGTTGTCGGTGTGTGTGTGCGTGTGTTGTCGGTGTGTGTGTGTTTGTTGTCGGTGTGTGTGTGTGCGTGTGTGTGTTGTCGGTGTGTTGTCGGTGTGTGTGTGTGTGTGTTGTCGGTGTGTGTTTGTGTGTTGTCGGTGTGTGTGTGTTGTCGGTGTGTGTGTGTGTGTTGTGTGTGTGTGTATTGATGGTGTGTGTGTGTGTGTGTTGTCGGTGTGTGTGTGTGTGTGTGTTGTCGGTGTATGTGTGTTGTCGGTGTTTGTGTGTGTGTGTTGTCGGTGTGTTGTCGGTGTGTGTGTGTGTGTGTTGTCGGTGTGTGTGTGTGTGTGTTGTCGGTGTGTGTGTGTGTTGTCGGTGTGTGTGTTGTCGGTGTGTGCGTGTGTGTGTTGTCGGTGTGTTGTCGGTGTGTGTGTGTGTGTGTTGTCGGTGTGTGTGTGTGTGTGTGTTGTCGGTGTGTGTGTGTTGTCGGTGTTTGTGTGTGTGTGTTGTCGGTGTGTTGTCGGTGTGTGTGTGTGTGTGTTGTCAGTGTGTGTGTGTGTGTGTTGTCGGTGTGTGTGTGTTTATGTGTTGTCGGTGTGTGTGTGTGTGTTGTCGGTGTGTGTGTGTGTGTGTTGTCGGTGTGTGTGTGTGTTGTCGGTGTGTGTGTGTTGTCGGTGTGTCTGTGTGTGTGTTGTCGGTTTGTGTGTGTGTGTGTTGTCGGTGTGTGTGTGTGTGTTGTCGGTGTGTGTGTCTGTTGTCGGTGTGTGTGTGTTGTGTGTGTGTGTGTTGTCGGTGTGTGTGTGTGTTGTCGGTGTGTGTGTGTGTGTGTGTGTTGTCGGTGTGTGTGTGTAGTCGGTGTGTGTGTGTGTGTGTTGTCGGTGTGTGTGTGTGTGTTGTCGATGTGTGTGAGTGTGTGTTGTCGGTGTGTGTGTGTGTGTGTTGTGTGTGTGTGTGTTGTCGGTGTGTGTGTGTGTGTGTGTTGTCGGTGTGTGTGTGTGTGTTGTCGATGTGTGTGAGTGTGTGTTGTCGGTCTGTGTGTGTTGTGTGTGTGTGTGTGTGTTGTGTGTGTGTGTGTTGTCGGTGTGTGTGTGCGTGTGTTGTCGGTGTGTGTGTGTTTGTTGTCGGTGTGTGTGTGTGCGTGTGTGTGTTGTCGGTGTGTTGTCGGTGTGTGTGTGTGTGTGTTGTCGGTGTGTGTTTGTGTGTTGTCGGTGTGTGTGTGTTGTCGGTGTGTGTGTGTGTGTGTTGTCGGTGTGTGTGTGTGTGTTGTTGATGTGTGTGAGTGTGTGTTGTCGGTGTGTGTGTGTGTGTGTTGTGTGTGTGTGTGTTGTCGGTGTGTGTGTGTGTGTGTTGTCGTTGTGTGTGTGTTGTCGGTGTGTGTGTGTGTGTGTGTGTTGTCGGTGTGTGTGTGTGTGTGTTGTCAGTGTGTGTGTGTGTGTGTGTGTGTTGTCGGTGTGTGTGTGTGTTGTCGGTGTGTGTGTGTGTTGTCGGTGTGTGTGTGTTGTGTGTGTGTGTGTTGTCGGTGTGTGTGTGTGTTGTCGGTGTGTGTGTGTGTGTGTGTGTTGTCGGTGTGTGTGTGTAGTCGGTGTGTGTGTGTGTGTGTTGTCGGTGTGTGTGTGTGTTGTCGATGTGTGTGAGTGTGTGTTGTCGGTGTGTGTGTGTGTGTTGTGTGTGTGTGTGTTGTCGGTGTGTGTGTGCGTGTGTTGTCGGTGTGTGTGTGTGTGTTGTCGGTGTGTGTGTGTGTGTGTGTTGTCGGTGTGTGTGTGTGTGTGTTGTCGGTGTGTGTGTGTTATCGGTGTGTGTGTGTTGTCGGTGTGTGTGTGTCTGTGTGTGTGTGTTGTCGGTGTGTGTCTGTGTGTGTTGTCGGTGTGTGTGTGTGTGTTGTCGGTGTGTGTGTTGTCGGTGTGTGCGTGTGTGTGTTGTCGGTGTGTGTGTGTGTGTTTGTGTGTTGTCGGTGTGTGTGTGTGTTGTCGGTGTGTGTGTGTGTTGTCGGTGTGTGTGTGTTGTGTGTGTGTGTGTTGTCGGTGTGTGTGTGTGTTGTCGGTGTGTGTGTGTGTGTGTGTGTTGTCGGTGTGTGTGTGTAGTCGGTGTGTGTGTGTGTGTGTTGTCGGTGTGTGTGTGTGTTGTCGATGTGTGTGAGTGTGTGTTGTCGGTGTGTGTGTGTGTGTTGTGTGTGTGTGTGTTGTCGGTGTGTGTGTGCGTGTGTTGTCGGTGTGTGTGTGTGTGTTGTCGGTGTGTGTGTGTGTGTGTGTTGTCGGTGTGTGTGTGTGTGTGTTGTCGGTGTGTGTGTGTTATCGGTGTGTGTGTGTTGTCGGTGTGTGTGTGTCTGTGTGTGTGTGTTGTCGGTGTGTGTCTGTGTGTGTTGTCGGTGTGTGTGTGTGTGTTGTCGGTGTGTGTGTTGTCGGTGTGTGCGTGTGTGTGTTGTCGGTGTGTTGTCGGTGTGTGTGTGTGTTGTCGGTGTGTGTGTGTGTGTTGTCGGTGTGTGTGTGTGTGTGTGTTGTCGGTGTGTGTGTGTGTGTTGTGTGTGTGTGTGTTGATGGTGTGTGTGTGTGTGTGTTGTCGGTGTGTGTGTGTTGTCGGTGTGTGTGTGTTGTCGGTGTTTGTGTGTGTGTGTTGTCGGTGGGTTGTCGGTGTGTGTGTGTGTTGTCGGTGTGTGTGTGTGTGTGTTGTCGGTGTGTGTGTGTGTGTGTTGTCGGTGTGTGTGTGTTGTCGGTGTGTGTGTGTGTTGTTGGTGTGTGTGTGTGTTGTCGGTGTGTGTGTTGTCGGTGTGTGTGTGTTGTCGGTGTGTCTGTGTGTGTGTTGTCGGTTTGTGTGTGTGTGTGTGTGTTGTCGGTGTGTGTGTGTGTGTGTTGTCGGTGTGTGTGTGTGTGTGTGTTGTCGGTGTGTGTGTGTTGTGTGTGTGTGTGTTGTCGGTGTGTGTGTGTGTTGTCGGTGTGTGTGTGTGTGTGTGTGTGTGTGTGTGTTGTCGGTGTGTGTGTGTTGTCGGTGTGTGTGTGTGTGTGTGTTGTCGGTGTGTGTGTGTGTGTTGTCGATGTGTGTGAGTGTGTGTTGTCGGTCTGTGTGTGTTGTGTGTGTGTGTGTGTGTTGTGTGTGTGTGTGTGTTGTCGGTGTGTGTGTGCGTGTGTTGTCGGTGTGTGTGTGTTTGTTGTCGGTGTGTGTGTGTGTGTGTGTGTGTGTGTGTTGTCGGTGTGTGTGTGTGTGTTGTCGGTGTGTGTGTGTGTGTGTTGTCGGTGTGTGTGTGTTATCGGTGTGTGTGTGTTGTTGATGTGTGTGTGTGTGTGTGTGTGTGTGTGTTGTCGGTGTGTGTGTGTTGTCGGTGTGTGTGTGTGTGTGTGTTGTCGGTGTGTGTGTGTGTGTTGTCGATGTGTGTGAGTGTGTGTTGTCGGTCTGTGTGTGTTGTGTGTGTGTGTGTGTGTTGTGTGTGTGTGTGTTGTCGGTGTGTGTGTGCGTGTGTTGTCGGTGTGTGTGTGTTTGTTGTCGGTGTGTGTGTGTGCGTGTGTGTGTTGTCGGTGTGTTGTCGGTGTGTGTGTGTGTGTGTTGTCGGTGTGTGTGTGTTTGTGTGTTGTCGGTGTGTGTGTGTTGTCGGTGTTTGTGTGTGTGTGTTGTCGGTGTGTTGTCGGTGTGTGTGTGTGTGTGTTGTCAGTGTGTGTGTGTGTGTGTTGTCAGTGTGTGTGTGTTTATGTGTTGTCGTTGTGTGTGTGTGTGTTGTCGGTGTGTGTGTGTGTGTGTGTGTTGTCGGTGTGTGTGTGTGTTGTCGGTGTGTGTGTGTTGTCGGTGTGTCTGTGTGTGTGTTGTCGGTTTGTGTGTGTGTGTGTTGTCGGTGTGTGTGTGTGTGTTGTCGATGTGTGTGAGTGTGTGTTGTCGGTGTGTGTGTGTGTGTGTTGTGTGTGTGTGTGTTGTCGGTGTGTGTGTGTGTGTGTTGTCGGTGTGTGTGTGTTGTCGGTGTGTGTGTGTGTGTTGTCGGTGTGTGTGTGTGTGTTGTCAGTGTGTGTGTGTGTGTGTGTGTGTTGTCGGTGTGTGTGTGTGTTGTCGGTGTGTGTGTGTGTTGTCGGTGTGTGTGTGTTGTGTGTGTGTGTGTTGTCGGTGTGTGTGTGTGTTGTCGGTGTGTGTGTGTGTGTGTGTGTGTTGTCGGTGTGTGTGTGTAGTTGGTGTGTGTGTGTGTGTGTTGTCGGTGTGTGTGTGTGTGTGTGTTGTCGATGTGTGTGAGTGTGTGTTGTCGGTGTGTGTGTGTGTGTTGTGTGTGTGTGTGTTGTCGGTGTGTGTGTGTGTGTGTTGTCGGTGTGTGTGTGTGTGTTGTCGGTGTGTGTGTGTGTGTTTGTTGTGTGTGTGTGTTGTCGGTGTGTGTGTGTGTGTTGTCAGTGTGTGTGTGTGTGTGTGTGTGTTGTCGGTGTGTGTGTGTGTTGTCGGTGTGTGTGTGTGTTGTCGGTGTGTGTGTGTTGTGTGTGTGTGTGTTGTCGGTGTGTGTGTGTGTTGTCGGTGTGTGTGTGTGTGTGTGTGTGTGTTGTCGGTGTGTGTGTGTAGTCGGTGTGTGTGTGTGTGTGTTGTCGGTGTGTGTGTGTGTGTGTGTTGTCGATGTGTGTGAGTGTGTGTTGTCGGTGTGTGTGTGTGTGTTGTGTGTGTGTGTGTTGTCGGTGTGTGTGTGTGTGTGTTGTCGGTGTGTGTGTGTTGTCGGTGTGTGTGTGTGTGTGTGTGTTGTCGGTGTGTGTGTGTGTGTGTGTGTTTGTTGTGTGTGTGTGTGTTGTCGGTGTGTGTGTGTGTGTGTTGTCGGTGTGTGTGTGTGTGTTGTCGGTGTGTGTGTGTTGTCGGTGTGTGTGTGTGTTGTTGGTGTGTGTGTGTGTTGTCGGTGTGTGTGTGTTGTCGGTGTGTGTGTGTTGTCGGTGTGTCTGTGTGTGTGTTGTCGGTTTGTGTGTGTGTGTGTGTGTTGTCGGTGTGTGTGTGTGTGTGTTGTCGGTGTGTGTGTGTGTGTGTGTGTGTTGTCGGTGTGTGTGTGTTGTGTGTGTGTGTGTTGTCGGTGTGTGTGTGTGTTGTCGGTGTGTGTGTGTGTGTTGTGTGTGTGTGTGTTGATGGTGTGTGTGTGTGTGTGTTGTCGGTGTGTGTGTGTGTGTGTGTGTTGTCGGTGTGTGTGTGTTGTCGGTGTTTGTGTGTGTGTGTTGTCGGTGGGTTGTCGGTGTGTGTGTGTGTTGTCGGTGTGTGTGTGTGTGTGTTGTCGGTGTGTGTGTGTGTGTGTTGTCGGTGTGTGTGTGTTGTCGGTGTGTGTGTGTGTTGTTGGTGTGTGTGTGTGTGTTGTCGGTGTGTGTGTGTTGTCGGTGTGTGTGTGTTGTCGGTGTGTCTGTGTGTGTGTTGTCGGTTTGTGTGTGTGTGTGTGTGTTGTCGGTGTGTGTGTGTGTGTGTTGTCGGTGTGTGTGTGTGTGTGTGTTGTCGGTGTGTGTGTGTTGTGTGTGTGTGTGTTGTCGGTGTGTGTGTGTGTTGTCGGTGTGTGTGTGTGTGTGTGTGTGTGTTGTCGGTGTGTGTGTGTTGTCGGTGTGTGTGTGTGTGTTGTCGGTGTGTGTGTGTGTGTTGTCGATGTGTGTGAGTGTGTGTTGTCGGTCTGTGTGTGTTGTGTGTGTGTGTGTGTGTTGTGTGTGTGTGTGTTGTCGGTGTGTGTGTGCGTGTGTTGTCGGTGTGTGTGTGTTTGTTGTCGGTGTGTGTGTGTGTGTGTGTGTGTGTTGTCGGTGTGTGTGTGTGTGTTGTCGGTGTGTGTGTGTGTGTGTTGTCGGTGTGTGTGTGTTATCGGTGTGTGTGTGTTATCGGTGTGTGTGTGTTGTCGATGTGTGTGTGTGTGTGTGTGTGTGTGTGTTGTCGGTGTGTGTGTGTTGTCGGTGTGTGTGTGTGTGTGTGTTGTCGGTGTGTGTGTGTGTGTTGTCGATGTGTGTGAGTTTGTGTTGTCGGTCTGTGTGTGTTGTGTGTGTGTGTGTGTGTGTTGTGTGTGTGTGTGTTGTCGGTGTGTGTGTGCGTGTGTTGTCGGTGTGTGTGTGTTTGTTGTCGGTGTGTGTGTGTGCGTGTGTGTGTTGTCGGTGTGTTGTCGGTGTGTGTGTGTGTGTGTTGTCGGTGTGTGTTTGTGTGTTGTCGGTGTGTGTGTGTTGTCGGTGTGTGTGTGTGTGTTGTGTGTGTGTGTATTGATGGTGTGTGTGTGTGTGTGTTGTCGGTGTGTGTGTGTGTGTGTGTTGTCGGTGTGTGTGTGTTGTCGGTGTTTGTGTGTGTGTGTTGTCGGTGTGTTGTCGGTGTGTGTGTGTGTGTGTTGTCGGTGTGTGTGTGTGTGTTGTCGGTGTGTGTGTGCGTTGTCGGTGTGTGTGTTGTCGGTGTGTGCGTGTGTGTGTTGTCGGTGTGTTGTCGGTGTGTGTGTGTGTGTGTTGTCGGTGTGTGTGTGTGTGTGTGTGTTGTCGGTGTGTGTGTGTTGTCGGTGTTTGTGTGTGTGTGTTGTCGGTGTTTTGTCGGTGTGTGTGTGTGTTGTCAGTGTGTGTGTGTGTGTGTTGTCGGTGTGTGTGTGTTTATGTGTTGTCGGTGTGTGTGTGTGTGTTGTCGGTGTGTGTGTGTGTGTGTGTGTTGTCGGTGTGTGTGTGTGTTGTCGGTGTGTGTGTGTTGTCGGTGTGTCTGTGTGTGTGTTGTCGGTTTGTGTGTGTGTGTGCTGTCGGTGTGTGTGTGTGTGTTGTCGGTGTGTGTGTGTGTTGTCGGTGTGTGTGTGTTGTGTGTGTGTGTGTTGTCGGTGTGTGTGTGTGTTGTCGGTGTGTGTGTGTGTGTGTGTTGTCGGTGTGTGTGTGTAGTCGGTGTGTGTGTGTGTGTGTTGTCGGTGTGTGTGTGTGTGTGTGTTGTCGGTGTGTGTGTGTGTTGTCGGTGTGTGTGTGTTGTCGGTGTGTCTGTGTGTGTGTTGTCGGTTTGTGTGTGTGTGTGTTGTCGGTGTGTGTGCGTGTGTTGTCGGTGTGTGTGTGTGTTGTCGGTGTGTGTGTGTTTTGTGTGTGTGTGTTGTCGGTGTGTGTGTGTGTTGTCGGTGTGTGTGTGTGTGTGTGTTGTCGGTGTGTGTGTGTAGTCGGTGTGTGTGTGTGTGTGTTGTCGGTGTGTGTGTGTGTGTTGTCGATGTGTGTGAGTGTGTGTTGTCGGTGTGTGTGTGTGTGTGTTGTGTGTGTGTGTGTTGTCGGTGTGTGTGTGTGTGTGTTGTCGGTGTGTGTGTGTTGTCGGTGTGTGTGTGTGTGTGTGTGTTGTCGGTGTGTGTGTGTGTGTTGTCAGTGTGTGTGTGTGTGTGTGTGTGTGTGTTGTCGGTGTGTGTGTGTGTGTTGTCGATGTGTGAGAGTGTGTGTTGTCGGTCTGTGTGTGTTGTGTGTGTGTGTGTGTGTTGTGTGTGTGTGTGTTGTCGGTGTGTGTGTGCGTGTGTTGTCGGTGTGTGTGTGTTTGTTGTCGGTGTGTGTGTGTGCGTGTGTGTGTTGTCGGTGTGTTGTCGGTGTGTGTGTGTGTGTGTTGTCGGTGTGTGTTTGTGTGTTGTCGGTGTGTGTGTGTTGTCGGTGTGTGTGTGTGTGTTGTGTGTGTGTGTATTGATGGTGTGTGTGTGTGTGTGTTGTCGGTGTGTGTGTGTGTGTGTGTTGTCGGTGTATGTGTGTTGTCGGTGTTTGTGTGTGTGTGTTGTCGGTGTGTTGTCGGTGTGTGTGTGTGTGTGTTGTCGGTGTGTGTGTGTGTGTGTTGTCGGTGTGTGTGTGTGTTGTCGGTGTGTGTGTTGTCGGTGTGTGCGTGTGTGTGTTGTCGGTGTGTTGTCGGTGTGTGTGTGTGTGTGTTGTCGGTGTGTGTGTGTGTGTGTGTTGTCGGTGTGTGTGTGTTGTCGGTGTTTGTGTGTGTGTGTTGTCGGTGTGTTGTCGGGTGTGTGTGTGTGTGTTGTCAGTGTGTGTGTGTGTGTGTTGTCGGTGTGTGTGTGTTTATGTGTTGTCGGTGTGTGTGTGTGTGTTGTCGGTGTGTGTGTGTGTGTGTTGTCGGTGTGTGTGTGTGTTGTCGGTGTGTGTGTGTTGTCGGTGTGTCTGTGTGTGTGTTGTCGGTTTGTGTGTGTGTGTGTTGTCGGTGTGTGTGTGTGTGTTGTCGGTGTGTGTGTCTGTTGTCGGTGTGTGTGTGTTGTGTGTGTGTGTGTTGTCGGTGTGTGTGTGTGTTGTCGGGTGTGTGTGTGTGTGTGTGTGTTGTCGGTGTGTGTGTGTAGTCGGTGTGTGTGTGTGTGTGTTGTCGGTGTGTGTGTGTGTGTTGTCGATGTGTGTGAGTGTGTGTTGTCGGTGTGTGTGTGTGTGTGTTGTGTGTGTGTGTGTTGTCGGTGTGTGTGTGTGTGTGTGTTGTCGGTGTGTGTGTGTGTGTTGTCGATGTGTGTGAGTGTGTGTTGTCGGTCTGTGTGTGTTGTGTGTGTGTGTGTGTGTTGTGTGTGTGTGTGTTGTCGGTGTGTGTGTGCGTGTGTTGTCGGTGTGTGTGTGTTTGTTGTCGGTGTGTGTGTGTGCGTGTGTGTGTTGTCGGTGTGTTGTCGGTGTGTGTGTGTGTGTGTTGTCGGTGTGTGTTTGTGTGTTGTCGGTGTGTGTGTGTTGTCGGTGTGTGTGTGTGTGTGTTGTCGGTGTGTGTGTGTGTGTTGTTGATGTGTGTGAGTGTGTGTTGTCGGTGTGTGTGTGTGTGTGTTGTGTGTGTGTGTGTTGTCGGTGTGTGTGTGTGTGTGTTGTCGTTGTGTGTGTGTTGTCGGTGTGTGTGTGTGTGTGTGTGTGTTGTCGGTGTGTGTGTGTGTGTGTTGTCAGTGTGTGTGTGTGTGTGTGTGTGTTGTCGGTGTGTGTGTGTGTTGTCGGTGTGTGTGTGTGTTGTCGGTGTGTGTGTGTTGTGTGTGTGTGTGTTGTCGGTGTGTGTGTGTGTTGTCGGTGTGTGTGTGTGTGTGTGTGTTGTCGGTGTGTGTGTGTAGTCGGTGTGTGTGTGTGTGTGTTGTCGGTGTGTGTGTGTGTTGTCGATGTGTGTGAGTGTGTGTTGTCGGTGTGTGTGTGTGTGTTGTGTGTGTGTGTGTTGTCGGTGTGTGTGTGCGTGTGTTGTCGGTGTGTGTGTGTGTGTTGTCGGTGTGTGTGTGTGTGTGTGTTGTCGGTGTGTGTGTGTGTGTGTTGTCGGTGTGTGTGTGTTATCGGTGTGTGTGTGTTGTCGGTGTGTGTGTGTCTGTGTGTGTGTGTTGTCGGTGTGTGTCTGTGTGTGTTGTCGGTGTGTGTGTGTGTGTTGTCGGTGTGTGTGTTGTCGGTGTGTGCGTGTGTGTGTTGTCGGTGTGTGTGTGTGTGTGTGTGTGTTGTCGGTGTGTGTGTGTGTTGTCGGTGTGTGTGTGTGTTGTCGGTGTGTGTGTGTTGTGTGTGTGTGTGTTGTCGGTGTGTGTGTGTGTTGTCGGTGTGTGTGTGTGTGTGTGTGTTGTCGGTGTGTGTGTGTAGTCGGTGTGTGTGTGTGTGTGTTGTCGGTGTGTGTGTGTGTTGTCGATGTGTGTGAGTGTGTGTTGTCGGTGTGTGTGTGTGTGTTGTGTGTGTGTGTGTTGTCGGTGTGTGTGTGCGTGTGTTGTCGGTGTGTGTGTGTGTGTTGTCGGTGTGTGTGTGTGTGTGTGTTGTCGGTGTGTGTGTGTGTGTGTTGTCGGTGTGTGTGTGTTATCGGTGTGTGTGTGTTGTCGGTGTGTGTGTGTCTGTGTGTGTGTGTTGTCGGTGTGTGTCTGTGTGTGTTGTCGGTGTGTGTGTGTGTGTTGTCGGTGTGTGTGTTGTCGGTGTGTGCGTGTGTGTGTTGTCGGTGTGTTGTCGGTGTGTGTGTGTGTTGTCGGTGTGTGTGTGTGTGTTGTCGGTGTGTGTGTGTGTGTGTGTTGTCGGTGTGTGTGTGTGTGTTGTGTGTGTGTGTGTTGATGGTGTGTGTGTGTGTGTGTTGTCGGTGTGTGTGTGTTGTCGGTGTGTGTGTGTTGTCGGTGTTTGTGTGTGTGTGTTGTCGGTGGGTTGTCGGTGTGTGTGTGTGTTGTCGGTGTGTGTGTGTGTGTGTTGTCGGTGTGTGTGTGTGTGTGTTGTCGGTGTGTGTGTGTTGTCGGTGTGTGTGTGTGTTGTTGGTGTGTGTGTGTGTTGTCGGTGTGTGTGTTGTCGGTGTGTGTGTGTTGTCGGTGTGTCTGTGTGTGTGTTGTCGGTTTGTGTGTGTGTGTGTGTGTTGTCGGTGTGTGTGTGTGTGTGTTGTCGGTGTGTGTGTGTGTGTGTGTTGTCGGTGTGTGTGTGTTGTGTGTGTGTGTGTTGTCGGTGTGTGTGTGTGTTGTCGGTGTGTGTGTGTGTGTGTGTGTGTGTGTGTGTTGTCGGTGTGTGTGTGTTGTCGGTGTGTGTGTGTGTGTGTGTTGTCGGTGTGTGTGTGTGTGTTGTCGATGTGTGTGAGTGTGTGTTGTCGGTCTGTGTGTGTTGTGTGTGTGTGTGTGTGTTGTGTGTGTGTGTGTTGTCGGTGTGTGTGTGCGTGTGTTGTCGGTGTGTGTGTGTTTGTTGTCGGTGTGTGTGTGTGTGTGTGTGTGTGTGTGTTGTCGGTGTGTGTGTGTGTGTTGTCGGTGTGTGTGTGTGTGTGTTGTCGGTGTGTGTGTGTTATCGGTGTG
This sequence comes from Salmo salar, assembly GCF_965601325.2. Classification (NCBI taxonomy): domain Eukaryota; kingdom Metazoa; phylum Chordata; class Actinopteri; order Salmoniformes; family Salmonidae; genus Salmo; species Salmo salar. Next base: position 352,154 of record NC_138318.1, read on the forward strand.
TGTGTGTTGTTGATGTGTGTGTGTGTGTGTGTGTGTGTGTGTTGTCGGTGTGTGTGTGTTGTCGGTGTGTGTGTGTGTGTGTGTTGTCGGTGTGTGTGTGTGTGTTGTCGATGTGTGTGAGTGTGTGTTGTCGGTCTGTGTGTGTTGTGTGTGTGTGTGTGTGTTGTGTGTGTGTGTGTTGTCGGTGTGTGTGTGCGTGTGTTGTCGGTGTGTGTGTGTTTGTTGTCGGTGTGTGTGTGTGCGTGTGTGTGTTGTCGGTGTGTTGTCGGTGTGTGTGTGTGTGTGTTGTCGGTGTGTGTGTGTTTGTGTGTTGTCGGTGTGTGTGTGTTGTCGGTGTTTGTGTGTGTGTGTTGTCGGTGTGTTGTCGGTGTGTGTGTGTGTGTGTTGTCAGTGTGTGTGTGTGTGTGTTGTCAGTGTGTGTGTGTTTATGTGTTGTCGTTGTGTGTGTGTGTGTTGTCGGTGTGTGTGTGTGTGTGTGTGTTGTCGGTGTGTGTGTGTGTTGTCGGTGTGTGTGTGTTGTCGGTGTGTCTGTGTGTGTGTTGTCGGTTTGTGTGTGTGTGTGTTGTCGGTGTGTGTGTGTGTGTTGTCGATGTGTGTGAGTGTGTGTTGTCGGTGTGTGTGTGTGTGTGTTGTGTGTGTGTGTGTTGTCGGTGTGTGTGTGTGTGTGTTGTCGGTGTGTGTGTGTTGTCGGTGTGTGTGTGTGTGTTGTCGGTGTGTGTGTGTGTGTTGTCAGTGTGTGTGTGTGTGTGTGTGTGTTGTCGGTGTGTGTGTGTGTTGTCGGTGTGTGTGTGTGTTGTCGGTGTGTGTGTGTTGTGTGTGTGTGTGTTGTCGGTGTGTGTGTGTGTTGTCGGTGTGTGTGTGTGTGTGTGTGTGTTGTCGGTGTGTGTGTGTAGTTGGTGTGTGTGTGTGTGTGTTGTCGGTGTGTGTGTGTGTGTGTGTTGTCGATGTGTGTGAGTGTGTGTTGTCGGTGTGTGTGTGTGTGTTGTGTGTGTGTGTGTTGTCGGTGTGTGTGTGTGTGTGTTGTCGGTGTGTGTGTGTGTGTTGTCGGTGTGTGTGTGTGTGTTTGTTGTGTGTGTGTGTTGTCGGTGTGTGTGTGTGTGTTGTCAGTGTGTGTGTGTGTGTGTGTGTGTTGTCGGTGTGTGTGTGTGTTGTCGGTGTGTGTGTGTGTTGTCGGTGTGTGTGTGTTGTGTGTGTGTGTGTTGTCGGTGTGTGTGTGTGTTGTCGGTGTGTGTGTGTGTGTGTGTGTGTGTTGTCGGTGTGTGTGTGTAGTCGGTGTGTGTGTGTGTGTGTTGTCGGTGTGTGTGTGTGTGTGTGTTGTCGATGTGTGTGAGTGTGTGTTGTCGGTGTGTGTGTGTGTGTTGTGTGTGTGTGTGTTGTCGGTGTGTGTGTGTGTGTGTTGTCGGTGTGTGTGTGTTGTCGGTGTGTGTGTGTGTGTGTGTGTTGTCGGTGTGTGTGTGTGTGTGTGTGTTTGTTGTGTGTGTGTGTGTTGTCGGTGTGTGTGTGTGTGTGTTGTCGGTGTGTGTGTGTGTGTTGTCGGTGTGTGTGTGTTGTCGGTGTGTGTGTGTGTTGTTGGTGTGTGTGTGTGTTGTCGGTGTGTGTGTGTTGTCGGTGTGTGTGTGTTGTCGGTGTGTCTGTGTGTGTGTTGTCGGTTTGTGTGTGTGTGTGTGTGTTGTCGGTGTGTGTGTGTGTGTGTTGTCGGTGTGTGTGTGTGTGTGTGTGTGTTGTCGGTGTGTGTGTGTTGTGTGTGTGTGTGTTGTCGGTGTGTGTGTGTGTTGTCGGTGTGTGTGTGTGTGTGTGTGTGTGTGTTGTCGGTGTGTGTGTGTTGTCGGTGTGTGTGTGTGTGTGTGTTGTCGGTGTGTGTGTGTGTTGTCGATGTGTGTGAGTGTGTGTTGTCGGTCTGTGTGTGTTGTGTGTGTGTGTGTGTGTTGTGTGTGTGTGTGTTGTCGGTGTGTGTGTGCGTGTGTTGTCGGTGTGTGTGTGTTTGTTGTCGGTGTGTGTGTGTGTGTGTGTGTGTGTGTGTTGTCGGTGTGTGTGTGTGTGTTGTCGGTGTGTGTGTGTGTGTGTTGTCGGTGTGTGTGTGTTATCGGTGTGTGTGTGTTGTCGATGTGTGTGTGTGTGTGTTTGTGTGTTGTCGGTGTGTGTGTGTTGTCGGTGTGTGTGTGTGTGTGTGTTGTCGGTGTGTGTGTGTGTGTTGTCGATGTGTGTGAGTGTGTGTTGTCGGTCTGTGTGTGTTGTGTGTGTGTGTGTGTGTTGTGTGTGTGTGTGTTGTCGGTGTGTGTGTGCGTGTGTTGTCGGTGTGTGTGTGTTTGTTGTCGGTGTGTGTGTGTGCGTGTGTGTGTTGTCGGTGTGTTGTCGGTGTGTGTGTGTGTGTGTTGTCGGTGTGTGTTTGTGTGTTGTCGGTGTGTGTGTGTTGTCGGTGTGTGTGTGTGTGTGTTGTCGGTGTGTGTGTGTGTGTTGTTGATGTGTGTGAGTGTGTGTTGTCGGTGTGTGTGTGTGTGTGTTGTGTGTGTGTGTGTTGTCGGTGTGTGTGTGTGTGTGTTGTCGTTGTGTGTGTGTTGTCGGTGTGTGTGTGTGTGTGTGTGTGTTGTCGGTGTGTGTGTGTGTGTGTTGTCAGTGTGTGTGTGTGTGTGTGTGTGTTGTCGGTGTGTGTGTGTGTTGTCGGTGTGTGTGTGTGTTGTCGGTGTGTGTGTGTTGTGTGTGTGTGTGTTGTCGGTGTGTGTGTGTGTTGTCGGTGTGTGTGTGTGTGTGTGTGTTGTCGGTGTGTGTGTGTAGTCGGTGTGTGTGTGTGTGTGTTGTCGGTGTGTGTGTGTGTTGTCGATGTGTGTGAGTGTGTGTTGTCGGTGTGTGTGTGTGTGTTGTGTGTGTGTGTGTTGTCGGTGTGTGTGTGCGTGTGTTGTCGGTGTGTGTGTGTGTGTTGTCGGTGTGTGTGTGTGTGTGTGTTGTCGGTGTGTGTGTGTGTGTGTTGTCGGTGTGTGTGTGTTATCGGTGTGTGTGTGTTGTCGGTGTGTGTGTGTCTGTGTGTGTGTGTTGTCGGTGTGTGTCTGTGTGTGTTGTCGGTGTGTGTGTGTGTGTTGTCGGTGTGTGTGTTGTCGGTGTGTGCGTGTGTGTGTTGTCGGTGTGTTGTCGGTGTGTGTGTGTGTTGTCGGTGTGTGTGTGTGTGTTGTCGGTGTGTGTGTGTGTGTGTGTTGTCGGTGTGTGTGTGTGTGTTGTGTGTGTGTGTGTTGATGGTGTGTGTGTGTGTGTGTTGTCGGTGTGTGTGTGTGTGTGTGTGTTGTCGGTGTGTGTGTGTTGTCGGTGTTTGTGTGTGTGTGTTGTCGGTGGGTTGTCGGTGTGTGTGTGTGTTGTCGGTGTGTGTGTGTGTGTGTTGTCGGTGTGTGTGTGTGTGTGTTGTCGGTGTGTGTGTGTTGTCGGTGTGTGTGTGTGTTGTTGGTGTGTGTGTGTGTTGTCGGTGTGTGTGTTGTCGGTGTGTGTGTGTTGTCGGTGTGTCTGTGTGTGTGTTGTCGGTTTGTGTGTGTGTGTGTGTGTTGTCGGTGTGTGTGTGTGTGTGTTGTCGGTGTGTGTGTGTGTGTGTGTTGTCGGTGTGTGTGTGTTGTGTGTGTGTGTGTTGTCGGTGTGTGTGTGTGTTGTCGGTGTGTGTGTGTGTGTGTGTGTGTGTGTGTGTTGTCGGTGTGTGTGTGTTGTCGGTGTGTGTGTGTGTGTGTGTTGTCGGTGTGTGTGTGTGTGTTGTCGATGTGTGTGAGTGTGTGTTGTCGGTCTGTGTGTGTTGTGTGTGTGTGTGTGTGTGTGTTGTGTGTGTGTGTGTTGTCGGTGTGTGTGTGCGTGTGTTGTCGGTGTGTGTGTGTTTGTTGTCGGTGTGTGTGTGTGTGTGTGTGTGTGTGTTGTCGGTGTGTGTGTGTGTGTTGTCGGTGTGTGTGTGTGTGTGTTGTCGGTGTGTGTGTGTTATCGGTGTGTGTGTGTTGTTGATGTGTGTGTGTGTGTGTGTGTGTGTGTGTTGTCGGTGTGTGTGTGTTGTCGGTGTGTGTGTGTGTGTGTGTTGTCGGTGTGTGTGTGTGTGTTGTCGATGTGTGTGAGTGTGTGTTGTCGGTCTGTGTGTGTTGTGTGTGTGTGTGTGTGTTGTGTGTGTGTGTGTTGTCGGTGTGTGTGTGCGTGTGTTGTCGGTGTGTGTGTGTTTGTTGTCGGTGTGTGTGTGTGCGTGTGTGTGTTGTCGGTGTGTTGTCGGTGTGTGTGTGTGTGTGTTGTCGGTGTGTGTGTGTTTGTGTGTTGTCGGTGTGTGTGTGTTGTCGGTGTTTGTGTGTGTGTGTTGTCGGTGTGTTGTCGGTGTGTGTGTGTGTGTGTGTTGTCAGTGTGTGTGTGTGTGTGTTGTCAGTGTGTGTGTGTTTATGTGTTGTCGTTGTGTGTGTGTGTGTTGTCGGTGTGTGTGTGTGTGTGTGTGTTGTCGGTGTGTGTGTGTGTTGTCGGTGTGTGTGTGTTGTCGGTGTGTCTGTGTGTGTGTTGTCGGTTTGTGTGTGTGTGTGTTGTCGGTGTGTGTGTGTGTGTTGTCGATGTGTGTGAGTGTGTGTTGTCGGTGTGTGTGTGTGTGTGTTGTGTGTGTGTGTGTTGTCGGTGTGTGTGTGTGTGTGTTGTCGGTGTGTGTGTGTTGTCGGTGTGTGTGTGTGTGTTGTCGGTGTGTGTGTGTGTGTTGTCAGTGTGTGTGTGTGTGTGTGTGTGTTGTCGGTGTGTGTGTGTGTTGTCGGTGTGTGTGTGTGTTGTCGGTGTGTGTGTGTTGTGTGTGTGTGTGTTGTCGGTGTGTGTGTGTGTTGTCGGTGTGTGTGTGTGTGTGTGTGTGTTGTCGGTGTGTGTGTGTAGTTGGTGTGTGTGTGTGTGTGTTGTCGGTGTGTGTGTGTGTGTGTGTTGTCGATGTGTGTGAGTGTGTGTTGTCGGTGTGTGTGTGTGTGTTGTGTGTGTGTGTGTTGTCGGTGTGTGTGTGTGTGTGTTGTCGGTGTGTGTGTGTGTGTTGTCGGTGTGTGTGTGTGTGTGTGTGTTGTCGGTGTGTGTGTGTGTGTTTGTTGTGTGTGTGTGTTGTCGGTGTGTGTGTGTGTGTTGTCAGTGTGTGTGTGTGTGTGTGTGTGTTGTCGGTGTGTGTGTGTGTTGTCGGTGTGTGTGTGTGTTGTCGGTGTGTGTGTGTTGTGTGTGTGTGTGTTGTCGGTGTGTGTGTGTGTTGTCGGTGTGTGTGTGTGTGTGTGTGTGTCGGTGTGTGTGTGTAGTCGGTGTGTGTGTGTGTGTGTTGTCGGTGTGTGTGTGTGTTGTCGATGTGTGTGAGTGTGTGTTGTCGGTGTGTGTGTGTGTGTTGTGTGTGTGTGTGTTGTCGGTGTGTGTGTGCGTGTGTTGTCGGTGTGTGTGTGTGTGTTGTCGGTGTGTGTGTGTGTGTGTGTTGTCGGTGTGTGTGTGTGTGTGTTGTCGGTGTGTGTGTGTTATCGGTGTGTGTGTGTTGTCGGTGTGTGTGTGTCTGTGTGTGTGTGTTGTCGGTGTGTGTCTGTGTGTGTTGTCGGTGTGTGTGTGTGTGTTGTCGGTGTGTGTGTTGTCGGTGTGTGCGTGTGTGTGTTGTCGGTGTGTTGTCGGTGTGTGTGTGTGTTGTCGGTGTGTGTGTGTGTGTTGTCGGTGTGTGTGTGTGTGTGTGTTGTCGGTGTGTGTGTGTGTGTTGTGTGTGTGTGTGTTGATGGTGTGTGTGTGTGTGTGTTGTCGGTGTGTGTGTGTGTGTGTGTGTTGTCGGTGTGTGTGTGTTGTCGGTGTTTGTGTGTGTGTGTTGTCGGTGGGTTGTCGGTGTGTGTGTGTGTTGTCGGTGTGTGTGTGTGTGTGTTGTCGGTGTGTGTGTGTGTGTGTTGTCGGTGTGTGTGTGTTGTCGGTGTGTGTGTGTGTTGTTGGTGTGTGTGTGTGTTGTCGGTGTGTGTGTTGTCGGTGTGTGTGTGTTGTCGGTGTGTCTGTGTGTGTGTTGTCGGTTTGTGTGTGTGTGTGTGTGTTGTCGGTGTGTGTGTGTGTGTGTTGTCGGTGTGTGTGTGTGTGTGTGTTGTCGGTGTGTGTGTGTTGTGTGTGTGTGTGTTGTCGGTGTGTGTGTGTGTTGTCGGTGTGTGTGTGTGTGTGTGTGTGTGTGTGTGTTGTCGGTGTGTGTGTGTTGTCGGTGTGTGTGTGTGTGTGTGTTGTCGGTGTGTGTGTGTGTGTTGTCGATGTGTGTGAGTGTGTGTTGTCGGTCTGTGTGTGTTGTGTGTGTGTGTGTGTGTGTGTTGTGTGTGTGTGTGTTGTCGGTGTGTGTGTGTGCGTGTGTTGTCGGTGTGTGTGTGTTTGTTGTCGGTGTGTGTGTGTGTGTGTGTGTGTGTGTTGTCGGTGTGTGTGTGTGTGTTGTCGGTGTGTGTGTGTGTGTGTTGTCGGTGTGTGTGTGTTATCGGTGTGTGTGTGTTGTTGATGTGTGTGTGTGTGTGTGTGTGTGTGTGTTGTCGGTGTGTGTGTGTTGTCGGTGTGTGTGTGTGTGTTGTCGGTGTGTGTGTGTGTGTTGTCGATGTGTGTGAGTGTGTGTTGTCGGTCTGTGTGTGTTGTGTGTGTGTGTGTGTGTTGTGTGTGTGTGTGTTGTCGGTGTGTGTGTGCGTGTGTTGTCGGTGTGTGTGTGTTTGTTGTCGGTGTGTGTGTGTGTGTGTGTGTGTGTGTTGTCGGTGTGTGTGTGTGTGTTGTCGGTGTGTGTGTGTGTGTGTTGTCGGTGTGTGTGTGTTATCGGTGTGTGTGTGTTGTTGATGTGTGTGTGTGTGTGTGTGTGTGTGTGTTGTCGGTGTGTGTGTGTTGTCGGTGTGTGTGTGTGTGTGTGTTGTCGGTGTGTGTGTGTGTGTTGTCGATGTGTGTGAGTGTGTGTTGTCGGTCTGTGTGTGTTGTGTGTGTGTGTGTGTGTTGTGTGTGTGTGTGTTGTCGGTGTGTGTGTGCGTGTGTTGTCGGTGTGTGTGTGTTTGTTGTCGGTGTGTGTGTGTGCGTGTGTGTGTTGTCGGTGTGTTGTCGGTGTGTGTGTGTGTGTGTTGTCGGTGTGTGTGTGTTTGTGTGTTGTCGGTGTGTGTGTGTTGTCGGTGTTTGTGTGTGTGTGTTGTCGGTGTGTTGTCGGTGTGTGTGTGTGTGTGTGTTGTCAGTGTGTGTGTGTGTGTGTTGTCAGTGTGTGTGTGTTTATGTGTTGTCGTTGTGTGTGTGTGTGTTGTCGGTGTGTGTGTGTGTGTGTGTGTTGTCGGTGTGTGTGTGTGTTGTCGGTGTGTGTGTGTTGTCGGTGTGTCTGTGTGTGTGTTGTCGGTTTGTGTGTGTGTGTGTTGTCGGTGTGTGTGTGTGTGTTGTCGATGTGTGTGAGTGTGTGTTGTCGGTGTGTGTGTGTGTGTGTTGTGTGTGTGTGTGTTGTCGGTGTGTGTGTGTGTGTGTTGTCGGTGTGTGTGTGTTGTCGGTGTGTGTGTGTGTGTTGTCGGTGTGTGTGTGTGTGTTGTCAGTGTGTGTGTGTGTGTGTGTGTGTTGTCGGTGTGTGTGTGTGTTGTCGGTGTGTGTGTGTGTTGTCGGTGTGTGTGTGTTGTGTGTGTGTGTGTTGTCGGTGTGTGTGTGTGTTGTCGGTGTGTGTGTGTGTGTGTGTGTGTTGTCGGTGTGTGTGTGTAGTTGGTGTGTGTGTGTGTGTGTTGTCGGTGTGTGTGTGTGTGTGTGTTGTCGATGTGTGTGAGTGTGTGTTGTCGGTGTGTGTGTGTGTGTTGTGTGTGTGTGTGTTGTCGGTGTGTGTGTGTGTGTGTTGTCGGTGTGTGTGTGTGTGTTGTCGGTGTGTGTGTGTGTGTGTGTGTTGTCGGTGTGTGTGTGTGTGTTTGTTGTGTGTGTGTGTTGTCGGTGTGTGTGTGTGTGTTGTCAGTGTGTGTGTGTGTGTGTGTGTGTTGTCGGTGTGTGTGTGTGTTGTCGGTGTGTGTGTGTGTTGTCGGTGTGTGTGTGTTGTGTGTGTGTGTGTTGTCGGTGTGTGTGTGTGTTGTCGGTGTGTGTGTGTGTGTGTGTGTGTCGGTGTGTGTGTGTAGTCGGTGTGTGTGTGTGTGTGTTGTCGGTGTGTGTGTGTGTTGTCGATGTGTGTGAGTGTGTGTTATCGGTGTGTGTGTGTGTGTTGTGTGTGTGTGTGTTGTCGGTGTGTGTGTGCGTGTGTTGTCGGTGTGTGTGTGTGTGTTGTCGGTGTGTGTGTGTGTGTGTGTTGTCGGTGTGTGTGTGTGTGTGTTGTCGGTGTGTGTGTGTTATCGGTGTGTGTGTGTTGTCGGTGTGTGTGTGTCTGTGTGTGTGTGTTGTCGGTGTGTGTCTGTGTGTGTTGTCGGTGTGTGTGTGTGTGTTGTCGGTGTGTGTGTTGTCGGTGTGTGCGTGTGTGTGTTGTCGGTGTGTTGTCGGTGTGTGTGTGTGTTGTCGGTGTGTGTGTGTGTGTTGTCGGTGTGTGTGTGTGTGTGTGTTGTCGGTGTGTGTGTGTGTGTTGTGTGTGTGTGTGTTGATGGTGTGTGTGTGTGTGTGTTGTCGGTGTGTGTGTGTGTGTGTGTGTTGTCGGTGTGTGTGTGTTGTCGGTGTTTGTGTGTGTGTGTTGTCGGTGGGTTGTCGGTGTGTGTGTGTGTTGTCGGTGTGTGTGTGTGTGTGTTGTCGGTGTGTGTGTGTGTGTGTTGTCGGTGTGTGTGTGTTGTCGGTGTGTGTGTGTGTTGTTGGTGTGTGTGTGTGTTGTCGGTGTGTGTGTTGTCGGTGTGTGTGTGTTGTCGGTGTGTCTGTGTGTGTGTTGTCGGTTTGTGTGTGTGTGTGTGTGTTGTCGGTGTGTGTGTGTGTGTGTTGTCGGTGTGTGTGTGTGTGTGTGTTGTCGGTGTGTGTGTGTTGTGTGTGTGTGTGTTGTCGGTGTGTGTGTGTGTGTTGTCGGTGTGTGTGTGTGTGTGTGTGTGTGTGTGTGTGTTGTCGGTGTGTGTGTGTTGTCGGTGTGTGTGTGTGTGTGTGTTGTCGGTGTGTGTGTGTGTGTTGTCGATGTGTGTGAGTGTGTGTTGTCGGTCTGTGTGTGTTGTGTGTGTGTGTGTGTGTGTGTTGTGTGTGTGTGTGTTGTCGGTGTGTGTGTGCGTGTGTTGTCGGTGTGTGTGTGTTTGTTGTCGGTGTGTGTGTGTGTGTGTGTGTGTGTGTTGTCGGTGTGTGTGTGTGTGTTGTCGGTGTGTGTGTGTGTGTGTTGTCGGTGTGTGTGTGTTATCGGTGTGTGTGTGTTGTTGATGTGTGTGTGTGTGTGTGTGTGTGTGTGTTGTCGGTGTGTGTGTGTTGTCGGTGTGTGTGTGTGTGTGTGTTGTCGGTGTGTGTGTGTGTGTTGTCGATGTGTGTGAGTGTGTGTTGTCGGTCTGTGTGTGTTGTGTGTGTGTGTGTGTGTTGTGTGTGTGTGTGTTGTCGGTGTGTGTGTGCGTGTGTTGTCGGTGTGTGTGTGTTTGTTGTCGGTGTGTGTGTGTGCGTGTGTGTGTTGTCGGTGTGTTGTCGGTGTGTGTGTGTGTGTGTTGTCGGTGTGTGTGTGTTTGTGTGTTGTCGGTGTGTGTGTGTTGTCGGTGTTTGTGTGTGTGTGTTGTCGGTGTGTTGTCGGTGTGTGTGTGTGTGTGTGTTGTCAGTGTGTGTGTGTGTGTGTTGTCAGTGTGTGTGTGTTTATGTGTTGTCGTTGTGTGTGTGTGTGTTGTCGGTGTGTGTGTGTGTGTGTGTGTTGTCGGTGTGTGTGTGTGTTGTCGGTGTGTGTGTGTTGTCGGTGTGTCTGTGTGTGTGTTGTCGGTTTGTGTGTGTGTGTGTTGTCGGTGTGTGTGTGTGTGTTGTCGATGTGTGTGAGTGTGTGTTGTCGGTGTGTGTGTGTGTGTGTTGTGTGTGTGTGTGTTGTCGGTGTGTGTGTGTGTGTGTTGTCGGTGTGTGTGTGTTGTCGGTGTGTGTGTGTGTGTTGTCGGTGTGTGTGTGTGTGTTGTCAGTGTGTGTGTGTGTGTGTGTGTGTTGTCGGTGTGTGTGTGTGTTGTCGGTGTGTGTGTGTGTTGTCGGTGTGTGTGTGTTGTGTGTGTGTGTGTTGTCGGTGTGTGTGTGTGTTGTCGGTGTGTGTGTGTGTGTGTGTGTGTTGTCGGTGTGTGTGTGTAGTTGGTGTGTGTGTGTGTGTGTTGTCGGTGTGTGTGTGTGTGTGTGTTGTCGATGTGTGTGAGTGTGTGTTGTCGGTGTGTGTGTGTGTGTTGTGTGTGTGTGTGTTGTCGGTGTGTGTGTGTGTGTGTTGTCGGTGTGTGTGTGTGTGTTGTCGGTGTGTGTGTGTGTGTGTGTGTTGTCGGTGTGTGTGTGTGTGTTTGTTGTGTGTGTGTGTTGTCGGTGTGTGTGTGTGTGTTGTCAGTGTGTGTGTGTGTGTGTGTGTGTTGTCGGTGTGTGTGTGTGTTGTCGGTGTGTGTGTGTGTTGTCGGTGTGTGTGTGTTGTGTGTGTGTGTGTTGTCGGTGTGTGTGTGTGTTGTCGGTGTGTGTGTGTGTGTGTGTGTGTGTTGTCGGTGTGTGTGTGTAGTCGGTGTGTGTGTGTGTGTGTTGTCGGTGTGTGTGTGTGTGTGTGTTGTCGATGTGTGTGAGTGTGTGTTGTCGGTGTGTGTGTGTGTGTTGTGTGTGTGTGTGTTGTCGGTGTGTGTGTGTGTGTGTTGTCGGTGTGTGTGTGTTGTCGGTGTGTGTGTGTGTGTGTGTGTTGTCGGTGTGTGTGTGTGTGTGTGTGTTTGTTGTGTGTGTGTGTGTTGTCGGTGTGTGTGTGTGTGTGTTGTCGGTGTGTGTGTGTGTGTTGTCGGTGTGTGTGTGTGTGTGTGTGTTGTCGGTGTGTGTGTGTGTGTGTTGTCGGTGTGTGTGTGTTATCGGTGTGTGTGTGTTGTCGGTGTGTGTGTGTCTGTGTGTGTGTGTTGTCGGTGTGTGTCTGTGTGTGTTGTCGGTGTGTGTGTGTGTGTTGTCGGTGTGTGTGTTGTCGGTGTGTGCGTGTGTGTGTTGTCGGTGTGTTGTCGGTGTGTGTGTGTGTTGTCGGTGTGTGTGTGTGTGTTGTCGGTGTGTGTGTGTGTGTGTTGTCGGTGTGTGTGTGTGTGTTGTGTGTGTGTGTGTTGATGGTGTGTGTGTGTGTGTGTTGTCGGTGTGTGTGTGTGTGTGTGTGTTGTCGGTGTGTGTGTGTTGTCGGTGTTTGTGTGTGTGTGTTGTCGGTGGGTTGTCGGTGTGTGTGTGTGTTGTCGGTGTGTGTGTGTGTGTGTTGTCGGTGTGTGTGTGTGTGTGTTGTCGGTGTGTGTGTGTTGTCGGTGTGTGTGTGTGTTGTTGGTGTGTGTGTGTGTGTTGTCGGTGTGTGTGTGTTGTCGGTGTGTGTGTGTTGTCGGTGTGTCTGTGTGTGTGTTGTCGGTTTGTGTGTGTGTGTGTGTTGTCGGTGTGTGTGTGTGTGTGTTGTCGGTGTGTGTGTGTTGTGTGTGTGTGTGTTGTCGGTGTGTGTGTGTGTTGTCGGTGTGTGTGTGTGTGTGTGTGTGTGTGTTGTCGGTGTGTGTGTGTTGTCGGTGTGTGTGTGTGTGTGTGTTGTCGGTGTGTGTGTGTGTGTTGTCGATGTGTGTGAGTGTGTGTTGTCGGTCTGTGTGTGTTGTGTGTGTGTGTGTGTGTTGTGTGTGTGTGTGTTGTCGGTGTGTGTGTGCGTGTGTTGTCGGTGTGTGTGTGTTTGTTGTCGGTGTGTGTGTGTGTGTGTGTGTGTGTGTTGTCGGTGTGTGTGTGTGTGTTGTCGGTGTGTGTGTGTGTGTGTTGTCGGTGTGTGTGTGTTATCGGTGTGTGTGTGTTGTCGATGTGTGTGTGTGTGTGTGTGTGTGTTGTCGGTGTGTGTGTGTTGTCGGTGTGTGTGTGTGTGTGTGTTGTCGGTGTGTGTGTGTGTGTTGTCGATGTGTGTGAGTGTGTGTTGTCGGTCTGTGTGTGTTGTGTGTGTGTGTGTGTGTTGTGTGTGTGTGTGTTGTCGGTGTGTGTGTGCGTGTGTTGTCGGTGTGTGTGTGTTTGTTGTCGGTGTGTGTGTGTGCGTGTGTGTGTTGTCGGTGTGTTGTCGGTGTGTGTGTGTGTGTGTTGTCGGTGTGTGTTTGTGTGTTGTCGGTGTGTGTGTGTTGTCGGTGTGTGTGTGTGTGTTGTGTGTGTGTGTATTGATGGTGTGTGTGTGTGTGTGTTGTCGGTGTATGTGTGTGTGTGTGTTGTCGGTGTGTGTGTGTTGTCGGTGTTTGTGTGTGTGTGTTGTCGGTGTGTTGTCGGTGTGTGTGTGTGTGTGTTGTCGGTGTGTGTGTGTGTGTGTTGTCGGTGTGTGTGTGTGTTGTCGGTGTGTGTGTTGTCGGTGTGTGCGTGTGTGTGTTGTCGGTGTGTTGTCGGTGTGTGTGTGTGTGTGTTGTCGGTGTGTGTGTGTGTGTGTGTTGTCGGTGTGTGTGTGTTGTCGGTGTTTGTGTGTGTGTGTTGTCGGTGTGTTGTCGGTGTGTGTGTGTGTGTGTTGTCAGTGTGTGTGTGTGTGTGTTGTCGGTGTGTGTGTGTTTATGTGTTGTCGGTGTGTGTGTGTGTGTTGTCGGTGTGTGTGTGTGTGTGTGTGTTGTCGGTGTGTGTGTGTGTTGTCGGTGTGTGTGTGTTGTCGGTGTGTCTGTGTGTGTGTTGTCGGTTTGTGTGTGTGTGTGTTGTCGGTGTGTGTGTGTGTGTTGTCGATGTGTGTGAGTGTGTGTTGTCGGTGTGTGTGTGTGTGTGTTGTGTGTGTGTGTGTTGTCGGTGTGTGTGTGTGTGTGTTGTCGATGTGTGTGTGTTGTCGGTGTGTGTGTGTGTGTTGTCGGTGTGTGTGTTGTCAGTGTGTGTGTGTGTGTGTGTGTGTTGTCGGTGTGTGTGTGTGTTGTCGGTGTGTGTGTGTGTTGTCGGTGTGTGTGTGTTGTGTGTGTGTGTGTTGTCGGTGTGTGTGTGTGTTGTCGGTGTGTGTGTGTGTGTGTTGTCGGTGTGTGTGTGTAGTCGGTGTGTGTGTGTGTGTGTGTTGTCGGTGTGTGTGTGTGTGTGTGTTGTCGATGTGTGTGAGTGTGTGTTGTCGGTGTGTGTGTGTGTGTTGTGTGTGTGTGTGTTGTCGGTGTGTGTGTGTGTGTGTTGTCGGTGTGTGTGTGTGTGTTGTCGGTGTGTGTGTGTGTGTGTGTGTTGTCGGTGTGTGTGTGTGTGTGTGTGTTTGTTGTGTGTGTGTGTGTTGTCGGTGTGTGTGTGCGTGTGTTGTCGGTGTGTGTGTGTGTGTTGTCGGTGTGTGTGTGTGTGTGTGTGTGTTGTCGGTGTGTGTGTGTGTGTGTGTTGTCGGTGTGTGTGTGTTATCGGTGTGTGTGTGTTGTCGGTGTGTGTGTGTCTGTGTGTGTGTGTTGTCGGTGTGTGTCTGTGTGTGTTGTCGGTGTGTGTGTGTGTGTTGTCGGTGTGTGTGTTGTCGGTGTGTGCGTGTGTGTGTTGTCGGTGTGTTGTCGGTGTGTGTGTGTGTTGTCGGTGTGTGTGTGTGTGTTGTCGGTGTGTGTGTGTGTGTGTTGTCAGGTGTGTGTGTGTGTGTTGTGTGTGTGTGTGTTGATGGTGTGTGTGTGTGTGTGTTGTCGGTGTGTGTGTGTGTGTGTGTTGTCGGTGTGTGTGTGTTGTCGGTGTTTGTGTGTGTGTGTTGTCGGTGGGTTGTCGGTGTGTGTGTGTGTTGTCGGTGTGTGTGTGTGTGTGTGTGTGTTGTCGGTGTGTGTGTGTGTGTGTTGTCGGTGTGTGTGTGTTGTCGGTGTGTGTGTGTGTTGTTGGTGTGTGTGTGTGTGTTGTCGGTGTGTGTGTGTTGTCGGTGTGTGTGTGTTGTCGGTGTGTTTGTGTGTGTGTTGTCGGTTTGTGTGTGTGTGTGTGTGTTGTCGGTGTGTGTGTGTGTGTGTTGTCGGTGTGTGTGTGTGTGTGTGTTGTCGGTGTGTGTGTGTTGTGTGTGTGTGTTGTCGGTGTGTGTGTGTGTTGTCGGTGTGTGTGTGTGTGTGTGTGTGTGTGTGTGTGTGTGTTGTCGGTGTGTGTGTGTTGTCGGTGTGTGTGTGTGTGTGTGTTGTCGGTGTGTGTGTGTGTGTTGTCGATGTGTGTGAGTGTGTGTTGTCGGTCTGTGTGTGTGTGTTGTGTGTGTGTGTGTTGTCGGTCTGTGTGTGTGTGTGTTGTCGGTGTGTGTGTGTGTGTTGTCGGTGTGTGTGTGTGTGTGTGTGTGTTGTTGGTGTGTGTGTGTGTGTGTTGTGTGTGTGTGTGTTGTTGGTGTGTGTGTGCGTGTGTTGTCGGTGTGTGTGTGTTTGTTGTCGGTGTGTGTGTGTGTGTGTGTGTGTTGTCGGTGTGTGTGTGTGTGTTGTCGGTGTGTGTGTGTGTGTGTTGTCGGTGTGTGTGTGTTATCGGTGTGTGTGTGTTGTCGATGTGTGTGTGTGTGTGTTGTCGGTGTGTGTGTGTGTGTGTTGTCGGTGTGTGTGTGTGTGTTGTCGGTGTGTGTGTTGTCGGTGTGTGCGTGTGTGTGTTGTCGGTGTGTTGTCGGTGTGTGTGTGTGTGTGTTGTCGGTGTGTGTTTGTGTGTTGTCGGTGTGTGTGTGTTGTCGGTGTGTGTGTGTGTGTTGTGTGTGTGTGTATTGATGGTGTGTGTGTGTGTGTGTTGTCGGTGTGTGTGTGTGTGTGTGTTGTCGGTGTGTGTGTGTTGTCGGTGTTTGTGTGTGTGTGTTGTCGGTGTGTTGTCGGTGTGTGTGTGTGTGTGTTGTCGGTGTGTGTGTGTGTGTTGTCGGTGTGTGTGTGTGTTGTCGGTGTGTGTGTTGTCGGTGTGTGCGTGTGTGTGTTGTCGGTGTGTTGTCGGTGTGTGTGTGTCTGTGTTGTCGGTGTGTGTGTGTGTGTGTGTGTTGTCGGTGTGTGTGTGTTGTCGGTGTTTGTGTGTGTGTGTTGTCGGTGTGTTGTCGGTGTGTGTGTGTGTGTGTTGTCAGTGTGTGTGTGTGTGTGTTGTCGGTGTGTGTGTGTTTATGTGTTGTCGGTGTGTGTGTGTGTGTTGTCGGTGTGTGTGTGTGTGTGTGTGTTGTCGGTGTGTGTGTGTGTTGTCGGTGTGTATGTGTTGTCGGTGTGTCTGTGTGTGTGTTGTCGGTGTGTGTGTGTGTGTGTTGTCGGTGTGTGTGTGTGTGTTGTGTGTGTGTGTGTTGATGGTGTGTGTGTGTGTGTGTTGTCGGTGTGTGTGTGTGTGTGTGTGTTGTCGGTGTGTGTGTGTTGTCGGTGTTTGTGTGTGTGTGTTGTCGGTGGGTTGTCGGTGTGTGTGTGTGTTGTCGGTGTGTGTGTGTGTGTGTTGTCGGTGTGTGTGTGTGTGTGTTGTCGGTGTGTGTGTGTTGTCGGTGTGTGTGTGTGTTGTTGGTGTGTGTGTGTGTGTTGTCGGTGTGTGTGTGTTGTCGGTGTGTGTGTGTTGTCGGTGTGTCTGTGTGTGTGTTGTCGGTTTGTGTGTGTGTGTGTGTGTTGTCGGTGTGTGTGTGTGTGTGTTGTCGGTGTGTGTGTGTGTGTGTGTTGTCGGTGTGTGTGTGTTGTGTGTGTGTGTGTTGTCGGTGTGTGTGTGTGTTGTCGGTGTGTGTGTGTGTGTGTGTGTGTGTTGTCGGTGTGTGTGTGTTGTCGGTGTGTGTGTGTGTGTTGTCGGTGTGTGTGTGTGTGTTGTCGATGTGTGTGAGTGTGTGTTGTCGGTCTGTGTGTGTTGTGTGTGTGTGTGTGTGTTGTGTGTGTGTGTGTTGTCGGTGTGTGTGTGCGTGTGTTGTCGGTGTGTGTGTGTTTGTTGTCGGTGTGTGTGTGTGTGTGTGTGTGTTGTCGGTGTGTGTGTGTGTGTTGTCGGTGTGTGTGTGTGTGTGTTGTCGGTGTGTGTGTGTTATCGGTGTGTGTGTGTTATCGGTGTGTGTGTGTTGTCGATGTGTGTGTGTGTGTGTGTGTGTTGTCGGTGTGTGTGTGTTGTCGGTGTGTGTGTGTGTGTGTGTTGTCGGTGTGTGTGTGTTGTCGATGTGTGTGAGTGTGTGTTGTCGGTCTGTGTGTGTTGTGTGTGTGTGTGTGTGTTGTGTGTGTGTGTGTTGTCGGTGTGTGTGTGCGTGTGTTGTCGGTGTGTGTGTGTTTGTTGTCGGTGTGTGTGTGTGCGTGTGTGTGTTGTCGGTGTGTTGTCGGTGTGTGTGTGTGTGTGTTGTCGGTGTGTGTTTGTGTGTT
Organism: Salmo salar; assembly: GCF_965601325.2. NCBI lineage: Eukaryota > Metazoa > Chordata > Actinopteri > Salmoniformes > Salmonidae > Salmo > Salmo salar. Next base: position 368,332 of record NC_138318.1, read on the forward strand.
GTCGGTGTGTGTGTGTTGTCGGTGTGTGTGTGTGTGTTGTGTGTGTGTGTATTGATGGTGTGTGTGTGTGTGTGTTGTCGGTGTATGTGTGTGTGTGTGTTGTCGGTGTGTGTGTGTTGTCGGTGTTTGTGTGTGTGTGTTGTCGGTGTGTTGTCGGTGTGTGTGTGTGTGTGTTGTCGGTGTGTGTGTGTGTGTGTTGTCGGTGTGTGTGTGTGTTGTCGGTGTGTGTGTTGTCGGTGTGTGCGTGTGTGTGTTGTCGGTGTGTTGTCGGTGTGTGTGTGTGTGTGTTGTCGGTGTGTGTGTGTGTGTGTGTTGTCGGTGTGTGTGTGTTGTCGGTGTTTGTGTGTGTGTGTTGTCGGTGTGTTGTCGGTGTGTGTGTGTGTGTGTTGTCAGTGTGTGTGTGTGTGTGTTGTCGGTGTGTGTGTGTTTATGTGTTGTCGGTGTGTGTGTGTGTGTTGTCGGTGTGTGTATGTGTGTGTGTGTTGTCGGTGTGTGTGTGTGTTGTCGGTGTGTGTGTGTTGTCGGTGTGTCTGTGTGTGTGTTGTCGGTTTGTGTGTGTGTGTGTTGTCGGTGTGTGTGTGTGTGTTGTCGGTGTGTGTGTGTTGTCGGTGTGTGTGTGTGTGTGTTGTGTGTGTGTGTGTTGTCGGTGTGTGTGTGTGTGTGTTGTCGATGTGTGTGTGTTGTCGGTGTGTGTGTGTGTGTTGTCGGTGTGTGTGTTGTCAGTGTGTGTGTGTGTGTGTGTGTGTTGTCGGTGTGTGTGTGTGTTGTCGGTGTGTGTGTGTGTTGTCGGTGTGTGTGTGTTGTGTGTGTGTGTGTTGTCGGTGTGTGTGTGTGTTGTCGGTGTGTGTGTGTGTGTGTGTGTTGTCGGTGTGTGTGTGTAGTCGGTGTGTGTGTGTGTGTGTGTTGTCGGTGTGTGTGTGTGTGTGTGTTGTCGATGTGTGTGAGTGTGTGTTGTCGGTGTGTGTGTGTGTGTTGTGTGTGTGTGTGTTGTCGGTGTGTGTGTGTGTGTGTTGTCGGTGTGTGTGTGTGTGTTGTCGGTGTGTGTGTGTGTGTGTGTGTTGTCGGTGTGTGTGTGTGTGTGTGTGTTTGTTGTGTGTGTGTGTGTTGTCGGTGTGTGTGTGCGTGTGTTGTCGGTGTGTGTGTGTGTGTTGTCGGTGTGTGTGTGTGTGTGTGTGTGTTGTCGGTGTGTGTGTGTGTGTGTGTTGTCGGTGTGTGTGTGTTATCGGTGTGTGTGTGTTGTCGGTGTGTGTGTGTCTGTGTGTGTGTGTTGTCGGTGTGTGTCTGTGTGTGTTGTCGGTGTGTGTGTGTGTGTTGTCGGTGTGTGTGTTGTCGGTGTGTGCGTGTGTGTGTTGTCGGTGTGTTGTCGGTGTGTGTGTGTGTTGTCGGTGTGTGTGTGTGTGTTGTCGGTGTGTGTGTGTGTGTGTTGTCGGTGTGTGTGTGTGTGTTGTGTGTGTGTGTGTTGATGGTGTGTGTGTGTGTGTGTTGTCGGTGTGTGTGTGTGTGTGTGTTGTCGGTGTGTGTGTGTTGTCGGTGTTTGTGTGTGTGTGTTGTCGGTGGGTTGTCGGTGTGTGTGTGTGTTGTCGGTGTGTGTGTGTGTGTGTGTGTGTTGTCGGTGTGTGTGTGTGTGTGTTGTCGGTGTGTGTGTGTTGTCGGTGTGTGTGTGTGTTGTTGGTGTGTGTGTGTGTGTTGTCGGTGTGTGTGTGTTGTCGGTGTGTGTGTGTTGTCGGTGTGTTTGTGTGTGTGTTGTCGGTTTGTGTGTGTGTGTGTGTGTTGTCGGTGTGTGTGTGTGTGTGTTGTCGGTGTGTGTGTGTGTGTGTGTTGTCGGTGTGTGTGTGTTGTGTGTGTGTGTTGTCGGTGTGTGTGTGTGTTGTCGGTGTGTGTGTGTGTGTGTGTGTGTGTGTGTGTGTGTTGTCGGTGTGTGTGTGTTGTCGGTGTGTGTGTGTGTGTGTGTTGTCGGTGTGTGTGTGTGTGTTGTCGATGTGTGTGAGTGTGTGTTGTCGGTCTGTGTGTGTGTGTTGTGTGTGTGTGTGTTGTCGGTCTGTGTGTGTGTGTGTTGTCGGTGTGTGTGTGTGTGTTGTCGGTGTGTGTGTGTGTGTGTGTGTGTTGTTGGTGTGTGTGTGTGTGTGTTGTGTGTGTGTGTGTTGTTGGTGTGTGTGTGCGTGTGTTGTCGGTGTGTGTGTGTTTGTTGTCGGTGTGTGTGTGTGTGTGTGTGTGTTGTCGGTGTGTGTGTGTGTGTTGTCGGTGTGTGTGTGTGTGTGTTGTCGGTGTGTGTGTGTTATCGGTGTGTGTGTGTTGTCGATGTGTGTGTGTGTGTGTTGTCGGTGTGTGTGTGTGTGTGTTGTCGGTGTGTGTGTGTGTGTTGTCGGTGTGTGTGTTGTCGGTGTGTGCGTGTGTGTGTTGTCGGTGTGTTGTCGGTGTGTGTGTGTGTGTGTTGTCGGTGTGTGTTTGTGTGTTGTCGGTGTGTGTGTGTTGTCGGTGTGTGTGTGTGTGTTGTGTGTGTGTGTATTGATGGTGTGTGTGTGTGTGTGTTGTCGGTGTGTGTGTGTGTGTGTGTTGTCGGTGTGTGTGTGTTGTCGGTGTTTGTGTGTGTGTGTTGTCGGTGTGTTGTCGGTGTGTGTGTGTGTGTGTTGTCGGTGTGTGTGTGTGTGTTGTCGGTGTGTGTGTGTGTTGTCGGTGTGTGTGTTGTCGGTGTGTGCGTGTGTGTGTTGTCGGTGTGTTGTCGGTGTGTGTGTGTCTGTGTTGTCGGTGTGTGTGTGTGTGTGTGTTGTCGGTGTGTGTGTGTTGTCGGTGTTTGTGTGTGTGTGTTGTCGGTGTGTTGTCGGTGTGTGTGTGTGTGTGTTGTCAGTGTGTGTGTGTGTGTGTTGTCGGTGTGTGTGTGTTTATGTGTTGTCGGTGTGTGTGTGTGTGTTGTCGGTGTGTGTGTGTGTGTGTGTGTTGTCGGTGTGTGTGTGTGTTGTCGGTGTGTGTGTGTTGTCGGTGTGTCTGTGTGTGTGTTGTCGGTGTGTGTGTGTGTGTTGTCGGTGTGTGTGTGTGTTGTCGGTGTGTGTGTGTTGTGTGTGTGTGTGTTGTCGGTGTGTGTGTGTGTTGTCGGTGTGTGTGTGTGTGTGTGTGTTGTCGGTGTGTGTGTGTAGTCGGTGTGTGTGTGTGTGTGTTGTCGGTGTGTGTGTGTGTGTTGTCGATGTGTGTGAGTGTGTGTTGTCGGTGTGTGTGTGTGTGTGTTGTGTGTGTGTGTGTTGTCGGTGTGTGTGTGTGTGTGTTGTCGGTGTGTGTGTGTTGTCGGTGTGTGTGTGTGTGTGTGTGTGTTGTCGGTGTGTGTGTGTGTGTTGTCAGTGTGTGTGTGTGTGTGTGTGTGTGTTGTCGGTGTGTGTGTGTGTTGTCGGTGTGTGTGTGTGTTGTCGGTGTGTGTGTGTTGTGTGTGTGTGTGTTGTCGGTGTGTGTGTGTGTTGTCGGTGTGTGTGTGTGTGTGTGTGTGTGTTGTCGGTGTGTGTGTGTAGTCGGTGTGTGTGTGTGTGTGTTGTCGGTGTGTGTGTGTGTGTGTGTTGTCGATGTGTGTGAGTGTGTGTTGTCGGTGTGTGTGTGTGTTGTGTGTGTGTGTGTGTTGTCGGTGTGTGTGTGTGTGTGTTGTCGGTGTGTGTGTGTGTGTTGTCGGTGTGTGTGTGTGTGTGTGTGTTGTCGGTGTGTGTGTGTGTGTGTGTGTTTGTTGTGTGTGTGTGTGTTGTCGGTGTGTGTGTGCGTGTGTTGTCGGTGTGTGTGTGTGTGTTGTCGGTGTGTGTGTGTGTGTGTGTTGTCGGTGTGTGTGTGTGTGTTGTCGGTGTGTGTGTGTTATCGGTGTGTGTGTGTTGTCGGTGTGTGTGTGTCTGTGTGTGTGTGTTGTCGGTGTGTGTCTGTGTGTGTTGTCGGTGTGTGTGTGTGTGTTGTCGGTGTGTGTGTTGTCGGTGTGTGCGTGTGTGTGTTGTCGGTGTGTTGTCGGTGTGTGTGTGTGTTGTCGGTGTGTGTGTGTGTGTTGTCGGTGTGTGTGTGTGTGTGTTGTCGGTGTGTGTGTGTGTGTTGTGTGTGTGTGTGTTGATGGTGTGTGTGTGTGTGTGTTGTCGGTGTGTGTGTGTGTGTGTGTGTTGTCGGTGTGTGTGTGTTGTCGGTGTTTGTGTGTGTGTGTTGTCGGTGGGTTGTCGGTGTGTGTGTGTGTTGTCGGTGTGTGTGTGTGTGTGTTGTCGGTGTGTGTGTGTGTGTGTTGTCGGTGTGTGTGTGTTGTCGGTGTGTGTGTGTGTTGTTGGTGTGTGTGTGTGTGTTGTCGGTGTGTGTGTGTTGTCGGTGTGTGTGTGTTGTCGGTGTGTCTGTGTGTGTGTTGTCGGTTTGTGTGTGTGTGTGTGTGTTGTCGGTGTGTGTGTGTGTGTGTTGTCGGTGTGTGTGTGTGTGTGTGTGTTGTCGGTGTGTGTGTGTTGTGTGTGTGTGTGTTGTCGGTGTGTGTGTGTGTTGTCGGTGTGTGTGTGTGTGTGTGTGTGTGTTGTCGGTGTGTGTGTGTTGTCGGTGTGTGTGTGTGTGTTGTCGGTGTGTGTGTGTGTGTTGTCGATGTGTGTGAGTGTGTGTTGTCGGTCTGTGTGTGTTGTGTGTGTGTGTGTGTGTTGTGTGTGTGTGTGTTGTCGGTGTGTGTGTGCGTGTGTTGTCGGTGTGTGTGTGTTTGTTGTCGGTGTGTGTGTGTGTGTGTGTGTGTTGTCGGTGTGTGTGTGTGTGTTGTCGGTGTGTGTGTGTGTGTGTTGTCGGTGTGTGTGTGTTATCGGTGTGTGTGTGTTATCGGTGTGTGTGTGTTGTCGATGTGTGTGTGTGTGTGTGTGTGTGTTGTCGGTGTGTGTGTGTTGTCGGTGTGTGTGTGTGTGTGTGTTGTCGGTGTGTGTGTGTGTGTTGTCGATGTGTGTGAGTTTGTGTTGTCGGTCTGTGTGTGTTGTGTGTGTGTGTGTGTGTTGTGTGTGTGTGTGTTGTCGGTGTGTGTGTGTGTGTGTGTGTGTGTGTGTGTGTTGTCGGTGTGTGTGTGTTGTCGGTGTGTGTGTGTGTGTGTGTTGTCGGTGTGTGTGTGTGTGTTGTCGATGTGTGTGAGTGTGTGTTGTCGGTCTGTGTGTGTGTGTTGTGTGTGTGTGTGTTGTCGGTCTGTGTGTGTGTGTGTTGTCGGTGTGTGTGTGTGTGTTGTCGGTGTGTGTGTGTGTGTGTGTGTGTTGTTGGTGTGTGTGTGTGTGTGTTGTGTGTGTGTGTGTTGTTGGTGTGTGTGTGCGTGTGTTGTCGGTGTGTGTGTGTTTGTTGTCGGTGTGTGTGTGTGTGTGTGTGTGTTGTCGGTGTGTGTGTGTGTGTTGTCGGTGTGTGTGTGTGTGTGTTGTCGGTGTGTGTGTGTTATCGGTGTGTGTGTGTTGTCGATGTGTGTGTGTGTGTGTTGTCGGTGTGTGTGTGTGTGTGTTGTCGGTGTGTGTGTGTGTGTTGTCGGTGTGTGTGTTGTCGGTGTGTGCGTGTGTGTGTTGTCGGTGTGTTGTCGGTGTGTGTGTGTGTGTGTTGTCGGTGTGTGTTTGTGTGTTGTCGGTGTGTGTGTGTTGTCGGTGTGTGTGTGTGTGTTGTGTGTGTGTGTATTGATGGTGTGTGTGTGTGTGTGTTGTCGGTGTGTGTGTGTGTGTGTGTTGTCGGTGTGTGTGTGTTGTCGGTGTTTGTGTGTGTGTGTTGTCGGTGTGTTGTCGGTGTGTGTGTGTGTGTGTTGTCGGTGTGTGTGTGTGTGTTGTCGGTGTGTGTGTGTGTTGTCGGTGTGTGTGTTGTCGGTGTGTGCGTGTGTGTGTTGTCGGTGTGTTGTCGGTGTGTGTGTGTCTGTGTTGTCGGTGTGTGTGTGTGTGTGTGTTGTCGGTGTGTGTGTGTTGTCGGTGTTTGTGTGTGTGTGTTGTCGGTGTGTTGTCGGTGTGTGTGTGTGTGTGTTGTCAGTGTGTGTGTGTGTGTGTTGTCGGTGTGTGTGTGTTTATGTGTTGTCGGTGTGTGTGTGTGTGTTGTCGGTGTGTGTGTGTGTGTGTGTGTTGTCGGTGTGTGTGTGTGTTGTCGGTGTGTGTGTGTTGTCGGTGTGTCTGTGTGTGTGTTGTCGGTGTGTGTGTGTGTGTTGTCGGTGTGTGTGTGTGTTGTCGGTGTGTGTGTGTTGTGTGTGTGTGTGTTGTCGGTGTGTGTGTGTGTTGTCGGTGTGTGTGTGTGTGTGTGTGTTGTCGGTGTGTGTGTGTAGTCGGTGTGTGTGTGTGTGTGTTGTCGGTGTGTGTGTGTGTGTTGTCGATGTGTGTGAGTGTGTGTTGTCGGTGTGTGTGTGTGTGTGTTGTGTGTGTGTGTGTTGTCGGTGTGTGTGTGTGTGTGTTGTCGGTGTGTGTGTGTTGTCGGTGTGTGTGTGTGTGTGTGTGTGTTGTCGGTGTGTGTGTGTGTGTTGTCAGGTGTGTGTGTGTGTGTGTGTGTGTGTTGTCGGTGTGTGTGTGTGTTGTCGGTGTGTGTGTGTGTTGTCGGTGTGTGTGTGTTGTGTGTGTGTGTGTTGTCGGTGTGTGTGTGTGTTGTCGGTGTGTGTGTGTGTGTGTGTGTGTGTTGTCGGTGTGTGTGTGTAGTCGGTGTGTGTGTGTGTGTGTTGTCGGTGTGTGTGTGTGTGTGTGTTGTCGATGTGTGTGAGTGTGTGTTGTCGGTGTGTGTGTGTGTTGTGTGTGTGTGTGTGTTGTCGGTGTGTGTGTGTGTGTGTTGTCGGTGTGTGTGTGTGTGTTGTCGGTGTGTGTGTGTGTGTGTGTGTTGTCGGTGTGTGTGTGTGTGTGTGTGTTTGTTGTGTGTGTGTGTGTTGTCGGTGTGTGTGTGCGTGTGTTGTCGGTGTGTGTGTGTGTGTTGTCGGTGTGTGTGTGTGTGTGTGTTGTCGGTGTGTGTGTGTGTGTTGTCGGTGTGTGTGTGTTATCGGTGTGTGTGTGTTGTCGGTGTGTGTGTGTCTGTGTGTGTGTGTTGTCGGTGTGTGTCTGTGTGTGTTGTCGGTGTGTGTGTGTGTGTTGTCGGTGTGTGTGTTGTCGGTGTGTGCGTGTGTGTGTTGTCGGTGTGTTGTCGGTGTGTGTGTGTGTTGTCGGTGTGTGTGTGTGTGTTGTCGGTGTGTGTGTGTGTGTGTTGTCGGTGTGTGTGTGTGTGTTGTGTGTGTGTGTGTTGATGGTGTGTGTGTGTGTGTGTTGTCGGTGTGTGTGTGTGTGTGTGTGTTGTCGGTGTGTGTGTGTTGTCGGTGTTTGTGTGTGTGTGTTGTCGGTGGGTTGTCGGTGTGTGTGTGTGTTGTCGGTGTGTGTGTGTGTGTGTTGTCGGTGTGTGTGTGTGTGTGTTGTCGGTGTGTGTGTGTTGTCGGTGTGTGTGTGTGTTGTTGGTGTGTGTGTGTGTGTTGTCGGTGTGTGTGTGTTGTCGGTGTGTGTGTGTTGTCGGTGTGTCTGTGTGTGTGTTGTCGGTTTGTGTGTGTGTGTGTGTGTTGTCGGTGTGTGTGTGTGTGTGTTGTCGGTGTGTGTGTGTGTGTGTGTGTTGTCGGTGTGTGTGTGTTGTGTGTGTGTGTGTTGTCGGTGTGTGTGTGTGTTGTCGGTGTGTGTGTGTGTGTGTGTGTGTGTTGTCGGTGTGTGTGTGTTGTCGGTGTGTGTGTGTGTGTTGTCGGTGTGTGTGTGTGTGTTGTCGATGTGTGTGAGTGTGTGTTGTCGGTCTGTGTGTGTTGTGTGTGTGTGTGTGTGTTGTGTGTGTGTGTGTTGTCGGTGTGTGTGTGCGTGTGTTGTCGGTGTGTGTGTGTTTGTTGTCGGTGTGTGTGTGTGTGTGTGTGTGTTGTCGGTGTGTGTGTGTGTGTTGTCGGTGTGTGTGTGTGTGTGTTGTCGGTGTGTGTGTGTTATCGGTGTGTGTGTGTTATCGGTGTGTGTGTGTTGTCGATGTGTGTGTGTGTGTGTGTGTGTGTTGTCGGTGTGTGTGTGTTGTCGGTGTGTGTGTGTGTGTGTGTTGTCGGTGTGTGTGTGTGTGTTGTCGATGTGTGTGAGTTTGTGTTGTCGGTCTGTGTGTGTTGTGTGTGTGTGTGTGTGTTGTGTGTGTGTGTGTTGTCGGTGTGTGTGTGTGTGTGTGTGTGTGTGTGTGTGTTGTCGGTGTGTGTGTGTTGTCGGTGTGTGTGTGTGTGTGTGTTGTCGGTGTGTGTGTGTGTGTTGTCGATGTGTGTGAGTGTGTGTTGTCGGTCTGTGTGTGTGTGTTGTGTGTGTGTGTGTTGTCGGTCTGTGTGTGTGTGTGTTGTCGGTGTGTGTGTGTGTGTTGTCGGTGTGTGTGTGTGTGTGTGTGTGTTGTTGGTGTGTGTGTGTGTGTGTTGTGTGTGTGTGTGTTGTTGGTGTGTGTGTGCGTGTGTTGTCGGTGTGTGTGTGTTTGTTGTCGGTGTGTGTGTGTGTGTGTGTGTGTTGTCGGTGTGTGTGTGTGTGTTGTCGGTGTGTGTGTGTGTGTGTTGTCGGTGTGTGTGTGTTATCGGTGTGTGTGTGTTGTCGATGTGTGTGTGTGTGTGTTGTCGGTGTGTGTGTGTGTGTGTTGTCGGTGTGTGTGTGTGTGTTGTCGGTGTGTGTGTTGTCGGTGTGTGCGTGTGTGTGTTGTCGGTGTGTTGTCGGTGTGTGTGTGTGTGTGTTGTCGGTGTGTGTTTGTGTGTTGTCGGTGTGTGTGTGTTGTCGGTGTGTGTGTGTGTGTTGTGTGTGTGTGTATTGATGGTGTGTGTGTGTGTGTGTTGTCGGTGTGTGTGTGTGTGTGTGTTGTCGGTGTGTGTGTGTTGTCGGTGTTTGTGTGTGTGTGTTGTCGGTGTGTTGTCGGTGTGTGTGTGTGTGTGTTGTCGGTGTGTGTGTGTGTGTTGTCGGTGTGTGTGTGTGTTGTCGGTGTGTGTGTTGTCGGTGTGTGCGTGTGTGTGTTGTCGGTGTGTTGTCGGTGTGTGTGTGTCTGTGTTGTCGGTGTGTGTGTGTGTGTGTGTTGTCGGTGTGTGTGTGTTGTCGGTGTTTGTGTGTGTGTGTTGTCGGTGTGTTGTCGGTGTGTGTGTGTGTGTGTTGTCAGTGTGTGTGTGTGTGTGTTGTCGGTGTGTGTGTGTTTATGTGTTGTCGGTGTGTGTGTGTGTGTTGTCGGTGTGTGTGTGTGTGTGTGTGTTGTCGGTGTGTGTGTGTGTTGTCGGTGTGTGTGTGTTGTCGGTGTGTCTGTGTGTGTGTTGTCGGTGTGTGTGTGTGTGTGTTGTCGGTGTGTGTGTGTGTTGTCGGTGTGTGTGTGTTGTGTGTGTGTGTGTTGTCGGTGTGTGTGTGTGTTGTCGGTGTGTGTGTGTGTGTGTGTGTTGTCGGTGTGTGTGTGTAGTCGGTGTGTGTGTGTGTGTGTTGTCGGTGTGTGTGTGTGTGTTGTCGATGTGTGTGAGTGTGTGTTGTCGGTGTGTGTGTGTGTGTGTTGTGTGTGTGTGTGTTGTCGGTGTGTGTGTGTGTGTGTTGTCGGTGTGTGTGTGTTGTCGGTGTGTGTGTGTGTGTGTGTGTTGTCGGTGTGTGTGTGTGTGTTGTCAGTGTGTGTGTGTGTGTGTGTGTGTGTGTTGTCGGTGTGTGTGTGTGTTGTCGGTGTGTGTGTGTGTTGTCGGTGTGTGTGTGTTGTGTGTGTGTGTGTTGTCGGTGTGTGTGTGTGTTGTCGGTGTGTGTGTGTGTGTGTGTGTGTGTTGTCGGTGTGTGTGTGTAGTCGGTGTGTGTGTGTGTGTGTTGTCGGTGTGTGTGTGTGTGTGTGTTGTCGATGTGTGTGAGTGTGTGTTGTCGGTGTGTGTGTGTGTTGTGTGTGTGTGTGTTGTCGGTGTGTGTGTGTGTGTGTTGTCGGTGTGTGTGTGTGTGTTGTCGGTGTGTGTGTGTGTGTGTGTGTTGTCGGTGTGTGTGTGTGTGTGTGTGTTTGTTGTGTGTGTGTGTGTTGTCGGTGTGTGTGTGCGGTTGTTGTCGGTGTGTGTGTGTGTGTTGTCGGTGTGTGTGTGTGTGTGTGTTGTCGGTGTGTGTGTGTGTGTTGTCGGTGTGTGTGTGTTATCGGTGTGTGTGTGTTGTCGGTGTGTGTGTGTCTGTGTGTGTGTGTTGTCGGTGTGTGTCTGTGTGTGTTGTCGGTGTGTGTGTGTGTGTTGTCGGTGTGTGTGTTGTCGGTGTGTGCGTGTGTGTGTTGTCGGTGTGTTGTCGGTGTGTGTGTGTGTTGTCGGTGTGTGTGTGTGTGTTGTCGGTGTGTGTGTGTGTGTGTTGTCGGTGTGTGTGTGTGTGTTGTGTGTGTGTGTGTTGATGGTGTGTGTGTGTGTGTGTTGTCGGTGTGTGTGTGTGTGTGTGTGTTGTCGGTGTGTGTGTGTTGTCGGTGTTTGTGTGTGTGTGTTGTCGGTGGGTTGTCGGTGTGTGTGTGTGTTGTCGGTGTGTGTGTGTGTGTGTTGTCGGTGTGTGTGTGTGTGTGTTGTCGGTGTGTGTGTGTTGTCGGTGTGTGTGTGTGTTGTTGGTGTGTGTGTGTGTGTTGTCGGTGTGTGTGTGTTGTCGGTGTGTGTGTGTTGTCGGTGTGTCTGTGTGTGTGTTGTCGGTTTGTGTGTGTGTGTGTGTGTTGTCGGTGTGTGTGTGTGTGTGTTGTCGGTGTGTGTGTGTGTGTGTGTTGTCGGTGTGTGTGTGTTGTGTGTGTGTGTGTTGTCGGTGTGTGTGTGTGTTGTCGGTGTGTGTGTGTGTGTGTGTGTGTGTTGTCGGTGTGTGTGTGTTGTCGGTGTGTGTGTGTGTGTTGTCGGTGTGTGTGTGTGTGTTGTCGATGTGTGTGAGTGTGTGTTGTCGGTCTGTGTGTGTTGTGTGTGTGTGTGTGTGTTGTGTGTGTGTGTGTTGTCGGTGTGTGTGTGCGTGTGTTGTCGGTGTGTGTGTGTTTGTTGTCGGTGTGTGTGTGTGTGTGTGTGTGTTGTCGGTGTGTGTGTGTGTGTTGTCGGTGTGTGTGTGTGTGTGTTGTCGGTGTGTGTGTGTTATCGGTGTGTGTGTGTTATCGGTGTGTGTGTGTTGTCGATGTGTGTGTGTGTGTGTGTGTGTGTTGTCGGTGTGTGTGTGTTGTCGGTGTGTGTGTGTGTGTGTGTTGTCGGTGTGTGTGTGTGTGTTGTCGATGTGTGTGAGTTTGTGTTGTCGGTCTGTGTGTGTTGTGTGTGTGTGTGTGTGTTGTGTGTGTGTGTGTTGTCGGTGTGTGTGTGCGTGTGTTGTCGGTGTGTGTGTGTTTGTTGTCGGTGTGTGTGTGTGCGTGTGTGTGTTGTCGGTGTGTTGTCGGTGTGTGTGTGTGTGTGTTGTCGGTGTGTGTTTGTGTGTTGTCGGTGTGTGTGTGTTGTCGGTGTGTGTGTGTGTGTTGTGTGTGTGTGTATTGATGGTGTGTGTGTGTGTGTGTTGTCGGTGTGTGTGTGTGTGTGTGTTGTCGGTGTGTGTGTGTTGTCGGTGTTTGTGTGTGTGTGTTGTCGGTGTGTTGTCGGTGTGTGTGTGTGTGTGTTGTCGGTGTGTGTGTGTGTGTGTTGTCGGTGTGTGTGTGTTGTCGGTGTGTGTGTTGTCGGTGTGTGCGTGTGTGTGTTGTCGGTGTGTTGTCGGTGTGTGTGTGTGTGTGTTGTCGGTGTGTGTGTGTGTGTGTGTTGTCGGTGTGTGTGTGTTGTCGGTGTTTGTGTGTGTGTGTTGTCGGTGTGTTGTCGGTGTGTGTGTGTGTGTGTTGTCAGTGTGTGTGTGTGTGTGTTGTCGGTGTGTGTGTGTTTATGTGTTGTCGGTGTGTGTGTGTGTGTTGTCGGTGTGTGTGTGTGTGTGTTGTCGGTGTGTGTGTGTGTGTTGTCGGTGTGTGTGTGTTGTCGGTGTGTCTGTGTGTGTGTTGTCGGTTTGTGTGTGTGTGTGTTGTCGGTGTGTGTGTGTGTGTTGTCGGTGTGTGTGTGTGTTGTCGGTGTGTGTGTGTTGTGTGTGTGTGTGTTGTCGGTGTGTGTGTGTGTTGTCGGTGTGTGTGTGTGTGTGTGTTGTCGGTGTGTGTGTGTAGTCGGTGTGTGTGTGTGTGTGTTGTCGGTGTGTGTGTGTGTGTGTGTTGTCGGTGTGTGTGTTGTCGGTGTGTGTGTGTTGTCGGTGTGTCTGTGTGTGTGTTGTCGGTTTGTGTGTGTGTGTGTTGTCGGTGTGTGTGTGTGTGTTGTCGGTGTGTGTGTGTGTTGTCGGTGTGTGTGTGTTGTGTGTGTGTGTGTTGTCGGTGTGTGTGTGTGTTGTCGGTGTGTGTGTGTGTGTGTGTTGTCGGTGTGTGTGTGTAGTCGGTGTGTGTGTGTGTGTGTTGTCGGTGTGTGTGTGTGTGTTGTCGATGTGTGTGAGTGTGTGTTGTCGGTGTGTGTGTGTGTGTGTTGTGTGTGTGTGTGTTGTCGGTGTGTGTGTGTGTGTGTTGTCGGTGTGTGTGTGTGTGTGTGTTGTCAGTGTGTGTGTGTGTGTGTGTGTGTGTTGTCGGTGTGTGTGTGTGTGTTGTCGATGTGTGAGAGTGTGTGTTGTCGGTCTGTGTGTGTTGTGTGTGTGTGTGTGTGTTGTGTGTGTGTGTGTTGTCGGTGTGTGTGTGCGTGTGTTGTCGGTGTGTGTGTGTTTGTTGTCGGTGTGTGTGTGTGCGTGTGTGTGTTGTCGGTGTGTTGTCGGTGTGTGTGTGTGTGTGTTGTCGGTGTGTGTTTGTGTGTTGTCGGTGTGTGTGTGTTGTCGGTGTGTGTGTGTGTGTTGTGTGTGTGTGTATTGATGGTGTGTGTGTGTGTGTGTTGTCGGTGTGTGTGTGTGTGTGTGTTGTCGGTGTATGTGTGTTGTCGGTGTTTGTGTGTGTGTGTTGTCGGTGTGTTGTCGGTGTGTGTGTGTGTGTGTTGTCGGTGTGTGCGTGTGTGTGTTGTCGGTGTGTTGTCGGTGTGTGTGTGTGTTGTCGGTGTGTGTGTGTGTGTTGTCGGTGTGTGTGTGTGTGTGTTGTCGGTGTGTGTGTGTGTGTTGTGTGTGTGTGTGTTGATGGTGTGTGTGTGTGTGTGTTGTCGGTGTGTGTGTGTGTGTGTGTGTTGTCGGTGTGTGTGTGTTGTCGGTGTTTGTGTGTGTGTGTTGTCGGTGGGTTGTCGGTGTGTGTGTGTGTTGTCGGTGTGTGTGTGTGTGTGTTGTCGGTGTGTGTGTGTGTGTGTTGTCGGTGTGTGTGTGTTGTCGGTGTGTGTGTGTGTTGTTGGTGTGTGTGTGTGTGTTGTCGGTGTGTGTGTGTTGTCGGTGTGTGTGTGTTGTCGGTGTGTCTGTGTGTGTGTTGTCGGTTTGTGTGTGTGTGTGTGTGTTGTCGGTGTGTGTGTGTGTGTGTTGTCGGTGTGTGTGTGTGTGTGTGTTGTCGGTGTGTGTGTGTTGTGTGTGTGTGTGTTGTCGGTGTGTGTGTGTGTTGTCGGTGTGTGTGTGTGTGTGTGTGTGTGTTGTCGGTGTGTGTGTGTTGTCGGTGTGTGTGTGTGTGTTGTCGGTGTGTGTGTGTGTGTTGTCGATGTGTGTGAGTGTGTGTTGTCGGTCTGTGTGTGTTGTGTGTGTGTGTGTGTGTTGTGTGTGTGTGTGTTGTCGGTGTGTGTGTGCGTGTGTTGTCGGTGTGTGTGTGTTTGTTGTCGGTGTGTGTGTGTGTGTGTGTGTGTGTGTTGTCGGTGTGTGTGTGTGTGTTGTCGGTGTGTGTGTGTGTGTGTTGTCGGTGTGTGTGTGTTATCGGTGTGTGTGTGTTATCGGTGTGTGTGTGTTGTCGATGTGTGTGTGTGTGTGTGTGTGTGTTGTCGGTGTGTGTGTGTTGTCGGTGTGTGTGTGTGTGTGTGTTGTCGGTGTGTGTGTGTGTGTTGTCGATGTGTGTGAGTTTGTGTTGTCGGTCTGTGTGTGTTGTGTGTGTGTGTGTGTGTTGTGTGTGTGTGTGTTGTCGGTGTGTGTGTGCGTGTGTTGTCGGTGTGTGTGTGTTTGTTGTCGGTGTGTGTGTGTGCGTGTGTGTGTTGTCGGTGTGTTGTCGGTGTGTGTGTGTGTGTGTTGTCGGTGTGTGTTTGTGTGTTGTCGGTGTGTGTGTGTTGTCGGTGTGTGTGTGTGTGTTGTGTGTGTGTGTATTGATGGTGTGTGTGTGTGTGTGTTGTCGGTGTGTGTGTGTGTGTGTGTTGTCGGTGTGTGTGTGTTGTCGGTGTTTGTGCGTGTGTGTTGTCGGTGTGTTGTCGGTGTGTGTGTGTGTGTGTTGTCGGTGTGTGTGTGTGTGTGTTGTCGGTGTGTGTGTGTTGTCGGTGTGTGTGTTGTCGGTGTGTGCGTGTGTGTGTTGTCGGTGTGTTGTCGGTGTGTGTGTGTGTTGTGTTGTCGGTGTGTGTGTGTGTGTGTGTTGTCGGTGCGTGTGTGTTGTCGGTGTTTGTGTGTGTGTGTTGTCGGTGTGTTGTCGGTGTGTGTGTGTGTGTGTTGTCAGTGTGTGTGTGTGTGTGTTGTCGGTGTGTGTGTGTTTATGTGTTGTCGGTGTGTGTGTGTTGTCGGTGTGTGTGTGTGTGTGTGTGTTGTCGGTGTGTGTGTGTGTTGTCGGTGTGTGTGTGTTGTCGGTGTGTCTGTGTGTGTGTTGTCGGTTTGTGTGTGTGTGTGTTGTCGGTGTGTGTGTGTGTGTTGTCGGTGTGTGTGTGTGTTGTCGGTGTGTGTGTGTTGTGTGTGTGTGTGTTGTCGGTGTGTGTGTGTGTTGTCGGTGTGTGTGTGTGTGTGTGTTGTCGGTGTGTGTGTGTAGTCAGTGTGTGTGTGTGTGTGTTGTCGGTGTGTGTGTGTGTGTGTGTTGTCGGTGTGTGTGTGTGTTGTCGGTGTGTGTGTGTTGTCGGTGTGTCTGTGTGTGTGTTGTCGGTTTGTGTGTGTGTGTGTTGTCGGTGTGTGTGTGTGTGTTGTCGGTGTGTGTGTGTGTTGTCGGTGTGTGTGTGTTGTGTGTGTGTGTGTTGTCGGTGTGTGTGTGTGTTGTCGGTGTGTGTGTGTGTGTGTGTTGTCGGTGTGTGTGTGTAGTCGGTGTGTGTGTGTGTGTGTTGTCGGTGTGTGTGTGTGTGTTGTCG
The DNA here is from genome assembly GCF_965601325.2 of Salmo salar. Taxonomy (NCBI): domain Eukaryota; kingdom Metazoa; phylum Chordata; class Actinopteri; order Salmoniformes; family Salmonidae; genus Salmo; species Salmo salar. The sequence continues at coordinate 383,345 of NC_138318.1, forward strand.
ATGTGTGTGAGTGTGTGTTGTCGGTGTGTGTGTGTGTGTGTTGTGTGTGTGTGTGTTGTCGGTGTGTGTGTGTGTGTGTTGTCGGTGTGTGTGTGTGTGTGTGTTGTCAGTGTGTGTGTGTGTGTGTGTGTGTGTGTTGTCGGTGTGTGTGTGTGTGTTGTCGATGTGTGAGAGTGTGTGTTGTCGGTCTGTGTGTGTTGTGTGTGTGTGTGTGTGTTGTGTGTGTGTGTGTTGTCGGTGTGTGTGTGCGTGTGTTGTCGGTGTGTGTGTGTTTGTTGTCGGTGTGTGTGTGTGCGTGTGTGTGTTGTCGGTGTGTTGTCGGTGTGTGTGTGTGTGTGTTGTCGGTGTGTGTTTGTGTGTTGTCGGTGTGTGTGTGTTGTCGGTGTGTGTGTGTGTGTTGTGTGTGTGTGTATTGATGGTGTGTGTGTGTGTGTGTTGTCGGTGTGTGTGTGTGTGTGTGTTGTCGGTGTATGTGTGTTGTCGGTGTTTGTGTGTGTGTGTTGTCGGTGTGTTGTCGGTGTGTGTGTGTGTGTGTTGTCGGTGTGTGTGTGTGTGTGTTGTCGGTGTGTGTGTGTGTTGTCGGTGTGTGTGTCGTCGGTGTGTGCGTGTGTGTGTTGTCGGTGTGTTGTCGGTGTGTGTGTGTGTGTGTTGTCGGTGTGTGTGTGTGTGTGTGTTGTCGGTGTGTGTGTGTTGTCGGTGTTTGTGTGTGTGTGTTGTCGGTGTGTTGTCGGTGTGTGTGTGTGTGTGTTGTCAGTGTGTGTGTGTGTGTGTTGTCGGTGTGTGTGTGTTTATGTGTTGTCGGTGTGTGTGTGTGTGTTGTCGGTGTGTGTGTGTGTGTGTTGTCGGTGTGTGTGTGTGTTGTCGGTGTGTGTGTGTTGTCGGTGTGTCTGTGTGTGTGTTGTCGGTTTGTGTGTGTGTGTGTTGTCGGTGTGTGTGTGTGTGTTGTCGGTGTGTGTGTCTGTTGTCGGTGTGTGTGTGTTGTGTGTGTGTGTGTTGTCGGTGTGTGTGTGTGTTGTCGGTGTGTGTGTGTGTGTGTGTGTTGTCGGTGTGTGTGTGTAGTCGGTGTGTGTGTGTGTGTGTTGTCGGTGTGTGTGTGTGTGTTGTCGATGTGTGTGAGTGTGTGTTGTCGGTGTGTGTGTGTGTGTGTTGTGTGTGTGTGTTGTCGGTGTGTGTGTGTGTGTGTTGTCGTTCTGTGTGTGTTGTCGGTGTGTGTGTGTGTGTGTGTGTGTTGTCGGTGTGTGTGTGTGTGTTGTCAGTGTGTGTGTGTGTGTGTGTGTGTTGTCGGTGTGTGTGTGTGTTGTCGGTGTGTGTGTGTGTTGTCGGTGTGTGTGTGTTGTCGGTGTGTGTGTGTGTTGTCGGTGTGTGTGTGTGTGTGTGTGTGTGTTGTCGGTGTGTGTGTGTAGTCGGTGTGTGTGTGTGTGTGTTGTCGGTGTGTGTGTGTGTGTGTGTTGTCGATGTGTGTGAGTGTGTGTTGTCGGTGTGTGTGTGTGTGTTGTCGGTGTGTGTGTTATCGGTGTGTGTGTGTTGTCGGTGTGTGTGTGTCTGTGTGTGTGTGTTGTCGGTGTGTGTCTGTGTGTGTTGTCGGTGTGTGTGTGTGTGTTGTCGGTGTGTGTGTTGTCGGTGTGTGCGTGTGTGTGTTGTCGGTGTGTTGTCGGTGTGTGTGTGTGTTGTCGGTGTGTGTGTGTGTGTTGTCGGTGTGTGTGTGTGTGTGTTGTCGGTGTGTGTGTGTGTGTTGTGTGTGTGTGTGTTGATGGTGTGTGTGTGTGTGTGTTGTCGGTGTGTGTGTGTGTGTGTGTGTGTTGTCGGTGTGTGTGTGTTGTCGGTGTTTGTGTGTGTGTGTTGTCGGTGGGTTGTCGGTGTGTGTGTGTGTTGTCGGTGTGTGTGTGTGTGTGTTGTCGGTGTGTGTGTGTGTGTGTTGTCGGTGTGTGTGTGTTGTCGGTGTGTGTGTGTGTTGTTGGTGTGTGTGTGTGTTGTCGGTGTGTGTGTGTTGTCGGTGTGTGTGTGTTGTCGGTGTGTCTGTGTGTGTGTTGTCGGTTTGTGTGTGTGTGTGTGTGTTGTCGGTGTGTGTGTGTGTGTGTTGTCGGTGTGTGTGTGTGTGTGTGTTGTCGGTGTGTGTGTGTTGTGTGTGTGTGTGTTGTCGGTGTGTGTGTGTGTTGTCGGTGTGTGTGTGTGTGTGTGTGTGTGTGTTGTCGGTGTGTGTGTGTTGTCGGTGTGTGTGTGTGTGTGTGTTGTCGGTGTGTGTGTGTGTGTTGTCGATGTGTGTGAGTGTGTGTTGTCGGTCTGTGTGTGTTGTGTGTGTGTGTGTGTGTTGTGTGTGTGTGTGTTGTGTGTGTGTGTGTGCGTGTGTTGTCGGTGTGTGTGTGTTTGTTGTCGGTGTGTGTGTGTGTGTGTGTGTGTTGTCGGTGTGTGTGTGTGTGTTGTCGGTGTGTGTGTGTGTGTGTTGTCGGTGTGTGTGTGTTATCGGTGTGTGTGTGTTGTCGATGTGTGTGTGTGTGTGTTTGTGTGTTGTCGGTGTGTGTGTGTTGTCGGTGTGTGTGTGTGTGTGTGTTGTCGGTGTGTGTGTGTGTGTTGTCGATGTGTGTGAGTGTGTGTTGTCGGTCTGTGTGTGTTGTGTGTGTGTGTGTGTGTTGTGTGTGTGTGTGTTGTCGGTGTGTGTGTGCGTGTGTTGTCGGTGTGTGTGTGTTTGTTGTCGGTGTGTGTGTGTGCGTGTGTGTGTTGTCGGTGTGTTGTCGGTGTGTGTGTGTGTGTGTTGTCGGTGTGTGTTTGTGTGTTGTCGGTGTGTGTGTGTTGTCGGTGTGTGTGTGTGTGTGTTGTCGGTGTGTGTGTGTGTGTTGTTGATGTGTGTGAGTGTGTGTTGTCGGTGTGTGTGTGTGTGTGTTGTGTGTGTGTGTGTTGTCGGTGTGTGTGTGTGTGTGTTGTCGTTGTGTGTGTGTTGTCGGTGTGTGTGTGTGTGTGTGTGTGTTGTCGGTGTGTGTGTGTGTGTTGTCAGTGTGTGTGTGTGTGTGTGTGTTGTCGGTGTGTGTGTGTGTTGTCGGTGTGTGTGTGTGTTGTCGGTGTGTGTGTGTTGTGTGTGTGTGTGTTGTCGGTGTGTGTGTGTGTTGTCGGTGTGTGTGTGTGTGTGTGTGTGTGTTGTCGGTGTGTGTGTGTAGTCGGTGTGTATGTGTGTGTGTTGTCGGTGTGTGTGTGTGTTGTCGATGTGTGTGAGTGTGTGTTGTCGGTGTGTGTGTGTGTGTTGTGTGTGTGTGTGTTGTCGGTGTGTGTGTGTGTGTGTTGTCGGTGTGTGTGTGTGTGTTGTCGGTGTGTGTGTGTGTGTGTGTGTTGTCGGTGTGTGTGTGTGTGTGTGTGTTTGTTGTGTGTGTGTGTGTTGTCGGTGTGTGTGTGCGTGTGTTGTCGGTGTGTGTGTGTGTGTTGTCGGTGTGTGTGTGTGTGTGTGTTGTCGGTGTGTGTGTGTGTGTGTTGTCGGTGTGTGTGTGTTATCGGTGTGTGTGTGTTGTCGGTGTGTGTGTGTCTGTGTGTGTGTGTTGTCGGTGTGTGTCTGTGTGTGTTGTCGGTGTGTGTGTGTGTGTTGTCGGTGTGTGTGTTGTCGGTGTGTGCGTGTGTGTGTTGTCGGTGTGTTGTCGGTGTGTGTGTGTGTTGTCGGTGTGTGTGTGTGTGTTGTCGGTGTGTGTGTGTGTGTGTTGTCGGTGTGTGTGTGTGTGTTGTGTGTGTGTGTGTTGATGGTGTGTGTGTGTGTGTGTTGTCGGTGTGTGTGTGTGTGTGTGTGTTGTCGGTGTGTGTGTGTTGTCGGTGTTTGTGTGTGTGTGTTGTCGGTGGGTTGTCGGTGTGTGTGTGTGTTGTCGGTGTGTGTGTGTGTGTGTGTTGTCGGTGTGTGTGTGTGTGTGTTGTCGGTGTGTGTGTGTTGTCGGTGTGTGTGTGTGTTGTTGGTGTGTGTGTGTGTTGTCGGTGTGTGTGTGTTGTCGGTGTGTGTGTGTTGTCGGTGTGTCTGTGTGTGTGTTGTCGGTTTGTGTGTGTGTGTGTGTGTTGTCGGTGTGTGTGTGTGTGTGTTGTCGGTGTGTGTGTGTGTGTGTGTGTGTGTGTGTTGTCGGTGTGTGTGTGTTGTCGGTGTGTGTGTGTGTGTGTGTTGTCGGTGTGTGTGTGTGTGTTGTCGATGTGTGTGAGTGTGTGTTGTCGGTCTGTGTGTGTTGTGTGTGTGTGTGTGTGTGTGTTGTGTGTGTGTGTGTTGTCGGTGTGTGTGTGCGTGTGTTGTCGGTGTGTGTGTGTTTGTTGTCGGTGTGTGTGTGTGTGTGTGTGTGTTGTCGGTGTGTGTGTGTGTGTTGTCGGTGTGTGTGTGTGTGTGTTGTCGGTGTGTGTGTGTTATTGGTGTGTGTGTGTTGTTGATGTGTGTGTGTGTGTGTGTGTGTGTGTGTGTTGTCGGTGTGTGTGTGTTGTCGGTGTGTGTGTGTGTGTGTGTTGTCGGTGTGTGTGTGTGTGTTGTCGATGTGTGTGAGTGTGTGTTGTCGGTCTGTGTGTGTTGTGTGTGTGTGTGTGTGTTGTGTGTGTGTGTGTTGTCGGTGTGTGTGTGCGTGTGTTGTCGGTGTGTGTGTGTTTGTTGTCGGTGTGTGTGTGTGCGTGTGTGTGTTGTCGGTGTGTTGTCGGTGTGTGTGTGTGTGTGTTGTCGGTTTGTGTTTGTGTGTTGTCGGTGTGTGTGTGTTGTCGGTGTGTGTGTGTGTGTTGTGTGTGTGTGTATTGATGGTGTGTGTGTGTGTGTGTTGTCGGTGTGTGTGTGTGTGTGTGTTGTCGGTGTGTGTGTGTTGTCGGTGTTTGTGTGTGTGTGTTGTCGGTGTGTTGTCGGTGTGTGTGTGTGTGTGTTGTCGGTGTGTGTGTGTGTGTGTTGTCGGTGTGTGTGTGTGTTGTCGGTGTGTGTGTTGTCGGTGTGTGCGTGTGTGTGTTGTCGGTGTGTTGTCGGTGTGTGTGTGTGTGTGTTGTCGGTGTGTGTGTGTGTGTGTTGTCGTTGTGTGTGTGTTGTCGGTGTGTGTGTGTGTGTGTGTGTGTGTTGTCGGTGTGTGTGTGTGTGTTGTCAGTGTGTGTGTGTGTGTGTGTGTGTTGTCGGTGTGTGTGTTGTCGGTGTGTGTGTGTGTTGTCGGTGTGTGTGTGTTGTGTGTGTGTGTGTTGTCGGTGTGTGTGTGTGTTGTCGGTTTGTGTGTGTGTGTGTGTGTGTGTTGTCGGTGTGTGTGTGTAGTCGGTGTGTGTGTGTGTGTGTTGTCGGTGTGTGTGTGTGTTGTCGATGTGTGTGAGTGTGTGTTGTCGGTGTGTGTGTGTGTGTTGTGTGTGTGTGTGTTGTCGGTGTGTGTGTGTGTGTGTTGTCGGTGTGTGTGTGTGTGTTGTCGGTGTGTGTGTGTGTGTGTGTGTGTTGTCGGTGTGTGTGTGTGTGTATGTGTTTGTTGTGTGTGTGTGTTGTCGGTGTGTGTGTGCGTGTGTTGTCGGTGTGTGTGTGTGTGTTGTCGGTGTGTGTGTGTGTGTGTGTTGTCGGTGTGTGTGTGTGTGTGTTGTCGGTGTGTGTGTGTTATCGGTGTGTGTGTGTTGTCGGTGTGTGTGTGTCTGTGTGTGTGTGTTGTCGGTGTGTGTCTGTGTGTGTTGTCGGTGTGTGTGTGTGTGTTGTCGGTGTGTGTGTTGTCGGTGTGTGGGTGTGTGTGTGTGTGTGTGTGTTGTCGGTGTGTGTGTGTTGTCGGTGTGTGTGTGTGTGTGTGTTGTCGGTGTGTGTGTGTGTGTTGTCGATGTGTGTGAGTGTGTGTTGTCGGTCTGTGTGTGTTGTGTGTGTGTGTGTGTGTGTGTTGTGTGTGTGTGTGTTGTCGGTGTGTGTGTGCGTGTGTTGTCGGTGTGTGTGTGTTTGTTGTCGGTGTGTGTGTGTGTGTGTTGTCGGTGTGTGTGTGTGTGTTGTCGGTGTGTGTGTGTGTGTGTTGTCGGTGTGTGTGTGTTATCGGTGTGTGTGTGTTGTTGATGTGTGTGTGTGTGTGTGTGTGTGTGTGTGTTGTCGGTGTGTGTGTGTTGTCGGTGTGTGTGTGTGTGTGTGTTGTCGGTGTGTGTGTGTGTGTTGTCGATGTGTGTGAGTGTGTGTTGTCGGTCTGTGTGTGTTGTGTGTGTGTGTGTGTGTTGTGTGTGTGTGTGTTGTCGGTGTGTGTGTGCGTGTGTTGTCGGTGTGTGTGTGTTTGTTGTCGGTGTGTGTGTGTGCGTGTGTGTGTTGTCGGTGTGTTGTCGGTGTGTGTGTGTGTGTGTTGTCGGTGTGTGTTTGTGTGTTGTCGGTGTGTGTGTGTTGTCGGTGTGTGTGTGTGTGTTGTGTGTGTGTGTATTGATGGTGTGTGTGTGTGTGTGTTGTCGGTGTGTGTGTGTGTGTGTGTTGTCGGTGTGTGTGTGTTGTCGGTGTTTGTGTGTGTGTGTTGTCGGTGTGTTGTCGGTGTGTGTGTGTGTGTGTTGTCGGTGTGTGTGTGTGTGTGTTGTCGGTGTGTGTGTGTGTTGTCGGTGTGTGTGTTGTCGGTGTGTGCGTGTGTGTGTTGTCGGTGTGTTGTCGGTGTGTGTGTGTGTGTGTTGTCGGTGTGTGTGTGTGTGTGTTGTCGTTGTGTGTGTGTTGTCGGTGTGTGTGTGTGTGTGTGTGTGTGTTGTCGGTGTGTGTGTGTGTGTTG